>NC_136700.1:19711182-20276597 GCF_947650265.1 Symphodus melops | reverse complement strand
CCGATTCTGATACAGATGTACCAATACTGTTACCAATATTTTTATTATCATCTAACCTTATCTAATAGTGTTATTGTTGTTGTTGGTGTTGTGTGTGAGGCTTCACAAAGCTGAAGTAAACCTGTCAATGCGTTGGATTGTGCTGGCTTCACATACAAACAGAAAGCAGCGACAACTGTCAGCTTTTTAAATGAAATGTTTTTTTGATGTTTTTGAACTGAAGTGTAATAATTGTACTTTTGATCACATAGAAGGAGCCGTTTCATCTCGTCTGAATGTCGTCATGGAGACGATTTATGGAAACTTCTTATAGTCTGAATGTCTTCAGAGTGAGACTGTATGTGCTGAGAATATTTAAAGTGCCCAACTATCTTTCTTGACCTGTGATGTTAGTCGGCGTCATCAGTTCAATATCCGATACGTAAACAACACCAACATCTGACCCGACAGCGATGTTAGATTAGATCAGTTGTATCTCTAATTATAATATTTGGAAACTGACATGCATGAGACATAAAACATACAGATACTTAACGATAAATGGCTTCACTTGGATCGCACAAGGATTTCTACATTTGCATGAACGACTAATTGTTCTTAATTGAGGGTAAAACATTCAAATCTGAATGATATTCTATTTTCCACAAAGGGCTCAAATCTAAATCTGTCTTAGATTACCAGTGTGCAAGATCAGGGGGATTTAATGTTTAATAAAAATATCCGTATTTATCCACAGAAGGAATAGGTCCCCTTTTTCTGAGTCTGCAACGCTGAACAGTTATGTTTCAATGGAAGCCCAGAGCAGACCAACCAAACACTGGCTTGTTGGATTGGAATGGGAATCGGGAAATCTTTGTTGTCCCCGAGGGGCAATTTGGTTTGCAACAGAAATCCAAATAGGCAATAAATATCATACAAAACCGCACAAAGACATAATGCATATAAAACGTAATTCTCATGGATATCATCATTATCATAGACGTGAATGAGATAAGAGACCAAGTCCAACAGTCTCTAGTGTACTGTGTTAGAAACCCAACTTCTGATGGGACAAATGATCTCTGACATCGGTTTGATTTGGCCCTCCTGACATCAGTAAACCTCCTCCCTGTCGGCAGAAGTCTTCTATACTGCATGAAGAGGGAGGTGAGGGTCTTCCAGGATGACCTTTGCCTTTTGAGTTGCTCTTACTAGAAAAACATGGCCAAGAACATTCAAGTTAACTATATTTCCCAACATTTTTTATTTTGCCGAAGGCGCCAGTGTTAGCATTGCAGGTCAGAATGGTGCACAAGTGTCTTACTGTCTCTATGCCATTAATAAAAGTTAATGCAGTGACAGTTTTTTGTGAAATTAATGAGCATATTTTAGAAACATTGAGATGCAGGGAGTCATCGCAGCATTTCATCCACCTCATATTCCCACAGGAGACCAACTATCACAGAATCATCTGCAAATGTAATTATGAACCCGGATTCTGATAGTCATTTGTGTAAAGCATGAATTACAATGATAACAAAAGACATCCCTGAGGTGAACCTGTTGAACACATCAATGCTTCAGAGAACTTGTCATTGACACATGTTCTTTGTGATCTGACTGTTTGGAATTCGAGCAGCCAATATATAGTGCCAAAGTCGAACTCAGGTTTTTCACAAAACTAACGAGCAAGAATACAGGGCTGCATGCAGAGGAATCAACACAGCACAAAGGTGGTCAACAACGAGATCCAACCATGTGTGGCATCATCTACCCCCAACCTTGCTTGATAAGCAAGTGGAGTCGGTCTATGCTCATTGTTAGTTAGCTCCTTGTCACAATACATTCAAGGCTATTTATGACTAAGGTGATGAGTGCACCAGTGCGATAATCATTCAACCCTTTCGTGTTTGTAACCTTGGCTACTGATATCACAGTGGATTCTTTCCATAACATGGAACTTTTTTAAGTGACAAAGAAAGCTGTACAGTGAATGTGTAAATGCCCCTTATAGACAAGGATCAGTTCTTCAATCAATCAACCAATGACACAGTCAGGCCCATGACTTTTCCCAACAACACAATGTGTTGTTGACTGGCCTCTGAAGTAACTCTGAATTCGGCCAGTTCATCAGTTAAATCATGTGATTCAAATCTCAGATAAAACTTGTTCAATTCCTCTTCCAAAATACAGTCAGACCCACCATACAATTAATTCTCCTCCTGTCACAGCAAATAATCACCCCTCCCTAGTTCTTCCTCTCCCTTAAAGTAGCATTTTGGCCTGCTTCACCAACATTTGAGCTACAGTATTGATTGATGTGGTGGAAAGCTTTGTTAAAGGATTTACTGACCCTGGGGAATATTATTTGGTTACAGTGTTTTCCTGGGAATAAGCATGTTTTCACAGAGGGTGATGTAGTTTGACACAGTGGAAGTCAGTTCTTCAAGGTCAGTAAAAGAGTACTTGAAGACTTCCCAGTCAGTGCTGTGAAGACAACTGATTTCACAAATATGTCCAAACAGTAAGCTCTTTGCGCTTCACTTCCTTCTCTTGAGGGCTGGCCGATAGACCGGAGTCAGAAAGACGCAGTCATGGTCTGAAGAGCCTAGTGGCTGTAAAGCGTAGGATTTATATGCTGCTTTAATGGTGTCATAGCACATGTCCAGAACTTAAACTTGTTCGGGCGTTTCACATTCAGGTAAGGATAAAAGACGAGTTTGGACAGCGGCACACCAAGAGTCATCGTAGCTCCCATCTCACTCCTCCTTTTTGACGATGCCTCCTTCCTCACGGCACTCTCCGACAGGTCCATGTAGCTGTAGCTCTATCTCCCCTCTCCAGCTGTCTGCTGCTAAGAAGCATCAGCTTTGCATTACTTCAGCTGAATTGCAGCCTAATTGTTGCATTACAAAGTCACGACTATTGGAGTCTGTTTGTTTGTTTGACAGTTCATGAACATTTTCAGAAGCAAAACACTCACAAGATCCATGATGAGTCCATGTAGTCTAAGATAAAGTTAATAAAACACTGTTCACACGATTGATGAGTTCAAAATCCACACCCACCTTACAGGCACTCTTAACTACTGCTGCTTGTTGCAGCAAATGGCCAGCACCAAAAAGTGCTCATCAGAACGCCTTTGAAATAACGTTTATTCATGCTTTATTTGTTCAACATAGATTCAACTTAGTCGCACAGTTGTCTACTTTAAATAAATTAATGTATACATGCAACTTAAGATATGTGTTTCCTGAAGAATTTTGACTAGTCTTTAACTGCTTAAAAAAAGTTGCACATCTCTATAAGCAATAAGGATAGTTAATTACTTAAACCTCTACTAATTCACAGACACGCAGAGTCTTGAGTGTATATATTATTGTAGCTGACTGATAAATCTGGAGACATTTTCCTATATTTAAAACATTTTGACAGAAAAAAAAAAAAAGCGCTTTCCCGCTTCTTTTAAATAGCATTAGCATATCCCATCTTAGTGCTTCATAGTTTAAGCCTGTGTTTGTGTGATAGTATGCACACTGTCCGTTTTTTCTAAGTTGGTTGCTAAGCCTGAAATAGCTACTGTTTGATAAGATTCCAATTACACTGTGAAAGGGCTCAGTTACAATGAGTCGGGGCTCTGAGAAATAGGAAATAACTGTAGGTACTGTTGTTGTAATGTGCAGTCACTGAAAGTAATTCAGCCATTCATAGAGACCACATTACAGGCAATTGAGAAGCTCAGGAACTCATAAAACCCCACATCTGTTATCCATTAGCCTGATGCCCATGCTAAGAGCTGCTGCGGTGTGTTTATGGTGGATACAGTCCGATTCACACTTCACTATACAGTAAACTAAAAGTGTCTGAAACCACTGCCTATAACACACTGTACTTCCCACCTGCAGTGTTAAGGACCATCACAATGGACAACATAAGAAGTGTTCAAGAAGAGTACCAGACTTTCTACAACAATCACACCACACACAGTTTTTTTTAATAGACCTTGCTTCTGTGACTCCTCAGTGATGACGCAGAACATGTTCATTCATAATCATATCAAAATTAATCGCTCATAATAGAACAAATTACTGAGCTGTTTTTCAATAGACCCTTTATTTGCAATGAGTGACTAATAGAACCTTTATCTGCAACTGGAAATGTGTCATATTTCTTATTTTATCTCGGATCTCCATGACATTAAAGTCAGTTATAAAATGTAGAAAAGGTGTTATGTATCTTAAAAAGAGGCTTTGCCTGGGCCCCATCTGATACAGCAAGGTGGAGAGAGAGTTTAACAACGTTGGCCATAACGGCACCTTCAGATTTCATGGAGACCCCCAATGTGTAGCCTAGGTGGATTATTGATCCACCAGGGAAGAGTCAATGGAAAATGGTAAATGGACTTTAGCTTGTATAGCACCCTTCACACACTGATGGTAGAGGTTGCTGTATAAAGTGACCATCAGAGGTAACTAATCCCATTCATACACACACGTCGCCACAGAAACAGGAACAAATCGGGGTAACATTTCTTGCCTAAGGACACATCGGACATGTTGCTGCTGGAACCAATCCTGAAACTTCCAGGTGAGAGACGACGGACTCTACCAACTGAGCCACAGCCGCCCAGTGTGACCCGCTTGGGAGACACTCAGCACACGTCTTTGTGTTTATACATCTTTTAGCTCATGCAAGGTCTGTGCCAACATGTTCACCAAAATCTACCCAGCTAAAAGCCTAGCATTCCCCAAGACCCAGTTAAATCCCAATACAAAAAAAAACAATGTAACTGGTGATGCTCCCATCACTTTTAGACATTTACTTCAATAACATTTTGAATTGCTTCTATGCAAAGCCTGAGGAACTGAACAGTGAATAAATCTGTGAGTGCCCAACATAAAGAAGAAATGGGGGAAAAGAAGAAAAAATAAAGAAAACAGAGAGCTTGAGTGTGAGAATAAGGGCCATAAATACTGACAGACTGACAGTGAATCTGGAGGCTTTGCACCAATCTTGGTAAAGTAATTGCAGTGTGCTCCATCACCACATTCATCTTCAGCTGCCAGTCTAGCAGCTACAAGGAATGGAGAGGGAGGAATCTGTCGTCGTTATTTTCTCCCCTCGCTTCTCTCTGAGTTCATGAAAAGACTGTCTTTCACATATATACTGTGAATAAAGTAGGAAGTAATAAAAACACAGAAAAGGCGTGATTTAAGAAGGAAGTTTGAGAACTTGCAGTTTAAAAAAAGGTGGATTTATTGATGCAGATATTTGACAAATGTAAGTGAGATACACCCCATGTTCAACAAAGGCTGTTGTCCTCATTGATAAGACTAGTTAGAATCTGACCTCGGCTCTTTGCTTTGTGTCTTTTGACACTCTCTCCCCTCAACGTGGTCTGTTTCTCTTCAGCTGGCCGATCCAATACAGCCAAAAGGGCTCCAAAAACCGAAGGAAAAGGATACAGGGGCAGCAAGTAGTTACAGAAAAGACAATACGTCTGTACAGACCAATCCTACAGAGGCCTGTGATAAATGTCTTTAGAGTAGACTTTAGGCTTACAAAGATTGAAAATTCTTTTTTGTTGATATGCAGTTCCAACAGGCTGCCATTAGATGTTAAAATAGTGTCCGTACAGTACGGATTTCCTTACCCTGCAATCATTGCCTCAGTAAAATCCGTTATAAGAAACACTCTTGACAGTGTGATCCTTTTTTAAGCATGAATCCAAGACTAAATACTCTGACAAATTCATAAAGCTCTTGTGTTTGGTCAATGTCATGCACGCGTCTTAATGCTTGGGGGATTTCTTGCATGGAGCCAGCAGCTGTCAGAGCTGTGAAGGTGGAGAATCAGAAAAAGGAAATGAATAAGAGTCGGCAAAATAGAGACAAGCGGCTCCCTGATTATAAAGTATTAATGGTTATGTAATATGACAATAACAACAAATGTCAAATTTAGACTGCCTTTCATTTGGAAAGTAAGACTGAAGTGTCTTTAGTGTGTTTGTAGTGACTTTACAGATGTTATGAAAGAGTGCTGCTCTTCAGCCGACTTTAGGAAACATTTTCTGAAAACACTTGTACGAGACTTCCACTGATTTATTACACAAAAAAAAATCCCACTCTTGAAATCATGGAAGCTTCTTGGCTGCAAGAGGCTAAGCATGAATTATTAACGTCGTTTAAGCCAAATTGATATTTTTTAGCCGTATCCAGAGCTCTGATTTGAGGATTTGTCTTCATGTTGTATTTGTGGTATTCATGTTTTTTAAAGAGGGATTTATCTGAAGCACTGTGAGTGAGGAGGTACAGTCAGAAAAGGGATTACTTGGTTGGTTTATTCTGGCGGTAAAAAGCAACATAGGGGAGAGCTAGTTGAATATGTGATAGTAAAATAAATCTATTGAACACGAAGAGATGTAATGTAAAGAGACCTGAATGATGATGACGATGATAGTAATGATGATGGTTTCGTCGGAAGGACAGCTGTCAATGTTGTGCTTTGCCTCTGTGCAGCTGTCCGCTCATGTGTGTCCAATCGGACTTAAAGCTGTTCGTTTGCCCTTCCTTAAATTGTTTCCTCTTTTCAAAATCCTTGCTTTTGTTGTACTTACTCTCAGATGTACAGGTACGTCGCCTTGGGTAAGAAAGTCTGCTAATTATTGGTTAGACTGACAGGTAAAACTTTCTTTTTCACAAGCAAACAGGAACAGTGACTGTTATTCACCATAATAAAGATCGGGCAACTGACTTTTGACTCTGCATCTCGTGTTTTCATGCTTTTAAAGAACACAAATATTTACATGACCACATGTACCTTTTTTTTCTCCCAACAAACTCACCAAGCATGCAACCAAAGCAAAGACAAACTGTAATCCATCACACCCCAGTGACACAAGCAATGAGGAAACAGCTAAAGAAATGAGCCTTGAAGACTGATCCTCATCCCTCTCTGTAGTTTAATTCCCCTACAGAGCGCCATGCGGATCATAAATCACTGGGATTATGACAAAATGATACTAGGATGTTATGACCTGCCACTGTTATGGATGAACCAACTGTGAGTCAACGTGCGACAAAGTGAATTACCGTAAATTCCGGACTATAAGCCGCTACTTTTTTCTCACACTTCGAGCACTGCGGCTTCTACTCCGGTGCGGCTTATTTATGGATTTTTTATGGGGGACAATGAGCTTCTGCCGCAAAAACATTTGACTTCGTCACGTCGGATCTTAATAATCAGTCATTTTGCGCTTCATGCACGCACCCTCATCATGGAAAACACACGGAGAAATACATATGATGCAGCTTTCAAGTTAAAGGCGATCGAGCTGGCTGTCAAAGAAGCTAACAGAGCTGCTGCACGTTAAGATGACACTGACAGCGACAACAGAGACTGAGGAAGTGAGTAATGAAGTCATTCTGAGGCAGTGAATGGATGGACTTTTTCTTGTGAAATATATTACGGTCATCTTTTTCATCAGCCGTGTTACAGACACCGTCGGCTAGGCTTCGTATTGTAACGGTTCATGTTGTAAAGTCAGTAGTTGATAATGTGTTCATAATTCCGATTATGTGGAGAGTCAGTGAATGCACCAGCGAGAACGTGTTGAGTGGCTGTATGAGAGAACGCTGGGGGAGAGAGTTGGATTGTTACGGCAAGTTATGTGTTATTCTCTGCTGTAAACGGCGTGGTCACGGCCGACAGTGATCGGGTTATTAAAAGTTATTATTTGAACGCTCTCGTCGTCCTTTAACGTCCGTACGGACGCTACAGTATTTGCGGATGTTACCGGTAGCCTACGTCTGTGTAAATAGCTCTTGTTATAGCGTGGACACCTGCGGCTTATAATCAAGTGCGGCTTATATATGTACAAATACATTTATTTACTTATTTTTAGCCGGTGCGGCTTATATCCAGGTGCGCTCAATAGTACGGAATTTACGGTACACCATTTTGTTTTTCTTCTCATCATTGATAAAGTATTGTCACCCTACTAACCACAGCAGATGACGCAGGAAACTAGCATACAGCGGCCACAAACCCAGCCGCTCACAGTTTACTGTATGTATCTTAGTGAAGCACCTCGGGGAGTACAGTTGCTTATTGGGCTGGATGAAGCTGATAACAGCCAACTAGTCAATAGTTGGCTTTTCGAGGAGTTCAGCTTTTCAATCTCTTTCAAAAAAGCTCTTGGCAACAATCCTCCAATCCTTTTCGTCGAGTGAATGTGTTCAACGTTTCTTTTGTCCCAGAATGACAAGAGAGTGCCGCTGAATCTGCAGAGAGGGAACAATCTGTTGTTTCCAAAACAACCTAAAAAACAGACTATTTGATGAAACTGCAATGAAGTCATCGACGTTGAAATCACACTCACAGAGATGTGTGAAATAACTCAATATGTCAGTGCGGCTCAGTCGATGTGCATTTGTGCACTTTCTAGGAAGTAGAAATCTGTTCATGAATATTGCTTTGAACATTAAGCCATTGAAGAGATTGCTCTTACATTGCATTTTGACATTGAAACACTTTAACATCTTCCATTCAGGACCAGTGGAGGACTCAACACAATAATATGATTCAAACCGAACCTTTGTTTACAGAATAATAGAAAGATAAGGGATACATGTCTGTGTCTTAGATGGGAACTATGACATCTCGCTGAGGGACTGAAGTAACCCTCCAGACCGATGTGAGGTTGGTTTTGTTATCAAAAAACTAGAGGCTAGAGGCTGAGTAATTGTCTGTTAACCATTGAACTCAGAGAGGTTCTTCTCCCACACTGCCAATGAGCCTTGGAATATATATTTAAATATATTCTCTTTTCTAACTTTCGGCAGATGTTCACTTCAGAACCAACAGGTCATTATAGAAGAAAACTCTTTTTTTTAGCATCTATTGCCTCTGTTTTTAAACGAACAGGACAGCTAATTGTTGGCAAACCTTAGAATTGTATTGTTTAAAAGGCAGTGTCAAGCTCTGAAGCCTGAAACACATGTTTGATCAAGATCTGATGAGGGGAATATGACCGAGGGGAACACTGACAGATGGCTAATGAGACCAACAGAAAAAGCAGAATGGGGATGGTGGTGCTGGTGAACATTTAAGTCTTTGTTAAAAGAAAGCGACAACAAAAATGCTGACAGCCACCAGCATCCCAAGATAAAAAGGAAAATCTAACGTTACCCTGAAAAAACAGTCAGGTCACCTTGAGATAACAGGAAGTAAAACTGTGTGTACTGTAAGTCAATGAGTTAAAATGCATTTTCAGATCAGACGCTGAAAAACAAGAGCTCTACAATAATCACCGTGCCATTACGCTAGCTTTTTACAGAAATCTAAACCATCCATTGTTGTTCCTGATGCTTTAAACTTCATGAGGAAAGATACAGTTACATGTGATCAAGCAGTCACCGTCAAGTGTGAATACAGACATCTGGTAAAAATCTACAAGTTGGTAATTAGTGCGGGAAAAAGGCCCCTTTCCAGCTGCAGCCAAGGGAAAAGTCAACCATGTTCAGCGACTCCCAAAAGACCACGGCATCACCTGCTCATTAGTAGCTATGGTTTTACTTTTCTGACTTCAATGGATGTTTGGAGTTGCTCAGTTTTCCTTGAATCAATACGCAGTTGTAGAACCTGAATGTGTTAAATTAAATAACCTCTCTAAGAACACAAAGGTTGCAATGAAGTATTGATTTATGAGACATACAGAAACAGAATGCCAATAGTTTGTGGACTTCCTCATTACCTTTTAATAACAGAGCTGTTCAGATGGAGTGCCTGGGGATCCAATGTCAAAACAATTCAGTCTGAGTTAACTTGTGCCACAATCCTAGAATCCAGGAAACTGTGAATCATGTACTGCAGTATTTTTCAAATGATATTGAAGCAGATCAGCAAAGCCCTTTCATATGTCCTTTTTGAGCCAGATTTATAATCAACCAGTCACAGTAACCAACTGACGGTCCAATGAGACCACTGAATTCTCTTTTGAACATAAAGCTAATCATGTTTGCAATATCATGACTGTTGTAAAAATGAGAAATGACAGAAAGGTAGAGGTTTCAAATACAGCTTTGAAATGCTGGCAAAAGGACAAAAACAGATAAGTCTGCCAATTATGAAACATTATGCTAGGGAGATTTTGATCTCTACAGTCTGCTCCTTTTTGTGAGTATTCTTAGATGATGTAGAATGTGTCCAAAAGGGCAATAAACGATGGAAGGTGACTTAGAGAATATAACAAATGGGCTGTTTTAGTGTGAGAAAACAATCCGACAAAAAACTGCATCGCCCAGTATCCTCCATATTTCAAGATTGTGTAAATTATGCAGGTTCGCACAAGAACATGACCAGTTTTAAATTAAGCCTTTGTCATCATGCCATTCCACTTCACAACAGATGATGGTGATAATGACTCAACATATTCAGAAATGTGAAAACAGAGAATTCAAACAAGCAAACACACACAACAATATGGCATTCAAAAATAGTAAAAAAAACAAACCCAAAGTTTTCAAAAGATGGACGCTGTGCTACATTCATTTTGGGGCTTTTCTCCGATAAAAGATAGGGGGCTCCAAGGAAACAAAGGTTGGGAAGCGCTGCAATAATACATTGCTCCAGCTCTAAAAGGACCTTTATATGAGGACGCCGACAGTCACCTTGTGAAAAAATGAAAACTGTCAGAAAGACAGACTGTGAACATCAATGACAGGGCAGCAGATGGAGGGGAAGTGGTATCTGTACAACATCCAGATGACAATCTGACTGACTAGACGAAGACATATTCAGCCCAATTTAAAATCAGTTCTATTTACCATTATCCTATTCCTGACAGGAGCCATGGTTAAAGGTCATGTTTTGTGTTTTTTGTATTCTTATTTCGGTTTTTGTTCTGTGTCACTTACCCTTGTCTCTGTGTTTCAGATCCTCCTCTCGTCTCCACCTTGTGCGTCAAGCCCCGCCTCTGATTATCCACACCTGTGTCTGTTGCTCCCTGATTGCCTGTGCTACTTAAAACTGTGTTTTAGTGTTTCCTTGTGTACCTAGTCCTAGCGTTTTTCTGTCTCTGATTCTCGTGTATTACTCCTGTCTGTCCCTTGTTACCGATCTTAGCCTGCTTCTCTGGATTTGTTTGCTCTTCTGACCTCCGTTGTACCGAACCTGTTTGTAATAAAGGACTGAGTTTTGAACTTCCCTCTGAGTCTGCATCTGCCTCCATACCACCTGCCGTTGTGTCAGTTCCACATGAATCTGCCATTATGACTCTCTCTGTGACTTATTTGTGTGATGTTAATACAAAAAATAAAAAAATAATGTTTTTAAAGTGAGAGTGATGAAGACTATGATGAGAGTTGTAGTTTGACAAAGAGCTGCCTGGATTGCTGTGACTATTGTTAACATGATCGATAATGCATTTGACTCTAATAATAGCAGATACAAACCCCTTCAAGCTGTAAATTGTAAATGGAGCTGAAAGAAGGCTAACGGTGTTGTCATTGATCGCAAGCCAAAGTTGAACAAGTGAAGTTAGGGCAATTAAAATTAAAAGTAATAGAAATAGAGCTCAATTGTGACCGACATCTTTTTCAGCCACTCTGGTTTCAGAAGTTAATTTCTCCATTCAAATCCTCCAAATACTTTTCATTTAATCATTTAATCAACAGATTGAGGACTGAAACCAAGACAACCAGCAACCCCAATATCATGCTCATACTCAAATTGATTTGGTGTTAAAACAGCACTGATAAACTGATAAAGGAAAAGGTGCAAGACTGCGTACATATTCTTTTTCAGAGTCAAGATACTTTCCATCCCACAACCGGATGACACAGCTTCTTTTTAAAAGTAGCTTTTGTCACTTTTATAGTATACTGTTAAGTGTCATACATTCACATAAAATATATAAACTGCATCTTTACAGGATTATGAGTTCATGGTAGTTAACTAACTACATCTGCGAAACTATCCTTTTGCATAATGCGCAGAGGGGTAGAAAACTTTGCCATGTTAACAACTAGCTCCAGCAATCATAGACATCGCTGTGACACTTTATGAACATGGGTAGTGTAATTTTTCCTCGAATAGAGCATGTTTCTTCAAACAAGGTTTATATCATAAAAACGTGTGTCTTCTTTTGGATCTAAAAATTAATTATATTTTTATTTCCACAAGTACATGTTGAGTGCTATAGTGCAAAGCTTTCACAAAAGCTACCAATTATCACATATCCCATTTCTCACACATTGTTCTTATTCATACAAAGCTTCAGTTGTAGGTCCTTCAATAACAATTTCGAATGAAACATGAAGGCTGCTTTGTGTGTTTTCATCCTTTGATTCTGACATGCAGCAAAAGGAAATGATTCTGGATGTATGCCTGAATATCGTAGAGACTTTCTCTCTGAATTTTAAGAAAGAATCCCTCCTCATACATCCATCCAGGCAGTTTCCACTTGAGGTTTGTATCACTTTCAAACTTATATCCGTTTGCTCTAGGAACTTAATTTCCTTGTACTAATCACTGAATGGGATGAAGGCCCCCTCAAGACAAAATGAGTCTGCAGCTTCACTTTGATCTCAAAGGGTAACTTGTGCCATTTAACAAACTCATTTCTGAACATATATGAAACTATCCAATAGACATATGGAACCATGTCAAATCAGAACTACTGGGAAAAACTTTAGATTCCTCAACCTTTACACTGAAAACATCTTTCTTTTGAAATAGAGTTGTAAAATAAAAAAAAGGAAACCTCCTATGTAACACATTAAACCCCTTGCAGATTTACCTTTTATATTGTACATTTACGTATCAAGTATTTAGGTTTTTTGTGAATATTAACAAAAAACTCCAACTGCTTCTTCAGTCAGATGGGAAATGAAGATTACACTGCTGTACTGTGACCAAATACTGTAAAGAGCGCCTCTGTTGATAGGGCTAGTTAAAAACACAACCACAGTGAGAGGACAGAGTAACACTCCCCATCTGAACCGCACCAATGATCAAAGCAAAGTTGATGCTGTTGAGTTACAAAACAGTAGGTTTTTTTCCATTATATTTTAATGAACAGTGTCGGAACTCAAAGTTCCCAACATGCTATTCTAGGGACGTTATCATTAAATGTGAACACTTTGTGACAGCCCTGGGCCTCCTCTTCCTGTGTTTATGAGGCAGGCTGGTTGTAGTCTTTTGTTTCTTCGAGAATAACACGACTGCAAGGATGTGATTCAGGGCTCTAATAAAGCTTGTACGAGCCCCCTTTGACTGCCTGCGTCATGTACTTAAGCATCAGTTCAGCTGTTGAGCATTCTTACATTAAATGACTTTAAAGCATCACATCCTAGGACTTTCTGTGTGAGGGTTTATTTGGGTGTTCCTGCCACCACATCTGATCAGCTTTATCAAATGCCATTTTTTTAATATTAATACAGTTTTAAAAGTTAATCTTTCAAAAATAGAGGGCTCAATACAATTATTGATTAGTACTAGCATAAAGCGCCAACAAAGCTCAAGCTCCAAAATCAGCCAGCTGAAAGAAAACATGACGGCCATTTCAGGTCTGCAGGGAGATCCTGAGGAAGTGAAAGGCGAAACACGTTGTTCGCTCCTAATAAAAAACAGTGAAGTTATTTTCAGTGTGCCACGAATTATGGTATGCTCCTGCAACCATTGTTGAGGTTGTACACAGGGTACCATCTTGGCCATTTAGGTAATTCAGGTAGTGTAATAAAATAAGTCAGCTGCATTCAAGGGTAGATTGTAAAAGTAGTTAAGTAAAGTAAAGAGACTGTGCAGACTGTGAAGCTCACAAATACCAGCTTTAGGCACCTACACTTCCTGTGGTGATTGTGAATCTCACAATGTAGGAACATTTCAAATAAAATACAGTGCATTGGTTGGATTCTTTTACATCTTGTAACGTAGTCTACTATATCAACTGCTAATAAGGACATTTCCAATAGAAGTGTAGTACCAAGGATAGTCCACTGTCCTTTATCTTAATTATACTTTCATGGAACAATATTCTGTAAACCTAACAGTACAGCTTTTCTGCACCACTGAGTGGGTAAACAAGTGCCATGGGAGAAGACATCTTTTTAAAGGTTATCAATTTGTGAAATGGGTTTTCTTTTCAGCTCCTGGATACAACCGCTTCCCACAGTAAGCACAAATCATACAATTTTCATCTCACGTACAAGCATCCCTATGACAGCTGCTAATTATAGCATGCTCTGTGCGCCCACCCTCTGGTTTTTGTTGTTGTCTCATTTTCATGCTTGTGTAACACGTAGGATGTTACTTTTGCTCGCTAGCTGCTTGTTAATTTCCCGAAGGGACAGTCAGCAATTTTCTGGCATTAGCTTAACGATCATTAGAAGTTATAACTTCAGCAAAAAGATTAAAAAGCTGGAGAACAGAATTGCTATGATAATATATGGAACCCTGTTAACCCGACAAAGTCAACTCAATCCAAAAGTCAGAAACAGGCAGAGGAGATGCAATTTCCTGGGTACAGAACTTTATCATGAGAAAATTTCTGAATCACAATGTTCTTTGTTTAAACATGTTCTGGAAAATGTTAAGCTGAAAACGACAGCATCCGTGCACAGCTCTTCACACCATTTTGATATCTCCACTACACTGCTGCATTGTGTTCATGGATCATATAGATAGTCAGTATGTCATCTTATATTCTACGGAAAAAAGAGCTGGCTGTACAAAGAAAAGTTTATTTTTCAATAGACAGCATCATTCTCCTGTTAAGAACAGCTAAAATCTAATCTAGTGAATCTAAAATTCACTCTGATCCTGTATTTGATCATGTCTATAAACCCATCTATTTTAGTCCTGCCCAGAACAGGCTGTTTCTGTGTCTGTAACTTTAAATGTAAATGAGCTGTGTTTGACCACGCCCCTCTCTAGAACCGAGAGTGGCTGGGGCTTTCTCACACCATGCCCAATTGTTTATGAAGGCAAACTCAGAGAGTAGAACAAACACCTAGCTGTGGGAGTGTCACCTACATGGGGGAGGGGCTACTGCCCTTTGTGATGTCACAAAAGGGAAAATCTCTAAATGGCCTTTTGGAGCACACATTTTCTGAAACGTGGAGCAGGCAAAAGATGGAGAACCTGGCCTGTTTCTCAAATGTAAACCAACTATAGCAGGGGTGGCCAACCCTGGTCCTCAAGAGCCACAATCCTGCATGTTTTAGATGTCTCCCTCTTCAACACACCTGATTCAAATGATTATCTCGTCATCAAGCTCTGCAGAAGCCTGATAACCTGATCATTTGAATCAGGTGTGTTGGAAGAGGGAGACATCTAAAACATGCAGGATTGTGGCTCTTGAGGACCAGGGTTGGCTACCCCTGAACTATAGGAACACATATTAGTATTAGAAAACATTGTGACTTGTATGCATACTAAGTGTCCTTTAAAGATTTTTCCAGGTGTTTTTGCCTTTCTCAGATAGGACAGCTGTAGAGAGAGAGGAAATGTTGTGAAGAGAGAGTGGGGGATGACATGCAGAAAAAAGGTGGAGGCTGGACCCGAACCCATGGCTGCACCTTTTCACATGGGACTACATGACACAAACGTGTCAACCATTAAGTCAATCTGGCTCAAAGTAACACCTGTTGAAAAAAAAACAGTCAAGCATGCCAGTTATGCTAAACCTAAGAGCGTTAGATTTATATTTGGGCCAGAGGAGGTGATTAGTGACAGAATGTTAATAAAGAGTGTTTCTTAGCACTGGGATTATTCAGGGATACTGTTAAACACGGGCCTCTTGGAGTTTATTAAATGAATGTCACTTGATGTCAAGGGAAAGGCTCAAGAGATAAGCCCCTTTGGTATGTACGACCAATATCTGACCAAGCACTTACACTGCGCTTTAAACACAACCATTCACAGACCAATGTGTTACACAGAAAAGGAAAACCCTCTTTACTCTCCAGATCACAGATAGTGTCAATATTTAATCACTGAGCTGTTCAAAGCAAGGTAGTAAGGACAAAAGACAAAATAAGTCACAATTATGAAGCACCATGGTTGAAAATGTAAAAAGAGAAGAAAAAAAAAAGACTTGTGTGCGCACATCCAAGTAAATTGCTTTCAGATGCAGGACAAAAAGACGATGAGATGCAGAAAGAAGAATAAGGTCCACAACTTTATTTAGGGCAACGTTTCGATCCAAAGCCTGATTCTTTGGATCAAAATGATGCCCTTGATGGAGTTGCTCATTGGGAGCTGAACAGACTGCGGCTTTTTCTTTTTGATCTACACTCTATTGAAAGATGTAGGTTAAAACATCAAAAAATGAGTGCACGATAAGATAAAACAGAATACAAAAGAACCATGTATAGGACATTAAAGGACATGTGTGTAACAGGACAGTGCTAGGTCACACCTACACATTCAAACACTGATGGCAGTCTGCTATGTAAAGTGGCCATCAGAAGTAACTTATACATATACAGTACATCGACACCCATGAAGAGCAACTTAGGGTTAAGTGTCAGGGACGCATTGGACATGTACCTGCAGACATAATCCTATTGGTGATATGATGTAAAAACAACAGAACAATAAAACACTAAGAAGGAAATAAAACAGATGGTAGAGATGGAGTGACAATTGACACAATACAATCAATGGCAATAGGAATAGGTTATCTAGAACAAGTGGGGGGTGTATTTGGCAAGAACAGTACTACTAATCATAAAGACAATTAAAACAGAAATAATTATTATTATATTTATTTTTAGGGATAGCAGCACAGAAAGGGGAATGGAGGATATCAAGAAATCAGATTGTTGAAAATGAGGTAGAGTTCATTATGATGGTGAAGTAAAACAGAAGGAGGTAATAATGTAAATATAGAAGCATATATTGAACCTTTACGCACGCACGCACGAACACACGCACGCACGCACTAGGAGACAGAAAACTTACATTGAGTCTGTATTCCACGAAGTGAGTAAATCACTGACTAACAGGGAGCGAATGAGATAACTGCAATTATGCAGTTTGTTTGCTTTATTCTTTTGGTTATTTCTGATTTTCTAATTTCAATTCAGAAAGGGCATGTTTGAGGATTAACTCATAGGAAAGCAAAAATTAAATGTGAAAAAAGAAACACAGCTGTGAGCACCTGTCAGTGTCCATGGAAACGCAAAGGTAGAAAATCAGTCGTGAAATAATTCAAGGAGAGAGAATACCGAAATCCGATCGCTCTCTGTCTCAGTGTAAACAGTGTCTTTACTGGGTCCAACAGACCTCCAGTTTGTTTGGCAAATAATACTCCATCCAGAGCAAAAGGTCAAACTCTGAGTCTAAAGTGCAACTTTAAACCTCAGTCTCCCCTCTGACCTCTTACAGTCCATTCATTGACCTGACAGTCGCACTCTTACAGTTCTGTCATTTGTGGTAGAAAAAGGTTAACTTGAAAGGTTAAAGAGAAAAAAAAAGGGGGGGAAGCACTACAGGGACTACTAATCACCTGATTTTGCACTTCGTCTGAGACACAGGAAACCACAGCTTCTTTAATCGAAGGCTAATAGCGTGACTTTCAGTATTGACACAGGAGGGGAGGATAGGGACCCTGCGGCGGCCTTGGGATGGAAACACACATCAATCTTCATTGAGAGCTGGGTCAATGAATGCTAAAAATACACACATTTAACTGAACGCCACAGAATACCACTGCTTCAGCCATACACCTGTAAACACCTCTGTACAGCATGAAGGATTTTTCTGAATGACATTGGAGATGATGTTTGGTTCAGAGCAGTGTGATGAAGAACACAACAACCCATGACCAATACACCGATAAACACTTTTTGAGCTACTGCCTTGGTTGACTTTGGATTTGTTGATTCTCCCTGAACATTACAAACTGCTGCACGAAATGATAGAGGCAGGATGAGATACTTCCAATTCCATACAAAACACTGTCAGGAAATCATGTTCAAAATCCCAATTAAACATTAAAATACTTGCTAGACTTGATAGAACATTCTGCAAACTGTGTTTAAGTGTCTTCCTATACTGCGTTAACATCTCGGGCACTCTCGTTCTGATGTGATTGAACCGGGAATGACTTTCATGTTGCAAGGTCTACTTAATATTTAATGAGCTCAAAGTATAGTATTTCTATAACATGTGCCACCGGAGGGTCTCGACACTGTGCGACTCAGAGGGCTCTATACTGCTCAGGTTTACATCAGCAATGTGGAACTCCAGGATTATAACCAGATGGAATAGTCTTAGACCTAACAATGGTCTTTTTATAGGTCATCTATAAAATCAAAATACATATTTCTATTTTTGTAACCAATAACTAACAAAAGAAAGATAGGTGATTCAAAATTGCTCGAGAGAAAATATGTTGAATATGTCAGATATACTGTAAGTTGGAATCATACCGTATTTAATATAGGATAAATGGAAAAAAGGAACAAATTACAAAGAATAATAACCAGCATGGATTTTAAGAAGGTTGCTGGTGTTACATTTTTATTGTACAGATGGCTTTAGCATAATGGGAGGCAGGAATTATTAATATTTGACAGTCTGAGTCTGTTGCTACTGTACACCCAGGGTCGTGTCCAAAAGAGGGGCATGGGAAATGTGATTGGCCACCCCAAAAATCCTGAAACTGTGACGAGCCAGGAAACTGTGCCCAATCAGACATATATTTAAACCAACTATAAGGTTGTTGTTGTTTTATGAAGAAGGCTGCTATAAGTTGTCTTAGATATCAATGAAACATTTTTTTGTACTTAAAATTGTGAATAAAAACGTGTCACTTGTCATAAGACAGGCATTGGAAAGTCAGGCACTATGTCTCACTTGCAATGAATTAAGTGGCAATGTGTCAGGACTAAAAAAGTGCAAGTTAGACCGTGCAGGAGTTTGCTTATACATTTTGAAGTACTTTAAATTGTGAACATTTGAACAATCATCTTTTTTTATGTCTTTAAAAAAAGTAAGCTAATGTTGCCTTTATCTTGTGTCCTAACATATCTAAAGTACGACATTTATTTACTTCAGTTTATACCCACATCACATTTGACTGCATAAGTCAGTTGCCCAGCTGGGCCATCCCAGTGAAAAAAAAAAAGATGAACATGCCCCTGTGTACACCCGTCATGTCCCTGTTGGAAAGACAGTTTGCAGTTTGTCTTCCTGTTATACAGCGTTGGTAATCAGTAACATAAAAACTGACATGTTGAGTCATTTTCTCGTAATGAGTTAACATTCACATGATAGATAGTCGTCAGTTTGGAGTCTTGACTGCTGGCTTTATCCAGTAAAGGAAAATTATCACTCTCAGTAAGAGTCCTTAATTTACATGTTGTGTGTTTTCAACAGCTGGTTTCTAACATCTCAGCCATCTGATTGACCTTGGCAGTGTTTGTGACTGTTGTTGAGTTTCTTGTTTTAATTCCTCGAGTCAAACTAGATTGGATTTATGGATCCCATTTTTTTGTGCATCTCCACTTTCACTCTTCCACAAGGTCATGACCAACAGTAAAACACATTTCTTTCCTTCAGCCTGCAGGCTCCAACGTGTGTGTGGGCATATTTTAATATTTTCTGCAGAGCCTAGACTACTCATTTTACTTTTTTTCTTCCTTTTCAACTTATTGGTGTAATCAATCTTCTGGCTTAGGTATTTCTCTAAACATCAAATTCATGCTGAGAGAAGGAGTCATCGAGGACAAGCAGAAAGACGCATGCTATGTGTGTGTGTTTGGAACCGAGAGAGAGAGAGAGAGAGAGAGAGAGAGAGAGAGAGACTGAGAAGGGCAGTGATTTATAACACACAGACCGAGCTTGGTTGCTCAGCTATTGTTTCTGATGCTAACTTCCCCACATTCAAACGTCTCAAGCAGGTTACACAGACTGTCATCTATTTTGCTCAGGAAATTAAACAATACATTTCCAACAGTGTTCAGGCTCCTTGAGAGAAAGCTAGCCGTGTCGAGAGCATGGGTTTGAAATGAAAGGCTGGCACACGTCCAACAAGTCATCTGACATTAATCCTGAGTTTAAAACGAGAACTCAAGTGCAGTAAAATCTTGATATGTCTGCATCTGTGTTTACTCTGTGGCGTTGGATGTTTTATAATCATTTCTAATACAATCATATTTAAGCTGTATCACATCATCTAACTATTATGAATGACTTCTTAAACTAGGAATGTGCATGTTATTAACCCGATTTGTTTTATCAGCTCACACAAACATCACCTAATTCCTCAGAGTCTGATTGGTGACATCTTGTATATTAGAAGCACTTAAATACAGTGCATTTGCGATGACGTACAAACGCGGTCAGGCTTGCAGTCTAAAAGGAAACTTCACTTTATTTGGCTTCTACAAGGAGAGCCGTGCAAATCCCAAACTCGCCAAGCGTCTCCACAACAAATGCTACACTTACACTCCACGTCAAACTTCACTCTGGGGACACTGCCTATTATTTCCAGCACAGCACCTGCTTCAGTTGCAACTTGTGCCACCATGATTTGTTTCCTACAGCCAGTTGTTTTATTTATGGAGGTGGATGGATGGTAGGGAAAAAAAAAAAAAAAAAAAGTGCAGGTGGTTGCAGAGTCAGGATAAAAAAATGCTGCCTGCAGGACGCTGTCATTTAGCTTCACCGAGGATCTAAACCTGGAATATACAGGTCAGTCAGAGTACCACTCTCTAATGAGGAAAGAACCACCAACCATTACCACAGTTGATAAGTTTAAACAACTAGACAACTCTGACAAGGTGCTGATGCCGTGGTGATGTCACACAGTACTTCCTGTCCTAATCCCTCTTGGCATTACTTCTTATTTAAAATTTCAGGCATACTTCTTTTTTCTCACACATTTCATTCACGCTCATTCAAGACAAACAGTGCAGCAGAATTAATGCATGAGCATGCAGCCTTTAAGCAAGAAAAAAGCAAGGGGCTGACATACGTTACCTCAGTGGTTGCAAGTGAGAGAGTCAAAGATCATTCTGCCAGTGCCATCTGTCAAGCAGGTTGGCTACAAAGGAAGTAGGAGCAAGTGTCCCTCTCGCTCCTTTCCTGTGCGCCTCTCTGGCTTAACAACAAAGTCCTCTGTTACATTAGAGTAGAGAGCTGTACTCCAACAAGCGAGGGGAATCCTCTATCAGACTGAACCCAATCCGTAGTGAGTTCAAATCCCCAATGAGAAGAGGAAAGGATGCACCTCCCTGTTCCAAAAGGAATCACGCCTCGCTCCGGCTCTTTCTGCTATCGCACAAATCCCCTCTCTCTCTCTCTCTCTCTCTCTCTCTCTCTCTCCGTGTTTCTTCTGTCTCCTTCTCCCGCTCTCTTTCGCTCTCCTTCCTGATCCTGCTCCACTTGTACACTCGCTCGCTCACTCACTCTCTCTGGCATGCAGTCTTATGCACTGTGCTCAGGCAGCCACAAACACACTCGACTGTACACACAAACAAAAACCATGAACATGAGAAATGAAAAGCTCCTTCTTTACAGACTCTATTTGGTTACTTCCTGCCACTGTCACACAGTAAAACATGTGCTTCTGTTTAGTCACAAAGAGTCAGACAGAGCGTGCTCTCCACTCACTTTTTGATGATGTGGTACCTATTTTTAAGATAATGAAGCTGGATTACAGCCACCCCTTGCTCTGAGGAAAACAAGCGTTACTCACACATTCAACCAGAAGCAATGTGAGAGGAGGGTTTCAAACAGAATAGAGGATGCCTTTGCTGTGATGTAATAATGGACATAATGAATAAAATAGGTCTCCCAGCATGAGTCACCGTACAGTAAGACCTAACTTGCAAATCCCATTTCTCGAAGATCACAAAAAAAGGGCTGCATTGTATGTGTATGTGCTGGTGAGCGTGAAGCGACCGTACATGAGACTCGCTGGTCTCTGGAGATGTTCTATTTTTGGCTTTACATCGTAATGACAACAGGAGAAAGAGGACAGTAAGCAGCCCCTTTTTCATCCCTTTTAAACTACAACCCCCCCCCCCCCCCCCCCCCATTACAAACCACTGCCTCCACCTCCACATCGCTCGCTCCCCAGACTGGAAATCGCCACGCTTCAGGGGGATAACAGCAGGAGCAAAGCAAGGAACAGTGTTCTAATGGATGTAAATCATGCTGCAGGGACCTGAGTCATTAGCAATAATTTGTTTTAGATTAATCATTGTTTTATATAATAAACTGCATGGTGCACTTAATTCAAACCCATGTCAAGTAAAAACCCAAAATGAAATAACACCTAGGGTAAAGATAGAATGCAGAACAAAACCCCATATGACAAAGTAATTATACTAGTTTACTGCCAGAACTTCAGGAAAACAAGGTCTATCAAATAATAATGACAACTAAAGTATAAACTGGAGTATCAATGAAACATTTAAAAGTAAAACAAGATGGGCTTATGCTGAGGAGAGCAGGTATGACAGCTTTAGACCCTGACACACCAAGTCGACCAAGTCGAGTGGTGACGAAGACCGACCGTGGTCGCTTCATGACGCCTCACAACGCTTTTGTAAAGTTGCACTTGAAAACACCGCAAAGACTACAGCAGACCACCACGTATGTTCTGCTCATGCATGAGAGGAAATAAGTCCTCATGCCACAGCAGACGGCAACAGTCGTTGTTATAATACGAGAAGACCATTTTCACACCGCTGTCGCTCACCAATCGTAATATAGGAACATTTCATCTGGAATAATATCTGATAAAAAAAGTTTTAAATTTCAGGTGTTGTCAGCCTTTGCTTCTTTAGTGGAACAAGAGAAGAAGAAGCGGAGGCCACAAATAAACCGCACTAAACGAGTGAACGCGCCGTGGGTCCAGAAGCGGATTTCAGCTCATGCTTTGAGTGTGGACTCGTGCATGCATGGTTTAGAGAGTGAGCATTGAGACAGAAAGGCTTGATTGGTTCATAAAACTCAAACCGAGTGCAGACATTGGTCGAAGTCTTTATGTTTAAAACTGCTACAGATAATAGATTTTCTTTGTTTCTTTTTCAGAGATCATGAATTATTAATTACTGTCAGGACTTAAAGATAATTTTAACCAAAATCTTAAAAAAAGAGTAAACTACCTCCCCTGCCTTTAACTAGTTAAAACCCCTGAATAAAGTAAGAAAGCAGAGTTAGAGAGCCTGCTGATGCTGTAATTAAACAAGCGCTGACATTCTTCAAAGATTTGAAAAGGCACAAACAGTACATTGTGCTTAAAAGTGAAGCATAGTAGCTCTAATCTGTGGATTAGCTAACGGTTTAGAGGTCTGCACAGAGATGGAAGTCACCTGCCTGCAGTTGTATTGCCAACAGGCAGCAAGAGACCAAATAGGGTCCAGAACCCATAAATCAAATTCAGCTTTAATCTTTGGAGGTTCGGAGAACTTGGCTGGATAGAGCTGAAGAGTATTCATAAAAACAAAGTCACCTTTATTTGAGCCTTAAATCGTAGTGAAACTAACCCGCCACATTCATCCTAAAAAATATTCTGGAAAACATCTTATTTTGATGCTTAGACCGTTTCTCATATTCGGAGTAAGATGTGCCTGATATATCTGCAAAGCGACATAATATGATCATCAATAGTTGAGCACTAAATAGTGTTTTGTCTTCTCAGTCTGATTCAGAGGAGGAAAACCTTATTGACATTTTTCATTTCATTTCATGGTTATTTCCTCCACATACACTTTTTAAAATGTTGGTTGAAATTGTCTTTCAGTCCTGACAGAAATGACTAATTGATGTGTTCTGGAAAGCAAAAACAGAAACAAAACGAACAAAAAAAAAAAACACGAACTGTAGCAGCTGTAAACATGTAAAAAAAACTTTTGTCTGCACTCATTACGAGTTTAATAAACCAATCATTCCTCACTGTCTCCCTGCTCATTCTCAACCCTTAGCCTGAACAAGCCCACACTCAAAACATGAGCTGGGGTCCGCTTCTGGACCAATGGTGCTAGTGCATTTAAGTGAGGGGCGTGGCGTGAGGGAAACCTACTTTCAACATCATGCTATGTTTCGAAAATTGACCTACCCTGCCTTTAATGTTGATTCACAAAATACTTTGTTCTTCGTATCACTCCGGTTATTTATGACTAAATGAAGACATCCCAAAGGCAGAACATTTCATTTTCTTGTAGTTAAAAGTAGGTTTTCAAACACTATCTGAGACCATTTTTAGAACAATGGAGTTTCATGAAAAGTAATTTTGTTTAGGTGATTTTTCTTTTTAGTAATTTATTGAACAGCAGGTTTCAGGTTTTTTTTTTTTATGCACATGAAGGGAAAGGCTAACTGTTCAACTTATACTTACAAAACACCAAAGGGGGTGTGAACTCTACAGTATCTTCTGTTTTTGACCACACACAGCGCTTTCCAGGAGTTTGTTTTACCAAATTTACCACTTCAGAGTCGTGCAGGCTGGTACATTACTAACTATACAGTTCTGATTGTTGTCACGCGCAGTCACCAGATAAAACTTGCATGATAAAAGCAGACACATGAAATGGTGAAAAGTCGTCACTTTACTGCACGTTTCTACGTGAAAGTATGAAAAATCTTACGTAAAAATATCATTTATAAGAATTAATCGTCTATTTGTACAGTGATATCCGGACATCATGTGCAGCCCGAATCACGGGGGGTGAACAGATCCCAGATCAGTAGTTCACCACTAGTTGTGCTGCTGGTACATAACATAAAACAGATAAGCTTGCCAAAATACTTATAATGAAAATATAATGAAAATAATTATTATGAATTAATATCTTTACCCTTATTTTCATTACCTGGAGAATAGCCTTACACTTTAGACTGAAGATCTTTTAGTACGTTTCAGCAACATGCTGGCTGTGAGGGCAGACTGACAGGTACTTACAGATCTTCAATAATGAAGGATCACACGTTGGCTGAATGTGGTCCACTGGTGTCCATGATGTTCCTGTAATGAACTAGCACTCTTTCTCTTAAGCAGTTTCCCCATCTTTTCCAAGATGACACCCTCAAGTGGCCTTTATTGGGGCTGTCTCTTTTATCTGAGTAGGCAGGAGGACGAGCCTCATGCCCACCTGACTGTGAAACACATGTCAGTTTGACCCGTGCCTTTTTGTATGGCAGAATAAATGAACCCTTACAAGCTCTATAACCAGTCAGTAAATTATCGACCCGACCTTCTCTTTCAACAGTACACCAAAATGTTGGTTTATTATATCAATTACCACATCAAGAGCCCGCCAATAAAAACCTACTCTACCCAGGGTTAACTTGACCCAGGACAGATGGCCATCTTCCAGCCATTATTGCTGTTTCATTATTCTTCAATTATTAATTCATATCATTATATCATTTACAGAGACACAACATTAATCAGCTACGTAAACAGCACTAAGCGCCATTCACAAAAGTAGTAGTGGCAAGGTGTGGCAGAAACTTGAGCAGAAGCAGACTTGTGTTAACAAGCCATATAACCCGACGGTGTAGGACTTGAAAAGTGGGACAGAGGGAGATGCAAAGCAAAGATTGACAGCCACATGTTTTGTGATGTATATTTACCCAACCCTTGGGTCCGGACCACATGTGGTTGCACAGATTTCAAATGAGGTCGTCTGATTTAGAATTTAGATCAAGTATTTAGTCTCTGTTTGTCTGTCATCCATTGTGCCAAACACTGTCCAAGCATTTCTTCCTAAAATAAAGTAATATACACGAAAAAAGTGAATATGTTCTAAAAGGAAAGTTTAAAAGTTTAATTTTTAGAAAAAAAAGACAGTATGTGTCTTGATGTCTGGGGTCACCAGTGGTTTTTGAAGTCAAAGTGGGATCATGAGCCAACAATGGTTAGAACCACTGTGGTAATACAAATGAACAACAATTACTGGATAAGTTCCACATTTAAAGCGTGTTGTGCAGAATGTCCCCAAGGTTTGGTAAGCCAAATATTGCGTGTTGAGTTGAGGTTGCCACTTTGTGGGTCAAAATTGAACATTGACAACAGGTAAACGGAATGGTCAAGTGTGCCCAAGAATGCTTCTGTTTTATTTGCTTGCATACAATAGAATAGAAAGAGACAACCATATTTGCTAATGTTCATTATGCACGTGTTGCAGTGCTCTACAGGATTCTAAATGAAAAGTATGTTCTGGGACTTCTTTTCACAAAGTGATTGAAAGTATTTGTGGTTTTTCCATCTCACCCTGCTCGTGCTGTACCTGGACTCTAAACAATGTATGAGGCCAACGTTACACTTGGCAGTTTTTGCTTTGTGTGCTCTCTGGATCTGGTGTGAACACTGATGATGTAAAGGCAGCTCACTCTGAAATACAATTTTATGACTGCAACTGCACTGAGAGTTTTTTTTTTTTTCTTGCAATAACTGATTTTGTTACATCAAATGTGTCAGTTCTTTCTCTTACCCTTACTTTTAGAAAGCTTGTAAAATAGCATCAAGGCAAAGTGTTAAAAACTGGTAAAATATGGATCTGATACATGATATCATATAAGTATCTGATCAGACTTTGTAGGGACAGAGCCACTCTCTATTGACTTTACAGCATCGGTATTGTATTGATCTGTACATGCCTGCTATATTGTTATTCCAATTCAAAGTCATGTACACAGCAGACCCAGCACAATGAACTCCAACCTTGTAAACTTCTTCTGTAAAGACTTTTTTTTGTAACAATGTGTAAATATTGTTTACACATGGATTCAGGTTTGCCATTGTATTTGTTTAACAGCACACAGACATTTTTACCCTTTGCTGTCGGCAGACATCTGTCATCCATATGCTGACAAGATATAAACAATACATGGGCTGACTCCACAAAACAACATGTTATAGCACCAATACACTACAAAATGTCCAGACAGTGCCTTAACCAAATACTCACGAGTACCTTAATCATACAGGTCATTAGTCATGTAGAATGGATGACTTGTTTTCAGTGCTACTTGAAGAGGTGTTGGGTCAACTTTACTTTAGTAGTTTACATATGTCTAATGTCAGCACTTTTTATGATTTAGATTTAATTTAACAGTTTAAACTTGACTTCATCCAAGCAAACGTAACCCTGGTGGATTGTATGTGGATTTCAATTTGTATAGCGCTGTATCGTCTTCTGACTACTGAAAACTTTATACACTAATAGCGGAGTCTGCTATCTAAACTGGCCAATAGTATTATCTAATCTCATTCATACACATTCATAAACAGCTGACAACATAGTTAAGTCAAGTGTCCTGCCCACAGTACCATCAGATATAAGCCTCCCAGAGCTGGGGATCAAACCCCCAACCTTCCAGTTGAGAGACGATCAACTCTACCACTCATCCAAGTCCGCCCTTGTTTGATCCAACTATGCATATGAATGTTGTTTTGGGGGATATGAAACCAATATTATATACTTTTATTCTGGAAGTCTCAATTACTGCTGGTGTATCATAAGCATGCAGGAATTGGTGACTGATTGGTGAAGCCTTTTCTGTGCTATAAACCTCATAAGCACTGGATGCAAACTACAAAAAGCACTGAACAGTAATCAGCATGATTGCACTTTGAATCCAATCAGAAGCCACCTCATCTGCGCTGCTGGGGTGTCACTTGGTGGTCCACAATATAAGGCAATGGCTGATTTCATACTCCTTAGTGCAACGAGTATTACTGTTGGAGTGCAGCTGTCTTTGATAAAACAAATGTCTTAAACAGATTCATGACATTTGTGATGACATTAAAAGGAAAATTACAACATGTAACATATAAGAGGCCGCAGGTAAGAAGACAAAAATGATTACCCTCATGTCTTTAATGTCTTTTTTTAGTTTGCTTTTGGTTTAATTAGCCCTAATGTTTAGCTTGCATTGGAGGCACCAAACAGCAGACAAAGTGAGCTAATGCTATACTGTCGCAAGAATAACATTTAAGATAGGTATGTCATGATGCCATGATCGATGATTTTAACAGACTATGTGGTGGAATGATGGCTCCAAACATAACTCTCACACACACAAATTAAACTGGCCTGACTGCCTGATGGAGGACAGCCAATCAGGTTTGCCATTAAAAGGCTTCTGCTTGATCAGCTTAGGTGAAACAAGGCAAAACGGCTCATTTGAACCTCTGCAGCACTTTTTTTTGTGTGCATTTTTTAATACAGCATTTTACAACTTACAGGTTATTATGAGCTTCTGTTTGCAACATCTACATTTAAGAACTCAGCACTTGAGTAAATGTATTTTTCGATTCACATAAATAAGCCAATATTTACCCCACATGATTTAACAGACCTCAGCAACTGAAATGCTCCAGTAAAGCAGGTAGTGCTTTACAGGAACATAACCTCTCTTTCTCCAAAGACATTAAGGGGGAAGCAAGGTGAGAGGATAATAACAGACAGGAGGTAAGGGAGATTTAAGTAGCCACACAGAGAAAGATACTGTTAGTTTAACTTTATTCTCTTCTTCTCTTTGTCAATACGGGGAAATTATATACACTGATATATGAGGGCAGGATTTGATCTTGCTACATACTGGACGTACACTAAGCATGAAAAAACATGCTAGATTTTAAAAAGGCAGACGTAATGAGACACAGCACTGCATCATACGAGACATCCTGGTATTAAGTAGTACAATTAGGGACATTACAGGCTGATGCTTCTCTTGGTGAGGCCCTTTATCAAGTTTAAGTACATAAGCTAAATGATAGGTGTCCTGGGTAGCTGTTAGAGAAGAGTGTAGGGAAGGCAAGACAGGGAAAAGAAAAACGATCTGTTGAAAATGTTTTCAATTCAGATGTACGTCAGATTTTTGTCTGAGAGTAAGTACAACACAAGAAACGATCTATAAATGAGGAAACGTCAGTAATAGACAACAAGCAGGTTTCACATTGTTCAGACTCAGGTGAGGACAGGCAGCGTACATAGGCAGTGCACAAGGTGTCTCAAATGTTTGTTTCTTTTTTTCCCAATGATGATCCAAAAACAAAGGCAGCTTCTCACGAATGTTTAAATTAACATTGAGACTATCATTATCAACATCGTAATCATTGTCAACATCGTCATCATCATCAGCCCTATCGACAATATCATTAATCCCTTAGAAGTCTATTGTTGTGTTTGCACACAAACGAATTTGCATCAAACCGCTTCCGCTCCAAATGCAGCCAAAATAGCGTCCGTATTCCTCCACTGCCAGTTGATGCACTTTCAATACATATCTAGGAACCTTTTGCAAGCATTAGTTTGTCATAGCACCATCCGTTTGATGTGCTATTTATGTACTATTTTTATGTATTATCTATTTATGTGCTATTTTCAAATAAGCATTCTCAACTTCATTTATCTACTTAAAAGCAGAAACATGTTAAAAAAAAAAAAAAAAAAAAAAAGTTTCAATACTTGGAATAAAATTCAGGCGTCAAGGGGTTAAGTACGTAGGTGTTCATGAAAGAGCTGGGTCTTCAGCTTTTTCTTAAAGTATGAAAGAGACTTTCCTGAATGGAGTTTGCTCATTTATTCCATCGTCATTGACTACAGAGGAAAAGAGTCTAGCTAGACACTTCAGGCCTTGTTATGAAGGTAAGACCAGACACCTTCTCCTCATTGGCGGACATAGTGGGCATGAGGGATTGTAGACTGAATAAAGGAGTTTAGGTAACCCCCAATTTACTCGCCACATTATTAGCTCCAAGGTTTTGTTCTGTCTGACAGCGAGCGTCCATCCTCACTGAAACCGTTTCTGGAACATGAGCGCAGCGGAGCGGAGCGCAGGGAAGAAAGAGAAAAACGTGCAAACAACATATTGCTCAGTCTTCTTGAGGACGATGTGTTAGTCATTCGGTGCCTGTTTCGACATGATGTTGATAAAGTGATGAAAAATACAATCATGAGTCCGAATATTGTGTTTGATTTTAACTTAAAGCTTGTTTTAAACCTCCTGGCTGTGTGTTGTGATGTTCTGTCTTGCTTGACACAAACCTGGAGCGTGCTATGTCGAAAACAGACTTGCAGTGTATTTGTCAAAGAACAGAGCGACGTGGCGCTGGTGGCACGCTCTGGAGACGGGCCATGGTAAGCACAATGATTGACTAATGTGGCAGCAAACTATGGCGCAGTGTGTGGCGCTGACGGAACGCGGCGGACACAGAGTATATGTGAATTGGGGGTAAGGAAAAGCTGTTTTGGTTTGGACGCAAGAGGGCAGAGTTTGTTAAGAGATGAGGCTGGTGGGCAGCAGAGAATTTCTGTAGCCTCATTCATATTCAGTCTGGCAAAATGCTTAAGAGTAGGCATGGCAGCCAACACCTCATTAGAAAGCTGAGTTGATGTAAGGGACCAGATGTTTCCATGGTTAATTTGTGGTAGTGCCTTGGGGGGTTTCAGGGAGAGAGATTGAATACATGAGTGATCTAATAGATGTTGAGGGGTGACAATCAGATGGTGTATTGCCTTCTTCGTGTGCTGGAGGAGTGTGTGTGTGTGTGGGGGGGGGGGGGGGGGGGGGGGGGGTGGCAGTGTCAAGAAGGACAGGAGAGATAGGAGAGATATAATAGAGAGTCAGTTGCTTGTCTAAATTAGTGGTTTACTGTCGTCGGGGATATAACATGTTCAGTACAACAACAAAGTTCTCCAGATGACATCCTGGTGGGCAGAAAAAGACACCAATGTATGTTTTGATGGATGTAGTTACAAGGCATTCATACTGTTTAAATAAAGACTTGTTGCATAGTGGGAAGAGCTTATTAAATTTTCATTTATTGGAAATGAGTGTGCCACCTCCACATCCAACAGAGCGGGATGTGTGTGAGAACATTTTGTCACCAGAGAGTGCAGCTGGTGTTGTACGCTTTTTCTGGATGGATCCAGGTTTCAGTGTGGGCAAGTGCCTGACTCTCTGATAGTTTTGCAAGCGCTTGCATGAATTCTATTCGAGATTCAGCAAGTGTTGCAGTACCCGAATTCAGTCTAGGTCTCCAGACCTGACTCGAGACCACTTTTTGAAGATCTCGTCACGGGATCAAATACAGTTTGACTCAGTGTTATCTCTGGATTTTAAATCAAGACCGCAAATAGAGGGAAGTTTAGAAGGAAAATACCACTTTCTAAAAGAAATAATAACTTCAATTCATTTGTCGTCTGATTTTTATCCCCCGATTACAGCTGCAATCTTCCCAATAAGTGACACACCCGCCACACACAAGATGATGATTTTACACTGATATTTATGGTCCTGGTCTTTTCTGTCTCGATCCTTAAATATCTGGGTCTTGTGTTGGTCTTGGTTAGTGTGGTCTTGATTACAGCACTAGTTTCAGCAGACTGGCAGTTCCAATGGTCAAATTTAAAGGAGGTAAGCTTTGTTAAGCTTGGTAAAAACTGTTTTATTTTGGTCCATCACAGATGAAAGGTGATCACTTGTAGTAACTTCAATGGTCTTGGTTCCAAAACTGTGTTCCTATGTCGCACTGAGAGGATAGATCAAAAGGACTGATTTCCCAGTCTTGCAACCAACAATTGCCTGTGACAAATATCTGTGACAGTGTCAGATACTTATGACGATTATCTCACAATCTGAACTTCCATGATGTACTTTAACTACCGACCAATAGAAATGCAGCATGAAACTACTTACTAACCAGCATGACCACACAGGTGCTAGAGCTGTTACAATAACATAACTTATGTCAAGCTCACTTTGAAACATCTATATCCAAACGTGGCGTCTTTTCCCTCGCAGCGACCATGTCCACATTTTTCTATTCCTGCACTTTCTCCGGGGTTTTTTTCTTTGCACATGAATGCCACTGAGGCAAGAGCTCAACTTCTTTTGACTGCTATAGCAACCGCACACTGATGATGCTTATGACGCTGCGTGTTGACTTACCTCGCAGGAATCACAACTATTATTCACAAGTACGTCATTGCAGTGTATCAGCATTATGAGAACCTGGTCACATAGTGTGGCTTACAATAACCTTAAACTAATTTTGCCCTGTTTTTATGCTTCAACACTGTATTGATAAGACAATTCAAATTACCTTTAACCTATGAAATTCAAAACACACAACCTATCCATATGTAGCACAGAGGTTAAATGGTGTTCCCATGTAATCATTGCTTTTGGATTGTAACTCCTATTTTACTTGATTGTGTCGATTGTGGTTTTATGCCACAGTGACAATAATGGTGCACTCACATGAGGCAAACCGCACCGTGCCAAAGCACGCTTCACCCTCCAGTGCTCCAATCCATGCTCAAGGAATGGTACGCTTCCTTGGCCCTGGCACACTTGGAAGGACAATCACAAGCTGGGGTACTTAATGTGGACAGCCTTCATTATGGAGAAATCCCTGTTTTATGGTTGTATCTGGCTAAAATGATTCAAAATGATCCACAAAGTCAGTCAAGGGTGTGGTCACACTGGCAATCCGAACCGTGCCCAAGCATGCTTTAATCCTAAAGTCCAGTTTGTTTGGCCAGTGTGACCACTTGACTCTAATACATCTCTTTCATTTTTCAAATAAATTTACAGCTGATTAAAGTGACTCGAAATAGGCCGCAAAGTCAGTCAAGTCGCTGTCATGCTCTCCGTGTTGTTCTCCGATGTGCAGACGCGGACTCAACTGGAGTCCGTCGGTTTGTACACTAAGCACACTTTATGATAACACGAAGCGCACATGTGTTGTATGTATTATAATGTATTAACTAATCAAACAGAGCGCACCAGAGCTCGTTTCAAACAAACAAAACAGCGAATTTCATAATTATCTGTTTCTGTCAAAGCACCATTCAGTACACAGGTACATGTAACCAATGGAGAGGGCATGTGTGACCTAATGCTAGTACAGCTGCTCAATTGGCCAAGCTAATACAAGGAGTACAACGATTAACCTGGGGAAGCAGATAGCTTGGTTAAGGCTCAAAGAATGAAAGACAACATTTGAGTACCAAGCTAAATCTACTTAGAGAGTGGCTCGCGTTAGTATGCGTGCACTGTATGTTTTAGAAAACGTACATGCATATTAGATGCCAACTGCAGCATTTGTCCATGAATATTTCATGCACACTTGGGGGGGGAACTTTACTTTGATTTGGAGAAATGTTAAGAGTGCATTAAAGTTACATTCTCATTGGATTTCGTTGAAATGATGGGCTTATAGATTTACTGTTCTCTCAGTGTTAAGCTGCTGAAAAACAAAGCTGTATTTTTTTTCATTTTCTTTTTAAGCAAAATTCTCTTCTTTATATAGGCATATTGAATATTTTGTTCTCGCGCTGATTCCACATTAATAATCCAAAACATCTAAGCAGGAGACAGATATGATCCCTTCATAAACAAACATGAACATGCCTGTAACCTTAAGAGAGCTCCCAGAAAGATATTGAACCTTGTGGGCGGGACAGCGAGACATTAAGTGTGTGTGTGTGTGTGTGTGTGTGTGTGTGTGTGTGTGTGTGTGTGTGTGTGTCCAGTGTTGAAGTCCAGTGATGTAAGATTTATAAAAACACATTTAGCTGTAGTGTCTTGCCTGCTGTTGGTCAGACATCCTTGGCGAGTCCCTGAACTGACTATTAATTTCTTTCGAGAATAACTTCAAAGGTTTTCCCCCTCTGCTAGATAACTTGATGACTTGGTGAGATTGAAACGTTCAGAGACTGCCTTTCTGTTCATAAATACTCACTCAGATTCTTTAAGTAAGAAACAGTAATGCTATAACGCCACCATGTGGATGGTTACTGACACTGCAGAAATGTTTCCAAAACCAACAATGAATGCAAAAAGAGGGATATGACTTACCTCAGGAATGGCAGATTAAGGTGAGGTTTGAGACTTTACAAATGTTCATTTCAAATAAAGAAAAACACTGGTTCTTTCCTTTCTTGACTAGAAATGAAAACAGGGCTAACTTACAGCACACAGCTCACCTCTGGGTCACACATTTTGCTGCACAGGAATGATCAGAAGCATATTTAATGATCCGACATCCAAATATTTTTAGAAAGATTTACTTGATTTATTTTGCTGTTTGTTGGAGTACAGTGCCTTATCAGGAATCATAATTTACAGTGAAGTCTATTAGGCTGTAAAATGAATGGATTTAAAACAACCATTAGTAGCTCACAGGCAAATTAAGGGAGGTTAGTCTTTATAGAGGTTCTGAGTCGCTGAAGCATTTTATATGTAATGTAAGGTTGTGAAGCTGGAGTCTTTCAGGCGTTTACTGTTCTGTGTGTTCAATCAGGGGTTCATATTTTCACATATTGATCTGAGCGATAGAAAAAGCCTCCGCTGCGTTCAGACATCTTAAATTAAGATAAATTAGCACATTACCATACAAAAGCATAAAGCATAAAACTTCATGTAAATGAAGTGAATGTTTTTAAGCATGTCATGTAAGTGTGATGAATTACATAAGTGCACAGCTTTACTTTAGATCCACAGGTGCAACTTTACGGTTACGTGCTGGATGCAGGATTGCATCTACTCAATAGGCTCACTAATTAGACCTGATCCCAGTTTTTTACTGGTCTATAATTAATCTGGCTCTGCAGTCAAAGAACAGGAAATGACTGGAGGGCTTTACTGAGCCATGCCTCTGGGGACTCACCCTGCTTTATCTTTGGCCTGCACGGGATGGAGATAGGAAGGTGGAGACTAAATCAATTTCCCTGCGTTGGCTCATTAGCTGGGGCCCTTGGGTGAGCCTGGCTCCATGGTGATGCCCTTGGAGGAACACAGTCAAGTCGCTTGCTGCATGGCTTGTGGAGACAGGAAGTCAGAGGCTGTAAAATGCACACGCATGGTATTACGAAACACATTATTGACAGGCGTGTGGTTTAGCTGACACTAAACCTCCTCATCAAATCAAATCAACTCCTTTCATTTCTGGACTTTTAAAAACGTCTCCCTGCAATCAGGACAAAAAGGCCTCGTGACTCTTTAACAGTCAGAGTTTGATTTCTGTCGGCAGTAACATCCATCACATGAATGTGACACAGACAGACATCAATGTCTCCTCCTGAAAGTCAGCCAGTTCTCCTGTGTTCACACTGACATATGGCACATTAGGCAAAACATCAGTGTGGGTAAACTTGTGCCTTATGATCCAATAAACAGCTCAGTTTCATAATCCTCCTGGCTACAGTTTGTAAACCGGTCTGCCAGTTCAACACAAACAGAATGCAGTCAATTTGAGCAGGATTATGGTTTTTGTTGTTTGGATTATCTGAATCTAATTACCTAGCAGAAGAGCTTAACTGACTCTGCGGCCTATCTGTCTGATGGCTAAGATGCTGGAAGCTGGGGAAATTGATAATCTAAGGACCAAACGGAATAGGTTAATCAAAAGACTTCTACACAGAAAAACCTCTCTACCCTGACTCGAATGTTTAAATCATCAACTTCACCCACTCTTCCCTCAGCTGAACCAAAAAATGTAGAATACAGGTTTTGCAAAATGGAAGGCCAAAAGTATTAAACACACACACACACACACACACACACACACACACACACACACACACACACACACACACACACACACACACACACACACACACACACACACACACACACACACACACACACACACACACACACACACACACACACACACACACACACACACACACACACACACACACACACACACACACACACACACACACACACACACGACCAATCATGTAGCAGTACCAAAAAAAAAAGCACCAGTATTAGGTGCTGATCCCGACAAAAGAGTTACAAATGTCAAGAAAGACAAAGGCACACTGGAAGCAAGAACGTACTAAACGATTGGTGAAACGATTATAAATAGAACTTGGAGTTCTTGCTGATTGCACAGTCTTAAAAGTTAAGATCATAAAGCTCTGTTTTGTAGAAAAAAAATGCTCCTTTCCCTCGGGGAGCCTGGAGTTATGACAGGAGGAGGGGGCAAAAAATAAATTAATTAATTAAATAGTAATCATAAGCTAACTCTTTACAGCTGAAAATCTGAAACATAAACTGCTGTTCGGCTTGGGTGATTGATTTAAGATGATTGATTATCAGAATGTTCTATTGATCCCATTGATATTGATGTTTTATTCATCAATTTATGTGCTGACAGGTCTTTGTACCAAGCGGTCAAATTGATCTAAAATGTGTGACAGCGATCAAGAACACGAACATTTCATCATGACTCGAAGACTCCGATTCATCTCCATTAGCAGCTCTGAGAGCAGCTGCACGTGACGATTCAGAGGTAAAGCTCCTGATCAGGAGGGAATATCTGTGGGACGTCAAAGAGAATTTTATCAGAGTCTGAAATGTTCTCAACTGTGTGTTGAGTTTACGATCCAAAAAGTGCTTTCCCAAGCTTCCCAGCAGGTTTCAACAGAGAACATTAGAAGAAGACTTGACGCCCAGTGAAGCAGGCTGACATGCAAATGAGTTCCACAAAGATAAGAAGCAGAGACCTCTTTCAATACACACGTGACGGCCCACATGCTGTGAGAAACCTGCGCTCAAGTTTGGGGGATTTTTTTTCCCCGTTTTGGAATTGAATTTCATTCAAGACATAATTATCATGAGAATGAGAGAAGAATGAGAACCCCAGATTTATAACGCACTACGTCATGCCTTTGATGTGTGAGCGGTGTTTAGAGATTAGCAGAGGGAGCTGCTGCATAAAGTTTTCCTTGGGATAAAAGAAAAGATCAATTCTTTGTCCGAAGGCTTGGATCTGCCTCATTTACCCGCTCCATCTTTGACTCAGTCCTCATTAGTATCCTCACACACACTGAATCCAGAGTCACAACGTCCATGTGGGGCACTGTGGCACAGAGCTTTAACTGACACTATTCAATCATTTCAACCACTCAGGCGGGCAAATCACGCATAGTGTAAGAAACGTTCAATTTTAACATTCATGCATTTCACAGAAATGACGTAAGCATACGAAGAAATCCACACGAGGCAGATTGATTGACAGTAAAATATGTAACTTGCCAAGCTGCAACTTCATCTTACAACGATGGCTGCTATTCAGCACTTCCTCCAGTTTCTTCGAACCCATTTGTGACATGTTACATTTTACATCTCCTGTATGATTTACACAAGCTTTTCTCAAGGCACATATTTTGCGACCCTCTGAAAATGGCTTCCTGACACACCTTTGTGTCCCAACCTGCCCGTTAAGAGACACTGATTTAAAGTGTGTGGATACTGTTTTTTTTTTCTCATGCAAAAAAAGAATAATATTTTGTCAGCCAAGTCTTAGCGGATCCAAAACCAGCATTTTCTCACCTCACTACGAGTCGAAACACATTATAAGAAGGGAGCTGGTCAATCCCTGACTGTGGGGGTCTGCCCTGACCTTCTGTGATTAAGGAAAGGGACCACCTCGCCTCGCAGCCCACTGAATTCTCCAGTAACATAACAATCATAGTCTAAGAGGTGTGGACTTTAATCACAGCCACATAGATTTCTTGAACGCTGTGACTGCAGCTCGCAACTTCTGGTTAGAAACCTGAGGGATGAAGCATTTATGAAAATAACCTCACAGCTTGATGGGCAGCTCAGGCGATGATTCCTGTGCGTACAGTACTTCTCCATCTGCCAGCCTTTACACCATACCTTGGTGACACTCTGACAGTTTCAGCTTGACTGCTATTTTGGGTAAAATCCCTCGTTTTTTTCAAGCCCTATCACATCTATCTTGGACCCAAATCAAATCCCCAATTGTTAGTTGGTTTAGTTATCTTCTTCTTGTATTAGCATTACCTGTTTGCTAACTGAGAATTAAACATACTTTCCCATTAAAGTTTTTGAAAAGGTGACTGTGAGGTACAGTAATGAGGCTGAAAACAGGCTGAAAAAGAGTTACGGTGTTCATTTATTCCTCTGTATGAATCTATGTCAGCGGTATTACACACAGTACATCAACATTATTATACCACAAAGGGAAATGTCTCTTTACAATGTCAATGAGAGCAGTAACTACTTTGATGCCTTGTTCAGTGGCACCGTGATCAGGAAGTAAACTGACCTCGTCAGACACCAGGACAATTAGTCCACAACGAAACTTGAACTGGCAACCTTTGGTTCCTATACAGACTTAACCATTTCAGAGCAAAAGCATTGCCTGTCAATTTTAACGATTGTAAATTCGGGAAATATAGCCAATAAACTTGTCTATTTTGGGCCAATGAGAGCCATAGAAAGCCTTTCTTGAGAGCAACTTCATCAACTGACAGAAACGTTATCTCTAAACCAACATGGAACCTGTACATGGAGAGTAAATTCCACACATGCAGGAAGTTGTGCTGACATATAATCACAACTTAAAACAACTGTATTTGTCACACTGGACACTGTGGAGATGTTATCCAGTTAATTGGTCTTTTTTCAAAAAGGCCTATTTGCAGGAAGTGCAAAATAAACAAAACAAAAACAAATACTCGTTCAACATATTTCCTATCCAATCAGCACTCAAACAGGTAACAGCTCACTTAGGATGATGATCATCCTATATGAGTAAATGAAAAGACTAGATTTCATTGTTTCCAGCAACAGTCAGCATGAAATGGGCCACAGAAGAACTTTTAATGGACTTCCCTTGTGACATGATTCCTATGTGATCAGAGCTACACTGAAGCAGCTCCTAAGGACAGAAGTGATTTTCAGCCCAGAGTCAGGCTTTGTCAGAAAAAAGAGATTTGGACTGTGTCACAATTCTGGGTTTAATCAGACACCATGTAGGACAAATGTTTCTGAGGCCAGAAGCGTTCAGTCCTAGCCACATCATTAAACAGATGCCCCTTAGTGCTCTGACACTATCACTGAGCTGTGGAATCACGCTCGGACACATTTGACGTGCATCATTTGTACCCGGAGAATCACTACATAGATTTGTGGCAATGAAGGGGTTGATAAGTGTCAATCAGAGGAAGAATGGATGCCTAATCACCACGCCAGTGTGCCTGCTAACAGCCACTTTTCATATTAGACGAAGGCCCAATTAGATATTAGGTGTCCCGGGTGACAATTCATGCAGCTACAGGCTGGTTCGTGCCTGCAGTTTCACAGAAACATCCTGACAACGGTCAGCTTTCTCTGCCCTTAAGCCCTAACTGAAGATCACAATCCATGAAACTTTCTGTCAGGAAATTCTAATAACACACACGCCTCACTCTGTTAAAGATAAAGTATCCCATTAGGCTAACTACACATCTTACTTATCCTGACACTGCATGGAGAGGGCTATAGGCTAGGCCTACATTGAGCAGCACTACAGGCAGGCTTAATGTATGGAATCAAGTAAAGCCTGTACATTTGTTTTTTGGCTTTGAGGTTGTTGTTGTTTTTTTTTATCCTACCGTCAACTAATACAATAAGAAACAATTCCATAAGCTTGCTTTTTGAGTGTAAAAATACAGAAAATGCTCACATTCAAACCTGAAAAGACATCATTTCTAACAATACTAAAGGTGTCACTTTATATTTCATTAGGTCCAAAATAAACATGAGGTTCCAACAGCTTTGTGGCTAGAATAATAAAACATCCAACTATACATACTATACTATAAACACGAGAGAAAGTCACCTAGTTTGCACTAGCATGTATTTTAGCCTACAGAAAGCACGCGACATGCTTACCAGCTGTTGACGTAAACGTCACTGTATTTGTTTGGAGTCGGTGAAAGTTTTACAAGAGCTACTTTTGCATCTGCCTTCTTCCCTTTTTTCATTGTGTCATTTATTTATTTGTGACGTTGCATAACGACGGAAGACTGAATTTGCAGTTGTAAAGTGGAATATAATGTCAAATACACTTCTGGGTTACTTAACCAAAAGGAAATTGCCTTTCGACAACAATCATTCTGTGCATAAGGCTACATCATTTTCTCTCATTGAAAGCATAAACTCCGCGGAACAAAAGTCTTACTTGTGCTGTTTTCTGACCCTGCAGGGGGAACTTGACTTCCCACGGAGCTGGTGTGGTCCATGTCGAAAGGGGCGGAAGCCGGCGACGCTCCTAAACAGCCCGTCCTCAGCTGGCTCCTCCAGCCTCAGCTGAGGGATCAGGTGCCCCAGTGCCATGTCCTGTCTTAAAGTTTGGGCCACTTGAAATGATGATTTACAATCTTGCAAGCAGTTCTCTGTATTCTCTATTCGTGGGTATGATACCAGCGACCTGTTAAACAGATCATTCTTTTAAAGATGCAGAAGAGGCGACCTGCTCTGCTGGGGAGCTGCAGGTTCTGCCTCGTGATGTGGAGTCTGGATAATTCACTGTGTCCTCCAGAGGGTCACTCACTTTCACATTGTACTTTTTTAGTCATTAGCACGACTTTTGTGAGGGTGAGTATAGGCTATTTCAGAGTTTCAGAATAGGCCTATTTCAGATGAGAAGGCGGCATGAGCCTTTGCCTTAAGAAGCAAAATTATACTAGTTGCAGTATTATTAGGAAAGTACATTGATGGGCATATTAAATACCAGTCTTCTTTAAACTATAGATAGGCCTATTGGCCTAAGAAACTTACGGATTTGTGAAAGATAAGACAAGCATCTAATAATAATAGCTAAGGAGTTTGTTTTTAGTCAATGACTAGTCCTGCCAGTGAATGTTTTGGATGAAACCCCAAAATTAATGAATGCATCTGAAGGTTAAAACCTCAGCTGAGAGCTTCTCTTCAGAGTAAGAAATAATGGATCTCTTTTGTCTAATTTAGCCAACAGTTAATTTCACTTGTATGCTTCAATAAAAGACACTGTATCATTAATTGCCTCATTTTTCAATTAACTGGACTAATAGCATTCAAATTTAAGGTTCTAGTGTGATAAATTGATATTCATACGCTATGTTATATTAGGAAATCAAAGACTTTAATTATCTGATATTTATAATTTCTTGTTGGCTGATGTGCAACCTCGGAAGCAATTCATTGTGCATGCATTTTAACACCTCATCAACTTAAAGGTGATATGTCTTACTGGCTTCATAAAATTCACAGTAAGAACAACATGACATATGTTAAGCAGTGTATATTGATTCTCCTCTGAGTCTATGTGGCTGTTTTCTATGTGTTTATCGTTTTCACCTGGCTGCAAACCAAATTTCCCTATGAAGTTGAAATAAAAGTTAAGCTCCTTTTTTCTCCTAGTTTAGAGGTCAGAGAATCACAAGGTAAATTCAAATCATTTTTCAGGCATGTGTCACACTGCCTATATTCATGTATAATACAGTGTCAGGTATTTAGTTTAAAGTATAGCATCCACAAAAGAAACTTTTATACTCATACCATATCTTTGCGCAGTAAAATCACATTTAAACAGATACACGGCACAGAACGTGTCAAAAATAGCATGCTATTAACCTCTATCTAAATTCATGGCAGCACTATAATTAGTGCAGTTATCAGGGTGAAATATATTTATATGTGGGTCACAGAGCAGTGTTCATTAGCCAGAGATAATCAGTGCCAAAGACACACAAAGCAGTATAGTCCACATTATGCATAAAGATGACAATAGTGGAACTCATTTCTTGTCCTCGGCGGTTCGGTGAAATACTATGCTCATACGCCTTTCTGTTTGAAGATAATGGACATAAAGCTTTCAGTTGAATAACGCATGGATACAAGGCTTTATTCATGTAGAACTGGAAACATGTAGACAGCTACACTCTACTATTCTGTTGCACTCCTACTCTTCATTACACTATTGTGCACATGACTCAGGTTCCACCAGAGGGAGCTTTAAGCAAAGACACTTCTGTACAGCACCTGCACCCAATGAGACCTGGCATTTTTCATTTTATTGTCCTTTCAGTGAGCCATACAGAACAACCTGATGGCGACATGAAAAACACAGACAATGTCAAGGATTCATGGCATTTTAATAATCCCCCAAAGGACTGAAAAAATGGAAGTAGTGAGGTTAATTTTAGAGAAAGAGTAAAACATATTCAAGCGTTAAAACATGTAAGATTGATTAAAAGTGATATAAACAAAGTTCTGCAAAATCTGACTGCTCGAGTTCTGCTTCTATAGATTACACAAGAGATTTCTGATCAACTAATTATTATGACTGATTATGTATAATGTGTAACTCGTGATTTCTCTGATCTCATTACGAACCTATCAGCATCACAGATAACAAGAGAGCTCAACCAATCAACACCAGGGGGTGCAATTATGTAAGTGATTCCAATTATAAAAGGCTTGTGTGGCAAACTTCAAGTATTTACTTTGCAGGGAACCAAGAGCAAAATATGATTTGGATGTAATCAGGCCACAACGGTTGCTCGGAGCTAAAAGATTTCTTATCTTCGTGGGGACATATTTTATTAATTTTGTACTTGGGCTAATTAGAGTGTGAGGCTGCGTGTTAGTGCATCGTTGCAACATATTCACACATGCTATTTGATGATTTGCGACATCAATGCTGTCCTATAGGCATCAAACAGGCATATGTTGGGTCTAATTTCTTTAAAGCGTAAAATAACACACAGTTTTTCTAACGTTCCATGTCAAAGCCAAATGACGTCAACGCAACATATGCATGCATTGATAAGGGAGTGTGCATGTGCATGTGTGGGTGTGGACATGCCAGTTGAGATGGATTTATGACGGAGCCATCACACATGGCTAATCATGTGGAACAGTGGGCACAGAGCCGTGGAACGGAGAGTGGAGAAATGTGGTCTGGCCTTGAAAATTTCCTCTTGTTTAATATGGATGCTGTGTTTTGAAAATATGTAAATTAACACGCAGTCTGAGGCAAATTCTTCAACAAACAGATGTCAGAGAACACACTGGTAATTGTATCAGCCCCCGTAGTACTTTCATGTGCATTTATTCAGAGCATGCTTTCCACTTGTTCAACCCTCTTCAGTGACTTCTTGTCATATCGTTTGTGTGCACTGTATTCTTGAAGTCAAGTTTGAGTCCCCCCTCTGTCTCTTTAACCAGGGATGACACAGACATTCCATCTTGGCAGTTCAATAGATTGCCAACATAAGGTGAACTTTTCAGAGTGACGAGATGCATGTCAGTCAATAGACACCTGACAGGGCAATAGATACCACTGACCTTGTTGCCAAAGGCTTGAGTGTCACATGAAGAGGCTGGGGATCAAGAGAGACTCTTGAAGTGGAAGGATAAGGAGCCGACTTCCCTTTACTGCATCCTCAGCCAATTTGGATCTCAGAACACAGATAAGTGTAGACATTTAACAATATCTGCAATATTAAACCTCAATAATATTGTTTCTTCAATGCCCATACCACTTTTGTTGTGTGCATAATATAAGCCATCGATACAGAATATCACAGTAAAACTGCCCCATTTATTCCAATAAAAGTGATACAGTAGCGAGCATAAATGCAGAAAATGTACATCTTGTTTTGTCTTCTTGGTTTAAATGAACATAAAATACGCACAGTAGTAATGCTAATTGCATTTGACAATTTAACCACTGCCACTGTAAGCGTGACATTGCTATCAGGCTGACATTAAGCAGGTACAACATACCTACTTAGTTGATTATATTAAAATGCTTACATTTGCTAAACACAAAGTGCAGCAGAGGGTGATGATTTTCCCAGTTTTTACTTTTGTCTTGATGTATTACATATGTAAATGTTGACCTTTTGTTGGTTTTGGAGGAGAAATCTGATCATCATAGTTTTAGCAATTAATCTTGAGGGGGGCGATGAATGTCATTTTATGGCAACCGATCCAATGGTTTTTAAAACATTTCTCTCAAAGGCACACATCTCAGTCAGTAAGCGTAATGCCAAAGACAGCTGGAGTAATTACCTGGGAGTCATGTCTGAACAAATTTGATGTGCAAATGCATCTTGTCAGTGTTGCAATATTTCAGGAAAAGTTTTTAAAAAAATTGCCTTTTTGGTGGAGCTTCAGGCAAACCCAGGACATGATCAATCTCACAAAGATTTTTTTCCTCGGAGTGTAATAAAGTCTGAAGAAATCTTAATGGAAATCCAACCAGAATATTTCCATATGAAATCCTAAATGCTGGACTAAATAACATCAGCAGAGATACTGACCAACCTGGCCACTTTAAGTCAAATTATCAATTGATTTCCTCTTGGGAAAGCCAACTTGCTGAGTCTTGAAACCTGCTGGGAATAGTGAACCCATTTCATTACACTTATAGTCATGTGTAATCACTGCATTTACGTCACTCTGCAGTCCAACAGAGGAATTTTTGGATACCCCTTCTTCTATGTCTATTCCACATAAAGGTGATTTATCATCATAGCAGCACCAACCTAAACAATTTTATCATTCTCATCTAAATATTCTAATTATGCTTTGATAATATCTGTGTTTCCCCCTAAATTGGCTCCAGGGTTAAATTACTTTGACAAGTAGGTCAACAATGTGATTCTGTTTGGCAGCTGTCAAATGTCACTTCCATCAGTCAACTCATGTTGACAGATTTTTCTATTATGTCAATGTATACAGTATGTACACCTTACAGCCTGGAAGTGACAATGATGCATTCTTGAACACACTGCAAAGGAAGGTTGGTCAAAAATAAGAAGTACAAATATTTAGAGATCTCTTATACTCACCTTCACCATTAGTCAGTCTGGGACACCAATTGAGTAGCGTTGTGAGATGTGTAGCTCCAGAAACTCCATATATATGCTGGCGTCAGTAAAAATGGTCATTTTAGCTGCTGTCTCTTTAAACGCACAGCACTGTGTGTAAAATACGCCACTTTGGGGCTCTGAATCAAAACAATAACAAAAAAAAGACATCAAGGCTGGCGGTGTTCTCCCTGCCAATCAAAATGCTAAAACAACAATTAAGTTGTCATTGAATATTTTATTTGCAAATGAAAGAGTAATAACTCAGAAGTCGTAAAAATATACATTTTTTTACTTGTGATATTTACATGGATTGTTTTCATCAAACGATTAAACAAAAAAGAAAAAATCTGTACGGTATTACAAAACCAAAGAGAAGCCACGGCAGAAAAATTGATGAGAATTAACAAAACAAAAGTGTCTTACATTTCCCTTTAGTACCGCCGTGCTGAGCTCGTCTCCCCCTGACATCGAAACAATGTAGTCAAGAGAAAACGGCCAACCACACAGATCCCACACAGGCCGGTGATGAGCACAGCACACAAAAAAGTGCAAAGTACATAGATGATAAAGTCAACATAAACATAAAAAAGACCAAATTAAAGCTTCATAAAATTTCTGTGAATGTATTTACAATTGCAGATTTTATACTTTTTTTTCAAATGTATTTTTATTACTTTTTAATTTTTTTATTTTTTATTTTTATTTGACTATTTTTTAGCTGGATACAGTTATGTTACATTAAAGCAAAGCATTCCCGGTCATCTGCTCAATCTCCTTTGACATGCAGGTCCCTTTGCTTTCCTTATTGAGGTTGACAGCAGCTTCGTCCATCTCCTCTCTTAAAAGTAACAATACATCACATTCTCCTATACTGACACACAAGGCCTAACCACAAAATCTGAGCCCTGCTCCACAGCTTTATTTAGAAATAAAACCGCTAAAAAGAAAGAAAAAACATTGTGGCTACATGAGATTCATATTCCTATATAATGCAGGATAACCATGACTGATTTCATGTTAACTGCACCTTTGAGTGTTGATAATAAGACAATATATAGTGCTGATGGATACTGTTTCAAAGAATGGCATGTGCTGCTAACACTATGAGGTGTCTTAAGCCTCCTCCACTTGCAACAGAACTGACAAAGGCTCCATGAAATCCACTAGTTGGAAAGAGCGAAAGTTTGTCAGGCCATGGAGCGTCACACATGAGAGCAGAGATTCAACACGAGGGCTCATAAACTGGGGAATCTGCCACCTGAGACTTGAAGTTGCTTGGAAAGAAAATCAAAAAAGCTTGGAGGAATTTAACAGCTGGAAGACTTGCATCCCATCCTCCACCTCCACTGCTACATGGTGGAGAGAATTTCAATGGCAAGGGCCTACAGCCCTGGCTCAATATCAATCCTGTTATAGCGCTCCTGATTCCCAGTAGGACACTCAGAGATTCCCATGAAAAAAATGTTTGAAGCATATGCTATACAGATTGTTAAAATGCATAGCAATGTCTGTCTTCTGAGTGCACGTGTAATTGCATGCATGTGTTTGTGTGTGCCTTTCTTGCTACAAAAGCTTTTATCTGTATTCGACTGTGTGTGTATGTGCACATATACCCTGGGTGATGTACACTGTCCCTTTTGGTGCTGCATTTAGAATCCGGGTTCCATCAGTCAGTGGAAATACCTCCAGACATTCGATCCATCAAACTGATTCTCAAGAAGCAGAAATAACTAAGGATTGCCGTTTGGGCTTTTGTTTGTGCAAACTGCATGTATGTGTAACTGTGACTGTGCATGAAGCACAAACCTGTGTTTCCGTGTGTACCTGAATGTGCCATGTGTACCTGTTTTTGTGTATATACAACTTTTACCTGTTTTAATTGTGTGTGAGTGTGTGTGTGTGTGTGTGTGTGTGTGTGTGTGTGTGTGTGTCTGTCTGTGTGTGCCTTGAGATGCCATCAGTACTCCTGGGGCCAAGCGCATTCCATGTTAAGAGACAGCAAGTGCAGGGAGGGAGCTTACAAGTGGCCTCCAGAGCTGACAATTGTTATGAATTATGGACGTGCTTTGTCTCTCGACACCACCCCCACAAGTAAAAACATGACTGCTGTCTGTAAAGCCAAGTGCAATAAGCACATACGTCAGAAAAAAGTAAAATAAACACTGCCAATCTGCAGTCATATCAATTTGGATTGCGGTTATTTGCCTGACTGGATCCTTCTCACTCATTGAACGGCTAACATGAGAATGTGTGGGTGTGGCCCAAGGGCTTATACTGAATTTACATGCACACACCCACACATACACACTCACACACATTCACAAACATGCATGCATGCACGCAAGCACGCACGCCCACCCAGACTCACACTCACAGTAGCTTCCCTGCTCGAATGTGAACTCCTGTCTCTAGTTGAATATAAAAGGCATTTTTCTTCTTACCTTCCCTGACAGATAAGTCACAAGTGTAATCCTGCCTGTGGAGTCAAACCACGTGCTTTTCAGACAAGATGTTGGTTTTGCAAATATTTTGATTTGTATGTGAAACATTGTAAGGCGCCACTACTAGTACAGAGAGAAGCAAGATTCATTCCAAGACTCACTATTTTATGGGTTTGACCTATAATTGCGTGCTCTTCTTAGAGCCAGTTAAGGGTTAAATTCATCTGAGAGTTAAGATGAAGATAAAGTCATGAAAATTAAAACAACTTTGTTTCTTTTGGTGTAAACATGCTGATAAAACATGAATGGAACTTAACTTTAACTAGTGCTGGAGTGGAAATTTGAGCTAAACTGACTAAATGAGAGCACTCTCCAGATTATTCCTAATGTGTTGACTATAGCCCTCTTAAAACTGCCGGTTCAAGGACGCGTTATACGTATATGTCCCTGTGACATCTCGCCTTCACTGTGAATGTCACAGAGGCGTAATTGGGGGACAAAGTGATCCCAACTCTGGACCTCTCTACCTGGAGGAAGCAACAGAGGTGTTACATGGGAGAAACAGGATCTGAAGAGACAGTAGGAACAGCATTGTGTGTGTGTGTGTGTGTGTGTGTATGTGGAGACCCCCTGTTTCTTTACACACTGTCCTTCCGCAACACCCTAAGGCCCTGTGAATTCACAGACTGGGACACAATCTTACGCCATTGTGGAATCATTATAAATGTACAAGGAAGTAATAATGGTGGAGCTTCGTAACACCGCAATTGCCGAATTGGACTCTGTAAAGGGCTTACAAATACTTATCAAATCAAATGGAAATTTGGTAGTTAATCTGTCAATGCTGTCTTTCTGGGGAAATGTTTGAAATTAGGTGCTCCGTAAAGGTTACAGGGTCTATAAAATCCAAAGATGTTTTTCTCTCAACGAGTCAATAAAATCAATACAACATCTCATGAGAATCTTGCCAGGACTTTGGAAGGTATCTTGCTTCTCGAAACAGCGGGAGTTTAATATCAGAGGAAGGGACTTCACTTGTACACACATGTTCATGAAAAGCACACGGTTTAAATTCCCTTTTGGATCCCTAGTAACTCTTCTGTGAGGGATATATCTCCTCTCACATAACCTTATTTATTAAATTAAATGACATCATGTGCGTATATCTATCTGTATGTACAATATAAAACAAGACTGATTACAGAATGTACAGTACATTGTCCAGTGGCAAAGGATTGCTTTCTCACCATGGATTATTCACTCTGCTTGATGCTTCCTCGGCTACATGTTGTTTCTAGGGCAAGTTTGTGACGTTGTATCTCTCAGTAGTTGCTACTGTTGACCCTCAAAGCTGGATGTGAACAGAGACTTAACCACTGGTGTGCTAAAGATAAGGACAAAGAAAAAACCAACAAAGGGAAGAGGGATTGCAAAGGCACACTTTATAGGCTACTTGCCCCTTTTTTTCATACTTTCAATCAAACTGCACTGGTCCTGTCTCAGGCAACGACAATGGGGGTTTAGCTAGTAGCACAGGTTGACCAATAACCAAGCAGGACTCGATAATTCAGCGAGACAGCAATAGAGTGCCACTGCGTTTTCATGGATCCAGAGTACTGACAATGGTACCATACACACCCTATAGAGTTGACACTTCTAGAATCATACTTCTCGCTCCTTTCTTTCGTGTAATAGTACTTGTGAAATTGAACTTTAAGGTCAATCCTTTGTGCCTCAGCTGGAATATTGATTGAGTATCTTGCAGGTTGCTGGAAACAATGGAATCCACCATCTTTGTACATCACACATTCATGGTGACAGATTTTGGTTTAAGTTCAGAAGTGTAGCAGGTAAACAAAAAGAGTTAAAAAACTGAAAAAAACAAACAAAAAAAAGCAACAATATTAACCCATCCTAGGGATCGGTGGCACTTCTAAATACGGATGCATTGACATATAGCTGTCTGTCACCCTTTACAACCTTTTCAGAGAGAAGAGACACAGGAGAAGAAAAACAGAATAAAAGTCAATTTAAATCCAGCTGGTCTAATAGATGCTTATTACCTATATTTAAAGTATTGACTTGCTATAGGCCTAATACATACTATTCAATTATTCAGGGAAGATATTCAGTACCAGAAAAAGGATGTCCATAGATGTAGACAGGGTGTGAGAGAGGGGGTAGACAACTCCACTGTCACTGCTACATCCTTGTGTTTCCCCTGCTGATTGGTAAAACAGATGAGCTGTTTGTGAGCCACCTGAGGCAGATGATGCATGCGCCGAGCACTCTGTTTGTGCACATGGATGGGCATGATCGGCCCAGCCCATGGAAGGCAAAGGGAGTTTGTGGTTCCAGAGCATGTGCAGAAAGCAGCAACTCCAAGGTGAAGGGTGACATGTATTGGATAATCACTCGCTCCCCCCCCCCCCCCCCGCTCATCTTAGAAAATAAAAATCAGCATATGTCTTACACCCTGGCACTTTACTCCTCTTTGTTCACGCAGTTCTTGTATCCATGTTTTATTTGTCGACAACCAACTCTCAACAGCCGCGAGAAACTCCGTTGGTACTTGGCTCAGAGTTTTGGATCCTTTTTTCATCATCCAGCCTTTCCTGTTTACCTTTTTCACCTCTTTCCCTCCACAGCGTGTCTATCCGTTTGATTTGATAAATAAATAAAAGCTCTACTGGGGGGGCTCCTTCAACCTCACTGCACACAGTGTTTCCCTGTGTCTTCCAAAGCCGAAAGCAGAAACTCCGAAAATAAGTTCTGCCTTTAGCTATGAGACAAAAACATTGTTGCATCTCAGGTCTTGCTTTCTTCTTTTGTTTTGTTGATTTATGTAATTCAGTAGGGGGCAAGCATGTCTTTAGATTCCCTTTAAGTATGCATTCATTTAAAGTACTTTTGGACTTATAGTATTGATTCTTTTAATTACATCCTTTAACTAGTTGCATTTCTTTGTTTATGGAAGAGTCTCAGTCTTTGGGATAGGGGTTGGGGTCTTGGGCCAGGAGTGGGAGTGTCACATGGCTGAAGGAAGAGGCTATAACTTTCAGTCCTACACAGTCTGAAAGGCCTTGGTCTGGGCGGGGACCATGAGGGTTGGAGGTGTGGGCCCAGACATGTTCCTGGAGTTGTATTTGGGAGTGGTAGGGGGCTCGGGGGTCTTGGAGGGCACAACTGTGGTGTAGGCTGGTGGGGACTGAGGGAAGCCCGGAGGCTGTCCATTTTCCTTGAGAGCTGCCACGGCAGGTGGGCGGGGGCGATGACCGCGCTGGGCGCTGTTGTGCACCATGGACTGGGTGGAGGAGGCACCGGATCGTGAGCTGCCAGAGCGAGATGAAGACAGTGAGTTGGGCTTCACTAGCTTAGCCTTGGGGGCCTCTGCATCTTCCCTGTTGGTAGGAACAAACACACACAAAGAAAACAATAATTGTTTTATATCCAAGAGGAACCCACACATACACCAATTTATACAGAAAAAAAAAAAAAAAAGCAGAGCCCTGTTCCGAGACCCTGTTGACAACATGGGACTAGTATTATGTGGGTACCTTGTATAGCTCATTAAATACCACCCAGCCCATGAGTTTTGTGAAACACATTTGCATGGAGTAATGATATCTGCTGAAACCACTATTTTCTCCAATACAATTGTTGGAAGTTTTTTGCTGAGAACACAATGAAAACTTTCCTGTATAATGTTGTTCAATAAGTAGGATGAAACACTTTTCGAAATAGCACAGAGGAATAGAAACTGCAAGGGGAAAATGTGTGAAAATTGACAGTAGCGTTAATCACTGATCACTGATCCTTTATGCTGTTATCGTAACTTGGATGGCATTGAAACTGCAGAGGATATTTGAAGTTATTATAAATCATTGTCACATGGTCATCATGGGGTGTGTGGGCTTTTGATTCTGTACATTAGGTCAGATAGAGAAACCTCTCATATTTACTCTGCAGCAGTCTACACAGTTACTTCTCAGAACGATCAGAGAAAGTCCCAAAACTTCTGGTAAAATAAATAAACTGAAACGGCAGTAAGTTTGGTTCTAAACCTAGACCCAGGAGACGTGCGTCACTAAAGCTGCTTGGGTCTGCTTGAGCACATTAGCGGAAAAGACTCAGACTCTGAACACGATATAAAAAAAAGAAAACATTTCACCACATCTACATTATTTAGCTGAAGCTGTCCCTCAACCACATTGCATTATTTAATGTTACAACAGCAAATGTGCACCTACACCCACTCTGTCACAAAAAAATGTTGCAACCTTTACAAGTGTCATTGGCTGTCCACAGGGTCCACCAAATGCATATGTGATTGAGAGGAAGGAATAAACACTGGTGTGATCCCTCATCTCAGACAGGCAGGCAGGCAGGCAGACAGACAGACAGACAGACAGACAGACAGACAGACAGACAGACAGACAGACAGACAGACAGACAGACAGACAGACAGACAGACAGACAGACAGACAGACAGACAGACAGACAGACAGACAGACAGACAGACAGACGCATAATGACAAAGGCAGTGTGAAAAGAGGGTTCTGAGGACAATCAATGACCTTGTTACTGTTTTTTGGTAACACATATGGCAGGTGGATTGCTAAGACATCAAAAGACACAGACTGACTGTGACTGTGTCAGTAAGCACTTGACTTTCCAACTTTAACTGTATTATAAGACTTTTGGTGGAATTGGTGCTTACACACACAGCTAATGCAAAGCTGTGTGCGCTAAAATCGAGCACTACTGCTTCCAAGCCCATGTTGGAGAAAACGTCTGAGTCCAGCCATTTCTCGAATGGTGTTTTCATGCATGCACAACATTTCTTGGGTTGGCTACATGTATGAATGCAAACCAAGAAGTTTTTCACCCCAACTTTAAAATGTCAGCGTGAAGTCAAGGTGGTCTGAAGTGTGAACGTGGCAGGTATTATTCAATTAAATTCACCTCAAGAGAGTGGGTGCACAGAATGAAGCTGCTTTACACTATTTTCTGTATGTTCCTTCACACTCTTCACTCATTCAATGATACTGTGAATAATTCCAATTACACTTAAAACTATTATAAAGGCAAAACTCTAACAATATGTCAAATCTATTGCTTTAACGGCCTTTTCCGTCTTGTCCTTTTTATGAAATTTCTTGCCTCCCAAGGTCCCTTCATCTTCCATCTGACTCGGAAAATCTCCGCTGTGAGGTGCATCATGGGAAACAGACAACTCAGGAATATTTCAGGAACTGCCTATCCTAAAATTTATTACAAATTTTCTGAAATCTTTTGTGAAAATAGTAAAGTTTTGTGCTTCTAATTACATATTTAAAATTGGAACCAACATTAATTTTGTATTAATTACAAATATTGTTATTACTGAGACCTTGGGCAAAACTGTTTGATGGTTTTTATGCATGCAATACCAACATAGACCACTGTGCGGAGCTTTGGATTGGTTTGCATAAAGCCAGCTTTACTGGTAATTGTTTTAGGTTTGTGAATGAACACAAACAATTTTTGACCGTGTTTGTCCACCAGAGTGTTGGGCATATCAGTTTAACTTAATTCATGTTGTTTTGTATCATTGTATTGGATCAAAGGTTCATTTTTTTTTTTTTTTATTGGAATCTCGGACCAACAAGAAATGGATCGAGGACATCCTTATTAAGAAATGCATTAGACATTTGACATTGTCTTTGCTCCTTTAAGAACATACGTACGGAACACTGTCCAATTCAACCCTTGGACGCTAATTAGATTAATTTTGGGTTTGATTTACAATAGAGGCTACAAAATACAAAGCATTACCTTGAATATTAAATATCTAAAATGTTAACACCAGACAACATTGTGTTCTGTATAAGTATCATATTGCATATCAAGCCTTAGATCAGGGAAAAAGTACAAGTGCTGCAGCACCTACATGTCTATTTAAGTACGGTAGGCTCAATCTGTATTGTTGCAAGGTATTCTTTCTATCTCCCACTCACTCCCCTTAATCCTATCATGCGTATGTATATTTTTTTGTTTTTGCACAAGATATTGCTTAATCATTTAGAAACGGTTGCTATACATGTTTCACTTCTGATTTTTTAAACAAAGAAGTCTGACTGGCTTTATACACAGTTAAAGCAGATGTCACACATATGAAACAAATGTAATCATAAAATACAACATACATTTTGCACTTGTAGTTCAAAAACAATTTAAGGTTTGAACTCTTCAAAGGTGTAGTAGAAGCATAACAAAGATGAGGATGAGCAGTGAAGATATAGAAATTAAAATATACAAAGAAAAACACACATGGCTACCTTAATTCACAATCTCACACACATTTGGAATTAATTTTGCCTGGTTTAATAAAAAAAAAGTAAAACAGTCCAAAGAGAAAAGAGGATGAGCAAACCTGATCTCATTCGGAGTCTCCTCCTCCTCATACTTCTTTTTCTCTTTCTTTCGGAAGACGAGCCAGATGATTAATATGACAATGAGGACGCCGAGGGATATTCCCACTACCGCACCTGCTACCATACCTACATCCCTCGCATCTGTGAAAGGAAAGAGGAAGGATGAGTGATGAGAGATAAAGTCAATTACTGTCACATATAATTCTTAGTTTTATTCCTAATGTTTAATTCACAAACAGTGATGGTCCCTTCTCAGTTAGTGGAAATATTTCAACACTCTTGTGTTTGCTGCCACAGTGCCTAAATTCAATTTCACACCAGGGCTGTCAACCTGGTTCTGCTGAGCTACCACATGTGTCATTTTCTCTACACATGATATGACCCCAACCGTCCTGGGCCTCTCAGGAAATGTATTAGTGTGACAGTGAAACATAACTGTTGAAGCATAGGTGGTGGCCAGTAGCTACCATTTAAGGTTAGTGCAGTCTCCACAGTGTTGGAGCACTGGGGGAGAATTGGAGAGGTGAGGATGTGTGTGCGTATTAGGGTAGGGGAGGCAGGTGAAGGGAATGAAACTATTTCCAGCTGCAGTTTGAAACAATAACCATCAATCAGTCTGGCAGTCTGGTGCGAGGTGACTGCCCGGAGGTCGACTCAACCGTCCCTCTCCAAAACTCACGCTTCATCGTGACCTCAATGGTGCAGTTTTCCTCTCCCACGTCATTGCTCGCTGTGCACCTGTAGACACCCGTGCTGTCCATGGTGAGATTCCTCAGGGTCACAATCTCTGGGTTCTTGAGATCTGAAGAATTAAAACAATGATGAAAAGAGACTGAAAGGGATGGTTTGGTAATACACGTAATTTTCACATTTTCATTTTTAATGTACGAAAATATGCACCTGCATCTGTCCTCAATTTCAATTACATTTGCAGGACAGCAGAAATGTATACTTCAGCTGAATAGCACAAGAAAAATAGAAGGAGGGAGTATGAGAGGGCAAGAGACATTGATGGAGTGTTTATTTAAGAATGAAGGCCCTGCACACTTAGGCAGACTTAAACAAAGTAAAAAGAGCGATGGAGCCTTACGACCCCATGAGATACCAAGTCATCCCCACTACTGACAACCACGTGATATTACCTTTCACTAGACCCATAAATAATGGCAACTGTGTGTTATCTTCCAATGAAAACTAATTAGGCTGAACAGGTGTTGTTTGGTGGAGGTCATTAATTTGAAGGGTTTTTGTCCAGGCGCATGCCATCTTGGATGCCGGTAGAACACTGGAGGGAAAACTGAGACAGAGAGGTTGGCGCGCTGGGGGTCTTTATGCCTGTTTAGAGAGTAAACAGTTGGGACAATGCCCTTCCATTAACTTCCTGAATGAAAACTGTGATAGTGTCTAACATATTTTAGAGGCAGAAATGCCTGGTTATGGTCCAAGAGGAAAGCCAAAATCTAAATCAGGTAAATAAATAGTTCGACTACCAAGCCAGTGCTTCTCTCTCTTTTTTGGTTACAGACTATGGGATCTGCCAGTCAAGTTCTGGGTTTTACATTTGATTTGCTGTACTCCAGCAGCTAACAAAGAAAACAGAGTTCCTGCTGACTTCATGCATGGAGGTACAAATCAGCGAGGCTGACATTTCATCGTCACAGACTTCTTCATCAGATCACAACATCAGCCTGGGTACTCCTGTTTATACAACATATCCCAACAGAATACAACTAGAAATCACACGGCTGGGTTCTGTTTGATTTCTGGGAGGAGGAAAAAAACAGTGTGCATGATTTGGTCTTTGGTTTGTAAAGATATGAAAAGCATGTAGAATGAATGGTCCAATTAGAAAAATCTGATCTTTAGTTAGGTATTTAATTATTCTGCTGAATCAGCTCATAGAGGAGAATGTACTTATGTGGGCTATTGTTTGCAAGTGCATGAATTTGGAATTGGTAAGAGGTGACGGTAAGGCAGTTTACTCAGCAAAACTCATCCTTGGATAAATGCAGCCAATAAAAAGAACTGATATTGGAATGAATCTTTATAGAATCTCTCTGCAGAGAGCTCAACTGGTGAATCAGCATGTGAGTGAAGTGCCAGTTATTTTTCTTACCTATGAGTGCCAAGTTTGGCAATTTGCCCAGGCTCTTGCCTTTGTCCAGCACACGCTCCCACTTGTAGCTGATGGGATCAGATCCATCGCTGGACTTACAGCTCAGCTTGACATCACTGCCCTCAAGGAGTTTGCCATCCATCCAGCATCTTGGCTTGGACGGTTTGACTGTAAGAACACATAAGAATCAAAAAGTTTAAATACAAGTGAGCAACACATGGGCAAACTTTGGGTATGTGGACACAAATGCATGGACTTCTGCATGGGATCAAACACCATTAAGGTGATGCCATTTACCAATCATGCTGGAATAACAAAGTAAGATAATAAAACAAGTAAACAAAGCTTAAAGAGCCATATGTAATTCTGACTTATAGTATTTTGAATTTGGACTGTAATACCCATTTTAAACATTGGAGAGCATTGGAGAGTCTCCCTTCACCACGTTTCCGACATGGAAGCTTCAGTGTTTAGCCAGCTCTGCATCAGTCTTGAAACCTTTATGCGCTCTAATCTCTCTCTCTTTTTCTTTGAAACGTCTCAAATATTTATCCTATTTTTACCACATTTATGGGCTGGAGCTGATTAAACAAAAGGCCATGTTTTTTTTAGGTCGGGCCAGTTACATCTGAACCAGTTCTTTTCCCCACTTCCATCGCTGCTACACCATTTGTTATTCCTTTTGCCTTGTAGACTAAGAAACAATCAAAACAATCCATGAGGCTTCATGTCGTTGTTAATTAATGTTATGAATATAAGACGTATGTGTTCTGTTGCGTAAACTGTGGCCTGTGCAAATATTACATATCAGGACAAAGACAGGGTTTGTAATATTGACCTGTTATAGCCTTTATAAAATACACTTCAGTATCCTATGAATCATAAAATCAATATACTGTTCATTTATAATACAGAAAGCTTGATATAATATTACTTTAAACTTTTCTGAAAGGAGATGAATAATCGTTCAGAATCCTCTGCTTCCTTATACAGAAAATTGACTGAAGCATGAGTTATTTCATACATAAAGTCAAATTTAACTGTCCAGCACTAGATTCAGAATAATACTGCATAAAAGGAAGGTAGTTCAAAGGAGCAGGAGTTAGATAATAATAAGAACGCATATGACTTGTTAGATAAGGTTGACATGTTTTACATACACTATATATTTCATTTGAAGTTGTCAATTCACTCTATTGCATGTGTTGTTTGTAATGTTTCAATTGATTATCATGAATTGATGCACACAAGATTTAAAAAAAAAACAACAGTCTCTCTCTATTCTCTCTGCCCCCTCTCTCTTTAGAATAGATGATGTTACTTTTACTGTTAATCAATAAGTCAAATGTGAGATATAGAGATATAAAGAACCCAGAAAAACTCATTTGACTTAATTGTGTTTACAAAGACATTGTTGTTCTTTTTTTCTGCTGTAAATCAGTGTATACATTTATTGAGAAAGACTACATAACTGAGCCCAATTTCTTGAAAGTGTGCACAAGCTTGGTCAATAAAGCTGAGTCAGATAGGAAGTGTAGCCCTGAGGGTAGACAGAGCTTCAGATGTTAATGTTGCTGCAAAGCAGCTGCAGAATCTTGAATGCTTCACGCACACATTCAGCCAGGAAGCAAAGACGATCTGCACAATCATCAACACAGTTGCAAGGTCGGCACCAAAGATTACTGCCAGCAATTAAATATCTGATAAAATTTAAATTATGATCACTCTCTACCCTTCTGTTCCTGAGAAATAGATTTACTGTGCAGGGCCAGAAAATTGTTTTGCAGCACATTATGATGTCAGCCAGAGATATGGAGTTCAAAAGGACTAGAGGTTTGTTGGATGGTTGAAAAGAGAGTTAGATGATCAGACTGACGGACGGAAGGATTGACTGACAATGCACAAAATAAAATGCCTTTAGCCATGGCTTTTGCAGGCGTAAACACATGAAAACAGTCCCATAGGGAGTGGATTAATGTGACCCCAAAGCTGGCAGTGAACGCTTGTGGTAATATGTTCTCCACAGGTCAAAGGTTTTAGTTACAGTCCAGTAGCTGGAGGCACCGTACAGTATAGCTGGTGCCTGCTGAGCCCTGTTAGAGCTGCTCTGTTTGGATTCATACTGAGAGGCACTGCAGAGCTATCAAAGCAGGGACGTGGCAGACTGTTTTCTCCCTCCCATGTGACTTATTTTTAGATCAGAAGAGAGCTATATTTAAACATCTATTCTGTATTTTTGTATCACTGTCATTCCCGCAGCGTTGACTTTTCTGAATTTGACTGCTATTGCTTGTCAGCAAAGTGGCAATATTAGAAAGTAGCCAGCACATATACAGCCAGAAAGGTTATGTACATGACTCCCTTTTGTGTATTTAACTGTATTTCCACTGTCCTTGTTTCCATCCGTTTGCGTATCTCACAGCTCTGTCAGGGTCATTTTGGCCAAACTACAGCTGGGATTGAATGGCCAAACTCAGACAAACACACACACACACACACACACACACCTACACCTACACACACACACACACACACACACACACACACACACACACACACACAAAACAATAACACACTTTTTATCTTTACTCATACACAATCACAAACATAAAAATGCATACTCACAAATGCACATAGTCAATGGCAGACACATTGAAGTCATCTGCACATTAACATGCAAGCTTGCACATAAACACAAACACAACCACAACCACTGGAGGCATAAACCCTGGTGTCCTAACAAATTCGTACACTCACTCACACACTGTCTCATGCCAAGCCAGCAACCAGCTCGAGTGCCAAGCTATTATCTTAGCGTGTGGAGCGAGAGGAAAAAAATGCAAATGTCCGTCTCTCTCAAAATCGAAAGTGTCACCGCAAAGCTGAGGGCAATTTGTAAAAATCCAGGCACTAACTCACTGAAATGTCTTTATGGAAGAGAGAGGAGAGAGGGAGCACGAGAGGATTAACAGACTGTTCCATTAGAAAACCAATAACCGCCGGTTGAACTAATCTCCCATGATGTTTTAATAAATCGCCTGCTTTTCTGACATTGAGAACGATCTTGCTCCTCCTGCTGGACTTTGTTGACAGCTTTTGTGGTGCAGCATGCAGCTCCCCTTTTTCTGTCTGTCCTTCAATTTTGTTCAGCTATATGCAGGCTGAGACACATTTAATTGCTGAGCTGGTTGCTAAGCTCTTTATATCTATCTGTATATCGGACACATTTTGGAAAACAAAAAATAATTCAAAAGGAGATCAAATGTAGGATGATGACTCTGCTGCATATGAGGTCAAAACAAGAAGAAAGAGCTTAGACATGAGCTGTACAAACCTTTTTTTTCCTAAGTTGTGACAGTTAGATTGATAGCAGTTGGCTTTTTTGATGTTGTTGAACGACTAAATTTCATTACAGATTTCCCTTAAATTCAGAGCGGAGTCTGTTTTTTCTCCTAAATGTATTAGCCTGCGCTATGCAATGGGAATTTAGAGTATTCAACTTGATGGTTTGCCTATAACTCAGACCCCAAGGGAATGAATCATTGTATGCATTCACAGACTGGGTCCTATATTTCTGGTTTCACTTCATAAACAAACCAATCTGAACGAACCCAAACAGCACGAGCAAAATCAAATCACACTGTCTGAATCAAATTGAATCATTAGATCAGTCAGCATGACCGAGGAAATGTGCCAGGCTAATGACGCAGTGATTAGGGCGCTATGTGCATGCATGTAACAGGCTGAGTGTATATGCAGTTACAAATGGTTTCGTTTCTCTACGTGTGCATATCTCTCTGCAGACCTCAGTTCACAGTATGTGTTTTTATTCAGTGTGACTGACGACACTCACCCAGCACAATGAGGTTCACCTGGCTCCAATGGTACTTTCCCCCGGTCTTGACTTTACAGTAGTATTCTCCAGAGTCGGTCAACAACAGATCACTGATCAGCAGGGAGGCATCTCCTCCCAGATACTCCCCAGCAAAGGACAGGCGGCTGGCCTCACTCCCTGTTGCCTCATTGGTGTACACCTGGCCTCCAAAAAAGGTAATGATCTACAAACATATGGAAAACAGGAAAATACGTTGGAACGTTGTTTATAATGTATTCAAGGCAGACCTAAAGAGGGAGAGATAAAACGTTGAACAGCAGGAATTTGTCGCCTGCTTTGTTAGTGGGACTAAGTCCTACTGTCTTCTTCGCATTAAGCGCTATCAAATCACAGTCGTGCCATTGCCACGTAATTGCCTTCCTCCTTTTAGAGAGATTTTCCAATTTTCTTTTGCGACCGATAATTTTAACTAACATCTTAATTGTAGCCAATGCCAGTATTCATCTAATTAATGCAGCCCATCCCCAAAAATAACTCTTTCATATCAATTAACAACATGTCCCAACAGTGTTACGCTTGATATATTTGATTGGTAGTCTGCCATTAACATTTAGAATGACATAACTCTAATGATGGTGTAGGCACAGCTCCAACAGATCCACATAGTCTCCCACTGGGTGAACGCCGTTCAGTAAAACAGAAAAGCAGCACTCATGAGTAACATTGTTAACACTTTTTAATTAACACTTGGGAAATAATATTTTACAAATGAATGCATTCGCCGGAATGCCAGTATCCGACCAGTGCTCATTTAGCTGATTATCAGTCAGCGCTGTTATTTCCTTGCTGTCTCTACAAGGGGGAGCTGTCCAATTGACAAAATAACAAACTATTCTTGTGCTAAGATAAAAGATGAAAATACCCACGGTGGCACTGGTTTTAGCACTGTGGCTAAAATAAAAGGCTGGATAATTAAACAAATGTCTCCCGCCAAACATTTTATTTTGTAATCACATTCAGACAACTTTTGCTTTGTTTCTTATTTGTAATGTGTTTACACACTCCTCCCTCAGACTACAGATTACTGAATGAATCAAAGTATTATGCATCACAGGTAATATGCTGTGTGTAAGAGTGACCGAGGAGTACAAATATCTTCATTTTAAACAGACGTAGAACATGTTAGACCATTTTTTGTACCAAAAGTCATTCTTCTGTTTGTTTGTTTTTTCTGCCTTATATTTGCATTTGTGTAAATCACTTTGAACTTTAATGGAGGGATTCTCAGTCTTTTTTAGTCATGCCCTAATGCACCCATTTGGAGGAGGAAAAATACTTACTTTAAGATTTTTGCATGGCATCTGGGGTGGCCAATCAGATTTCAAGGCGGGCCCAGGCCACCTATTGTGCCAAGCACCTCCCTGGAGCCCATGTGCCCTCCCCACATACATTTTGCCCCTTCGAGGTGGACACAGTTTGAGATGCACTGCTTTACAGCGAGGAAGTTATTGTAGCACAATGTTTGTGATGCTTTGTAAAGCTGATCTGATAGCTAGCTGATACATTTTGTAACTTCAAATGTCTGACTTTTACTTTCACGACAATGATTCTTCACCTGTTCTCTCCCTGCTTCTGCTTTTGCTTATCTCCGTCTTCTCCTCGTCTCTTTCTCTCTCTTTCCATCCACACACACAAACACAAACAAACACAGCTGTCACACTGGCCTATAACTCAGGGCAAGGGAGAGCCTGCAGATGGGGACTGCTAAATGCTGGTGCCACAGTGCATCAGTGGCGAAGTCAAAGGGGCACCTGCTGTATCACAGGTGACGACTGGCCATTTACACACCAACACTACAGTAGCTTCTAAGCAAACATACAGAGCAAATACACAGATGCAAACAAAGTTCATTGCTGTGCCACAGGCAGAGAGCGACATGGCCCTGACACCTAAATAAATAGGAAATATTTCAAAAGCATTTGCCTGTGGGCACACTTATAGTGCTCTCATGATCTCTGGGCATGTATTACTCACATACTTTTGAGTATAAACCAAAAGTGTATGTGTGGTTAGGCTTCTAATTATGCCTTTGCATGTTTTGCACACATACTTATGACACGGGCACAGAGATAGAAAATTGGCCAGTGAGTGAGGGGAATTTAAGAAGAATTAAGAGGAATATCTGCAGGCTGCTTGCATAGTTTGCAATTAAAATGAGACGGTTTGTTTATTCCGTACAAATTTAAATAGTGTATGCAGATGTGGAGTGTCCCATCCATCTGTAGCTCCAGTGAATGTATGAGAAGTCATCTGAAGAAACATTTGTTCTATTTAAAACAAAACCTACAACCATGGGCCCGTTATGTTTAGATGTTTCATAAACTTTTAATAACAAGTGTCACAAAAAAGGATGTCTGCTCGATGTGTGGGCTTAAGGAGAATCTAAATTGCATATCGTTCTATTAAATGTGATACTTTCTGAAGACAGATCACACATGCGTTATGGAAGAATAGATTACTGATCAGTAGTCAGACAAGATAACGCACAGTTTTGCAACTGTGACTGTAACATGCATGATGTTCAAACAAAAATTGCATTTTAACACCAGGACACTTTACACGTCTACATTTCACACTGTATTTACACTTTAATATCTTTACATTTTTCTACATTTTGTATATTTACATACTTTTCTTTCTTTAACCTATAATTCAACATTTTACTGTATATACAGTAAAACGCAGCAAGATATTCTCCACAGAATTCAGATCGACCCACTAGGACGGGGAATGATGTTTCTATACTGTGACTGCTGCACGGTGCATAGAGTGTCTGCACTCGACCACTACAATCTCTGTGCACGTAATTAAACAGCTGCATTATGTCTTCTGTTTGCCAGTATGCTGTTCTCTGTTCTTTTGTGGATGTTTCCATTCCGTGGAACTACCCGTAGCATCATTATAGCACTGTTGCTACATCCACGTTGTTTTTTATAACATATTTAGGAGACCCTCCGCCCCCCTCCCGTCTGGGCAAATAAAAGGAATACAGAAAAGAAAGGAACCGTCATGTCTGACTGCCAGTTTTAAAGATTATAATCAGCTCAGTTGACCACAATCGTCATGGTGATAGATATTTTATGCATAATTTGTGCTCCAAGTCCAGCGATTTTTGCATTTGCTTGCATGCATCAACAGCACACAGTAAAACCTTCACACATATTACACTGCTGCTGGTGTAATTTCCAAGAAAGGATGATAATTTGTGGGAAGAATTTCAGCTTTAAGCTGCTTATTGTCATTGTTTACACTATTTGGGGAAATTACATCCTTCCCTGTCTGGTGCAGCCACTATCACAAAGCAAGCTCAATACACTGATTTGAATATGTATACTTCTAGTTACAGAGGCTAAATATGAATTATTTTGCAGGATTGGTTTAAACCTTTCTGAGATGCATACAGTGCCTCTGTCTCGCCCCTCTGTGTCCTTTACACATGTTGCCTGTGCATTAGCTTGCTGAGGCTAAATGTTGACATGATGCTCTTTCTCTCTCAACATGGCCTTTAAGCACACAAAAGAATGATTTATTCATTCAGCTACAGGCACAGTCTCTATCCTAATCAAATTTTCAGACGTTTGATTTTAATTAATCGCGCCTTCAATGTTATCCTCCTGTTAAATATTCATTACAATGTGGCAGCACCCTTCTTGTTCATCAAAGCGTGAGACACTTGTTTTCCCCTTTTTTTCTCTCAATCCTGGCCCCTCTGTTTCCCCTTCACACACTTATTTTCTTGTCTTTCTCAGGGTGTAACGTTTCACTGTGCTAACCAACACATTAGTGAATGAACAAATGACTTCCAAAGAGAAAGGAAATCTCTTTCTTCCGACAGAAAGCTTGTGAGCTTTAACGCTCTGTCTGTTATCAGATACTATGTTCAATTTGGGTGTAGAATGGCACTGAATTAAAACCAGTGAAACGATACCAAAATGTCTTCAGAGACTGTGAGAAGGGGGAAAAAAGCCAAAGTAAAGGCTACATTAAGGCTTTTAGGACAGGAAGATGTGCTAGAATACATTATGAAATCTAAAGTAAACTACCCATCGTTTATTTTGGCTAACTCAGTTTCATGTTCATGTAGAGCGTTTGCCCTGCTCAGCAAAATCTAAACCACATAATAACGGTTTTAAATATGGTATTGGTGGTTTTGGTTAGCTATAAAAAAACATGAAATTGTTCCAAATTTTTCCCCATACATGGGTGTTGATTGGCATAGAAGTAATTTAAAAGACTACACAACGTAGATACACAGTTCAATGTTATGCTTTGAACCAAAAGTAAACTAACTTGCAATGAAAGCTAAAACACTCTGGAGTGACAGTTGTGCAGCGTTGACAATTTTCGTCCCTTGAGTTAACGTTTTGGAAACTGTGTATTGTTCTCTCTCTCTCAGAGGAGTGTATGTATAGCCTCACATCGGATGACAGTTGGTGAAGGAATTTACAGTTATATCTCAGGAGTACGGCATACATTTTAGGACATCCTCAGGTCTCAGACGAAGGTGTCAGACCTCAGACGAAAAAGCATCAGTTCTCAGGAAAACCTCCGTCGGGTGTCAGACCTCAGACTAAACGGCCTCAGATGAAACTGTCTCAGACTAAACGGCGTCAGACCTCAGACGAAACGGCCTCAGACGAAAAAGCCTCAGACGAAAAAGCCTCAGACGAAACGGCCTCAGACGAAAAAGCCTCAGACGAAACGGCCTCAGACGAAAAAGCCTCAGACGAAAAAGCCTCAGACGAAAAAGCCTCAGACGAAAAAGCCTCAGACGAAAAAGCCTCAGACGAAACGGCCTCAGACGAAAAAGCCTCAGACGAAAAAGCCTCAGACGAAAAAGCCTCAGACGAAACGGCCTCAGACTGAACGGCCTCAGACGAAAAAGCCTCAGACGAAAAAGCCTCAGACTGAACGGCCTCAGACGAAAAAGCCTCAGACGAAACTGCCTCAGACATATTTATTTTATTTATTTTTAAATTCGAGGAGGGGGGGTGACTAAACGGCCTCAGATATAATTATTTTATTTATTTATATATTTTTAAATTGGGGGGGGAAGCGGAGCGTTGCCGGGGAACATGAAACGTCATCAAGATGCGACCACAACAACCCTGGCGCGTCTATGGGCCATAGACTGTAAAAATGATGGACGGGACAAGGTCCCCTTTGAAGTGAAGCTTTTTTTTTTAGATCGCCCCCTACTGACTGGCTGCAGTATAGGTCATAAGCCCCGCCTCCTCAATGATAACAGACGGGACTTGGGTCAAACTGTTAAGTTAAAATACTCGTCACATAATTTTTTTCCAGACCCAAACTCTGCTGTGATCATTAGATATTATCACCCTACATGGTGTTCAAGTGCTCATTTTTCTGTGAAGTTTGTTTTAAATAAGTTATTTGAGGTTAAAAAACGGGATTTTACGTCACACATGGCGATGATTGACAGCCGCGGATCTTGCGTATCGCTCTTGGTAAATAAGCAGTTACGTCGTGAAGTGAAGCCGAGACTCCACGGAGCTTTTCTGTTCAGTTTTTTCGTCTTTTTTGAGCTGGTGAAAGCTGTTTTTTCTGCAGTAAACTAATGTCACGGACCTGTGGACTCTAAGGGAGCGCTGCAGTTTTTACAGTAAGTAATAAAGTTTGATTTATGTGTCATTGCTTAAAGCGCTATCGAGCGAGCTAACATATTAGCAGGCTAAGCTAGGTTAGTTATCAGGTATGATTTATCTATTTATTTTACTTTTTAATATGAGCAAACCTAAGAACTGACATATGTTTCTTGATATTGTTATATCGTTTTTGTGAGTGGAATTGTATTTAAAATAAAAAACATGGTAATTAAAATCAGCTCATAGATGCCGTTCATTGACTGTATAGTTATGTTTCAGTAAATAAGAAATAGGTCTGGTAAGGTTTTAAAAAAAGTAAGTGTACATGTTTACAGTCTGTGTAAAGAGTGTGTTATACAGAGATTAACATGTCACCATGCAGGCTGATATTTATAATACTGTATAATGAGGTAGAATATTTCTCTAGATATCAGGATAAAACTAAAGTAAGCTCTGATTTAACTTCTGTCTGATTTAAGAGACTGACAGAAACGTGAACACAAACAATCAGCAGTGGTGTAATATAATATTAACCAAGCATCACGCTGCTTAAAAATGCCAAATATTCAGCATGAGTTTACACACACACTACCAATCCAATAATCACAAGTTGATCATGTTGTACATTTAATGACGCTTATTAATAAATGGTGTTATAACTTGACAAAACCTGACACAGACTACAAAACAGGCTGCTTGTTATGGTGGTTAGGAGGAGACAGACAGGCTCAATAAAAGAAGGCATAAAGATCACGTTTCTCACAAAATTATATATTAATGTTTCTTATTTTGCATATATAATCATTAATGAAGATTTTATGTCTTTTAATAGGTATTTCCCTGTTTTCACCAACATATTATACATTAAACTGAGGATTTCCTTTTTCTCATGTTGTCTCTCTCTTCCAGCTCGTCCTCGGAGGATTGCAGGACCTGACCACTGCTTCTCTTACCAGGGCGTTTGGTCTGATCTTACACTGGACAGCGGTCTGATGTGAAACAGTGGGCCGAGTGTCGCGCCTGAGCCACAGAGGACGCAGCTCGCACGTCCTGAGCAATGTTTGACTATTCATTCAAAAGATGAGCGGAAGAAAAGAGAGGCTGTTTAATACCGAGGTTTTTCTTATAAGCCACATTTTGTTTTTGTTATTTTTAGATTAATCTGCTTTAACTTTAACATACTGTTCACTCATTTGCCTCTTTCAAACCTGTATAACCCACAAAAACCTTAAATACTGCCTCCATCTAACTGAACAATCAAGTGAAAGAAAGTAGCTTAAAATACCACACTATGTTTTTAAGCACAATCTGTATTTGTTCAAGTTACAAGACTAGTGTTACATTTCATGTGATTGAATAAAATATAATAATGTAATTGCCTTCTCAGTCGTGTCTGTATCATACCACTCTACTGTCTTTATGTGCATGCTGTCTTTAACACTAACCTGCATTAAATGTTCAGCACTCGAGTGTTGATGTACTTTTAAAGCTATTTGTTTCCCAGCTGTGACTTCTGTCATTACAAGAACATGAGACAGTCCATGTTTTTACAGCTTAAAACAGGAGAGAAAAGGTTCAAATCAATGAATACTTTATTTGATTTATAACACATAGTGTGAATGATGGTTCAGTTATAAAAGTGAGGAGGTTACTGGTTTGAATCCCTGTCTGACAGGAGTCTCTCTGTGAGTAGTTTGCATGCTCTCTTCCCTCCACAGTCCAAAGGTGTTCACCGAGAGGAGAACAAAGTAAGGGAGACCATCAGGTGAGCTGGCAGGGGTATCTGTATCAGCCATCTTTCTTCTTCCTTGTGTCTAAAATGAGGATAATAAAAAACAATGAGATAAACATCTTAGACAAGGAAAAGAACCAGAGAAAAGGTCCATACAAACAGAAACCTTAATGAAACAGATTCATTTACCAACTCCACAGTTATGCACAGAAACACATACTCTGTAAATGTACATAGAACTGAAGTAACTACTGACAGCAGATATAACTTTAGTACTATGTGCATCACTACTTTCAATCATATAACATATTTTCACCAGCATATGTTCGATCTGTACACAGTTTATGTTGCTAACTTAGCTTAAAATAGTTTTAGTTCGTTTTTTGCCAAAAATAAAAGGTTTAATAACCCACACAGTTAAAGAAGATAGATAGATAGATAGATACTGAGGGAAATTCAAGGCATCCAGTAACAATAAACAAGACATACAGGACACGAAAAAACGTTTAAATTCAATAATTAATATAAAAAGTGTGATTTTCTTAATTTCTGAATGAACTACGTTTAGATATTTGACTTGAAATATATGGTGGTTTTGTACTCACGTTTATGGTCGGTAGATGAATTTCTCTCCGTAAAGATTCTTAAGTTCTTGGCGTAGCTGGGCTGCGTAAGCTATCAGAGCGGTACGCAAAGTGGGCGGGGCGTGTTGCCAGGGCTCCTCCCGCCGGACCCTACTGCGCAGACTCTGGTTGCAAAATTCCAAGATGACAGCGCCCATGAGGGCTGTAAAAAAGCTTCACGAACGTAGAACGGAAACAGCTACAGTCCACACCCACTGCTATGGGCGCGGAATGAAAACTTACTTACTGTATTTTCATTCCGCGCCCATAGACGCGCCAGGGTTGTTGTGGTCGCATCTTGATGACGTTTCATGTTCCCCGGCAACGCTCCGCTTCCCCCCCAATTTAAAAATATATAAATAAATAAAATAATTATATCTGAGGCCGTTTAGTCACCCCCCCCCCCCCCCCCTCGAATTTAAAAATAAATAAAATAAATATGTCTGAGGCAGTTTCGTCTGAGGCTTTTTCGTCTGAGGCCGTTCAGTCTGAGGCCGTTTCGTCTGAGGCTTTTTCGTCTGAGGCCGTTTCGTCTGAGGCTTTTTCGTCTGAGGCCGTTTCGTCTGAGGCTTTTTCGTCTGAGGCTTTTTCGTCTGAGGCCGTTCAGTCTGAGGCCGTTTCGTCTGAGGCTTTTTCGTCTGAGGCTTTTTCGTCTGAGGCTTTTTCGTCTGAGGCCGTTTCGTCTGAGGCTTTTTCGTCTGAGGCTTTTTCGTCTGAGGCTTTTTCGTCTGAGGCTTTTTCGTCTGAGGCCGTTTCGTCTGAGGCTTTTTCGTCTGAGGCTTTTTCGTCTGAGGCCGTTTCGTCTGAGGTCTGACGCCGTTTAGTCTGAGACAGTTTCATCTGAGGCCGTTTAGTCTGAGGTCTGACACCCGACGGAGGTTTTCCTGAGAACTGATGCTTTTTCGTCTGAGGTCTGACACCTTCGTCTGAGACCTGAGGATGTCCTAAAATGTATGCCGTACAGGAGGAATCTTAAGTCTCATTCGCTGCTTTAAGAAAAACTATACTACTATGTATGTTAGCTAACATTATTTTGATTAAGCATTAGCTTGATAGCTTTAAACCCTCAATTTATTTTGGTTGGTGTTGATTTGAGTATGCAAACAAACATACAGCTTTGAATTTCAACAACATAACTCAGACCTTTTCTGTGTGAGAGGGGTTTGAACCATTACAGCAACATTTAAGAAATTGATATTGAACTTCATATTGGAGTCGCTCTGATATTTAAATCTGCTCAGCTCTGTGTTCGTCCAAGTTTACAACAAAAAGAGTTGTGGAACAATCATCTGCATAATTGTTCCTCTGTGTGAGGCACTAAAACTTGAAGTGCCACAGTAACTATGGGAATTGAGTTAATGTGCAACTATTATGGCCCCTGTTGGAAATCAATCAGCATGACTTAATGGAAAAAGATGGGAGAAAGATAATACACAGGCAGAGAGTGGGAGAGACTGGATAAAAATACAACATCCATTTAAAGAGACTCCTGGCAAAGGTAACAGAATTCATAAATGTAACACTCAAAGCCAGATGGTTTCTACGAACAGCTCCATTGGTAAATTATCTGGCAAATGATCTCCAATGGACTGATTCAAAAAATAGGTTGACAAACCAAAGGTGGTGTTTACTAAGAAAAAAAATGGGACTCTTATCTCACCACTTTCTGTTTGGAGTTCGGTTTCTGCAGTAGCCACTCGATGTCAAGAGAGTTTGAAGATGGGAACTGATGGTGGCATGGTAAGGTGGCATTGTCCCCAACGACCTTCTTCATCTCCGTCTGGGCACCCACTGACAGCAGGCTGAATAGAACTGAGGAAGTGGAAGAGAGGGGGAGAGGAAGAGAGATGTCAAATGAGGACAGTGTCTTGATCCAAACTTGAGACAAGAGGCAGATGCTGCAGATAGGAAGCAAAAGCATGCCGGTGGAGGAAATTGAGACGGAATACACAGTCGGAGATATGACCCAGAATTCCATCACTATCTGACAGATGCTGAGATACGTCACGCTCTGACACTGAAGAGAGGTAGAATGGGGGATTCATTTAACAGGAAATAGATTTTGGCAGGGGAAGTCGGAAGAAAAATATTATGATTACTCGTTTTGTGAGCCCCTTTTGACAAGGTCATTTGTGGAAAGCATTCTTACTCAAAGCAACGGCTAAAGGGAATTGTGGTCAGGCAATACAAAGGTAAATCGCTTTTTCTCCTTCGAGGGACAACACCGCCTTAACCTCGACACTCCGATTATGACTTAAGTGATACAGTGACGCTAACTCCAAGCAAAAGTTAACTCAGGATGCTTAACCAAAGAGCAGGGCTGCAAAAGTTAAATCAGGATGCTTCACCAAAGAGCAGGGCTGCAAAAGTTAACTCAGGATGCTTCACCAAAGAGCAGGGCTGCAAAAGTTAACTCAGGATGCTTAACCAAAGAGCAGGGCTAGACAGTTTGTTATGTGATTAAGAGACCCAGCTTCCATTAACCATGAGCTAGCGCATGGTAATATTTAGCAACACTGACAATTAAGTTCCTTAAACAGAACTAGACTCTTGGTGAACAACCACTCTGCAACTGTCTCAGCCGAGAGAGTAGGATAATAACATTGCTACATTAAAAATAATACCATAATAGAAATATTTTCGAAATAACAAGCCAAGTCACTTGCATCTCTGAAACAGTTTCTAATAAGTCTGGAATTCCGTTCCATTATTAAAGTGCAAAAGTGGAAACCAGTGTGACATTTTATACTGTCCACAACTTTTGCAAACAACTTTGACAGGCTACTTAGTGAAGACCTTGGTTTGCACTAAAAAGTAGCAATAATAATGAGTGTGTGTGCCATCCTGTGACTATGGGTTCTGGCCAGACTGTCAGGGCCTATGTCTCAGTGAGGGAGCAGCAAGGCTAATTTATTGGAGGACGCTGGACAGCCCGACGGGCTTGAGTGGAATTAGCCAGAGGCGTCAGGGGGGTTTGCTGGAAGCTGCAGCTATGGATGGTGGTGCTGTGTGTGTCGAGAGAGGCATTGTGATCTACAGAGATATTCGACCCACTCCACCTGGTGGAAAGGCTGTACAATACTGCAAAGCTCCACTAAGCTTAAATGTTTGAATGTGACAGATATTTTTGGCTCTACAACATTTAACTTAACTACCTGCCTTTAATTTAATCGCTGTATGAGCCAATAGCTCCCAGGGATTCTGAGTGCTTAAAATAAAGTTATCCACCCAGCATATGCTCATTTGGGATCTTGCAGAGGATGTTCAGGTTATGCAAATATTGGTACCTTTTTTTTTTTTTTTTTTTAAATGACGCTGCTAAATAGATTTGAATTCCAATATTTCATTCAATTTTAATTTAATAACTAAACATCATTGTGTTGGACATGCATTTGAACAAAAGCTATTTCAAATCACATGTTGTGTCTGCAGTATTGTGATTAAAGCCACGGCTACTCAATGGAAGAATGCCTTTGTGCTTAACAGACACAAGTGCATGCTGTCAAATGTTCCACAGGAGGCCAAATGTGGTCTGTGAATGTATCAGCACTCACTGGGCGCCTTTCCACTTGTTCACCCGTCCACCCTCACAGGGGCCAACACCCTGTCCCATAAGTGATCTTTTGGCCAATCAAAATGTCAGCTCTGCGCAGTGAAACCAATGAGTCAGTGCTGACGCAGGACACAGGGGCGAAGAGAGGCCCCACACAAACCACTTGTTTCTGATGTGTTACTACACCCATACAGATGATTTCATCTGCTGGATTTCAGCAGTTCTTAAAGTTTAAGGATTGCCTCTACTTCTTACATCTTCAGTTATAAAGCCAAGCTCCAGGCTTTTCACTGTCAATCAAATAAAAGTTTCAAAGTTTAAATTAACCAGTTGGCCAGAGAGCGCACTTTCCCGCTGGCAGAGGGTTGAGTGTCAGTTTTGGCAGCTTAGGTCTGACAGAACAAAGGTCCTTCTGCTCTGTTGGACCACCTATTATGTTCAAATCATTAGTCAGCAGAAAAATACGGACCACTCCTTTGAACAGAGGAACTCCTAAACCCTGAAGGTATACTCATTTATGAGTTTTTAATGCAGTATGTGCAGGCTCATCCATCTTGTGGGCTTCATAAACTTGGATGTCAGGAAGGAGAGGGAGCTTTGCAGTGTAGAGAATATTCAGGAGGTGGAGATTGTGTGTGTTAAATCGGACCTAGCAGTGGGCGTTAATGCTAGAATGTATATGGGACTTCTGGTAGACCTGTGCTCAACAGTTCTCCTTCAGTTCCTCAGGCAGGACACAGTAATCAGTGCACGCACAATCATCAACAGCCTAGGGCTCAACCAAGCTCTGTGTAGCAGGCTTGATAAAAGCTCCCTGCTTCTTTCCTCACCTTCTGCCTCCTACTTAATTGTTTTCCCGCCTCAGCAGTAAGAGTAAGAGTCAGAGTTCAACTAAAACCAGTTCCACCATGATAGGATAGGACGACCCCTGAAAGCACAGCAATCTTTTCCACACGATACTCAACCTTTTATTTACTTTCTTTGAATTGACCAACACTGACCTGGGTCGTCTCACCATCAATAGCCTAGGTGGATATAAAACATTGCTTTATTTCCCAACTCTGTGCATTTACTTGTTGTCTGTTGTAGATATTTCATATTAAAAACACAGATAATGTGCAGCATTTGTAACAGAAAGAAAATCATCTTCATTGTTTGAAAGAAAGCTTTGGGGAACAAATCAAAAGAGGCTGACTGGTATACATAAGCTGCTCCATACTTCCCTAGTTATTTATGGTCTGGCAGAAGGGCTTTTGTTTCTGTGAAATGGATGACACAGTGCTCCAAAATTAGCTCTCCTTCATCTGAGTTTGTGCTTGCGTTTGGATTGGCCTCATTCATCGCACAGTGTGCACAGCTGGGACTTTTGGACCCCATCGTTCGTGTCAACATCAACTATGATACACATCCGAATTCATCTCTGTGGCAGATCTGCACACAGTATGAAACTGAGTAATAAGATGACAATCAAAGGGCGAGAATATGAATATCTCAATTGGGTGTAAAGTTCACCGATTGCGTATGGCGCATAAATTTAAGTTTTACAGTCCGAACAGTATATCTTGCTTCTTAAACACACCGAACTCTTGAACCACAAAACAACCTTTGAGATGAGTTACCAACAATATATTTTCAGTCAAATTTGTTAGCAAGGAAGAGTTGCACATCAACAACAGCACAGTGCTATACCAAAACCAAAGCCACTTTAAACTAGCCAGAGTAAGTCAGTCGAAATACTACTAAGTATCTTGACCTATGCCAAACAGCAACAGCATCTAATAGTCCTATAATTAAGATTAATAAACATTCATTTATCGTTTATGTTTTTTGCCCTCATTGTTCACGACATTACTGTAACGCTCAACTTAAAAAGCTGGGATAATTTTTCTAATGAAAGAGATCATATATGGTGAACTATTCTGTGGTTATTTGTTGAAAATTTGAAACTGAAATCAAAGCATCGCTTGAAATGAAAATGAGACATTTTAGTTTTAAAGTAGGAATTGAACATGAAAATAAACCAATAACTTGAATTTCTTGCCATTAGCTTTTTCCACAGTGTTTACATTTCACTTCTTTTTGTCCGGTGGCCTCTATCCTTTAAAGACAAAATGTGTCCAAAGGACAGGCGTTGCTTCCATGTCGTTGATTGGACATGTTATTAAGTGACTCTGCCATGAAATAATTAAAATGATGGAAATGGGCAAGATTACGTCAGTTAGAGTTTCTGAATGTTGGTTTTAAATATTTTTCGAGTAATTTTCCAGCCCTCGTGAGGACCTTTGCAATTACAACAGGTAAAAACAATTCTTTATATTTCTGTTGTTCCTGCTATTGAACAATTGTATGTAAGGTACTATAACCCTGCTGGTAAAAACAGGTTAAAAAAATCCATTAAGGTAACCTAAACTGACACAATTATAAACTATATTAGCTTGAACTTTTCCTAGTCATGGTGTCGTGTATGCATTCACAAGTCTTTCGGAAATTCCATTAGGAGATGGAAAAAGTCTTTCTAAATAAACAAGGCCATGTTGAGGGAGAGATAACATGTGGAGAGGACTTGTGATATGGTAGCTGCTCCCCTGTCTGAAGCAAAATCTCTCACCACTCCCTCTCCTCCTTTGTGTCTTCCTTCTCAGGCTTAACTTCATGCTTCTGTTTGTTCTGAGGTCCAATCTTACCCCACAGAAACAAAGCATGTCATAATGAACGAAAGGACGTGGGAGCTAACACCAGAGGTTTAGAGAGAGTGGGTGAGTTTTAAAGTGAGAAAGAAAGATACATTTGACAAAGGGAGTGAGTGAGAGACTAGGGTGAAAAATGGAGGAACCCATTTCTATGACAAGGCCCTAGGGGGAGTTGTGCTCCAGTAAATCCGCCTTATAGAGCCCTGCAATCTTATTATAGTGTGGCCAGTGAGACGGACAGACAGACAAACAAGACAGGCCTGGATCTTTTACACTGCCCAAAGTCAAGCCCGATATCCGCTCAGTCAGCACATTGAGCCCGGCTGGGGCCTTTACAGTGTCCAAAGCTTATGACCTCTGGTTCTAAAACACAGCAGATCAAAGAAGGGAGAGCGACAGAGAGAGATAGAGGGGGTGAGAGGAATGAAAGGACAGAGAAAAATAGGTTGAGGGAGGATGTTCGGATGGTGCAATGCCTTATTTTGAGCAGTTTGTGTAAATCACTGGTGTGGAGGATGGATTAAACCTCCACAAAGGTGGTTTTAGACACAGGTTAGCAGATGCACAATGAGGAGGAAAAGATTTGAGGTTTCACTGCTTCATTAAGGCGGACAGTATCCTATTGTGTGTGTTCATGCTGCATGTCAGATAAATTTTCGACCATCTACTTCTTATTCAAGCATGACTGCTGGGGTGCATGATGGATGCTTTATGTGAACTTGTTTACTATTACAAAGGCACATTTAGCGATGCCGTCCTGCATAACTGTGTTATGAGAGACTTTGTTTTGCCATTACTGTAAATAATAGCTCAGCAAACAAACTTTGGATTTGGATATGACTGGCATCAGACCGACAGTCTTAAATCCATTTGAGTAATGTGTACTGCCTTATAGCAGGCAAGGTAACAATCATCTGCATGTATTCTGTCAATTAAAGGCTTATCATGAGACATCATTTCATGGAGAGGATATTCTGTTTTCATTCGTCGTCTATAACAATGTTATAATTATACACGATAACATGTAACTACTAATTCTGACAAGGCATATAAATACTATTCTTTGATTCATATTGCTGGCACAAAGCCAGTTTTTAGCTGAGTGGCTAAGAAGACAGTATAGTGATGAGACAACAGTGAAATACTCATAGCTCCGCATGCTGTTAAAGTGGTTGTGTCTGCCCCACCAATATCAATTGACTGTTTAAAGCCAAACAGGAAGTTAAACTTTACTCTTTACTGTAATCTTTTCAGGATTTTCATACATCCATGCCTTCAAAGCCAGGACATCTTCTGAGGTTTCAGCAGCCTGAAGTTGTTCCCCAACCAAGTTTCGACAAAAAAACAACTAAAGAGTCCTTTAGTCATAAAGCCACAGCTCTCTTTTTAATTACAGCTTCTTAAGGGGTAAGTCTCTTCAAATGTTCCAAGTTATCAAGTGCTATCAAAACACATGTTTTCCATATGGCACACACTGTCTCCTTGTAGATTCAAGGTCCAACTCATGAATATATTGCTTCTGTGAAAATCAAAGGGGCTGTCTTTTTTCCCTTACTGGAGGCTGACTCTTTGAAGGGATAAAATCCCATAATCCCCCTTGCCTCAAACCCAGCGACCAAAACTCCCTTCTGCTGACACAGGTTTTGTTGGCATATGAAACAAAGTACATAGTATGAGTACTAAGAAATGAGAAAGGAATAAATACAAGCTAAATGATAACTAGCAATAGCCTGGGTCCTGGCTTTCTTTCATTTATACTTGAATATTATAGTAAAGTCTCCCTGCACTTCATCATCATATTTAACAAGCTTACCATCATCAGTCGTTTTAGATGTAGAGAAGCCAATTCATGATATGCATTTTTGTGAAGTTGCTGAAACTATTTTCAACAACTTAACCTTCCTTATTGTTTCAGACAGGAGACTTGTTTCTACTTTACCTGTTTGAGCTTCATGTAGCAATTGAAGCAATTTCGCTCTCACTATCAGTTACATTGACTGCAACACTTAACTGGCATCTTTTGTCTCATAGCGTTGGTCAAAAAGTTCCACAAGGCTCTGGACTCTGACTTTTTATCTTTTCTATCAGTTTTATTTCACTAAAAAACACTGCATAATTTTCAATCAGTAAGTAGATAATCTACATGGGTACCTATGAATGAAGCCAGATGAAAACCAATCTCTAAGTTTAACTTTAAGGACATAATTAGGAGCTTGATAACCGCCAAAAGTTGGTTCCTAAATTCAGGCAAAAGTCAAGTCGATGATCTTGGTCCTTACCACCATTATATTTAATGTTAAACTACCCTAGATGGCATAACCTTGGTTTCTACCCATCTACCCATTTGATCAGTACATGTCATTACCCACACTGCATTTGGCACTTTGTGGTTGGTGATGCAACTTCTTATAATAAGGCTGACTAAATACAATTCTCAGACTTTTCAGCTGTTCTAAAAGGCCTCTGTATGTGTACTCATGAGAATATAAATGGAGCTCACATATATTTCATTTTAGCATCTTCAGTGACTAACTAGAAAACAATGTATGATGAATTTGACTTTACTTGAGCAGATGCATAAACAATAAACATTTCGGCAATATAAGAGATAAAGTATTACTCTTATGTCATTTCAAAGACTATGCAGAATTTGTGATGACCTAGTCATCTGAAGACTGAGATGAAAGGTTCCACAAGTGAGGGACACCCTGTGCTTGTTCATGTTTGATGAGAGGTTTCGAAGAACTCTGGCTGCTACATTAATAGGTGGGATTGAGGAGGAAAAAAGGAGGAATGGAATCATTTTAACGATACTTCCTTGAACCTGGAGGGGGAAGGCAAACGGGGAAAGGGGGGAGGACCAATGGGAATGGGAGAGGAAAGATGAAATACCTCTAAGGTCTGAATAATGTAAGGCCCTATGGTGAATGTTAACCTTGTGTTGCTCTTACTGCCTTCATTAGCATCCCTTTCATGTCCTCGTCATTGCTGTCAAGTCGAGCGAAAGGTATCCCATCCCACTGACACATCCCCAAAATAGGTCCAAAATTAGTTTCACCTCAAGCAAATTTAATTCCCCGAAAGTATCCAGCATTTTTCCATTACAAAATAAGGATGAAGGGAGGAGATGGAGAAAATGGCTAATTACACCAATCCCCAAGGGAAGGGGAGTCAGCCAAACCTGCTTAAAATGAACCATACTCATGGGTGTAGCTTTCCGAGATGACATGACTACTCCATAAATCTTCCGATTTATGATGGCTATGCTCTGGAGTGCATAGACTTTCACATAGAGTGAATCGTTGGCTAACATTTTTCACCTGCACAACACGTGCTGCATGTCTCTGTGCCTTTTTAAACCTTCTTTGCAGTAAACAATTCTGGATTTCATCCTGGATATTGGTTTGTCTTTTAGGAAAACTCCAACATTTATAGAATACTTACAAAACATCTCAAAACCGAATACGGTACCACTACACATTATTTTAAACTAATTATTTCCACCTAAAACGGCATTAATAAAAACCACAACTAGACACATGACTAAGTGGAAAAAGTGGCAACCACAGACTTAGACTCCTGAGACTTAGACCATTGACTATTCTTGACAGGGAAAGGCAGGAGTAGTGAATGGTTGACAGTTTTTTTCTTAAAAATTAAAACCAATTCATCCTTATTTTAAACGAGTGATCTCCTTAAAAAATGTTAATTACAGTCATGCGTCTTAAAGACTTCAGCCTGATGTGCTGTATAATCTCCTGAAGCCTGTGTTTGTTAAATCGTTAACAGGGTTAAATTCATGTTGAAAAAATAAGAAGAACAAGACATTTTCCCTCTTTTTTAATGTCTTTGGACTGAAATGAGGCCAAATGTCAAATGGTCTGTTTTGCACCAGATAACATGCTTCAGTTAAATACTGACCTCTCTATTTTACTACAGCGACAGATCCACCCAACATCTGGCAAAACCTATCCAGCATGTGTGCACATTCACTTTTTTCTGCATGACCATCTCTAAATCAGAGACTGCAGAAGTGATTGCAGCAGAGAGAGGTGAGTGACATCATCATAGAGAAACTTCTCACTAATGTTACTCTATTTGTGTTTGTATATGTGCATGTCTGTAAAGGCCACATCCTCCCTCCAGCACTTGGTCCAAGACTGAAATACACAGGTTGTTCCTCAGAGAGGGGGAAACACATTTTCACAAGAATACTTTAAAGTTAATCCTTTGAAATAGTAATACATGCACAATAAAAAAGCCCTTTTCCAAATCCAGCCACTTTTGCGTTTACTGAAACTCAATTTTAGTGACATGTATCTGAGTAAAAAAGAGAATACAATAGCTTGCTTTCGAAGTGGAAAGTCAGCAACCGGGCAATTTAAACAAACAAAGTCCAAAGCCATTTAAAGGAATTAAATTTGCTTTGACAGGAGTCAAATTTGGTGTCCCTCACGCAGAAAAGTTCCCCTCCATTTTTACAAAGAAACCATTTTTTAGATTTGTACTTTTTCAACAAACTTTTGTCCCAGGGCTGAGCTTATTTCTTGGCCTGTTTGACATGATGGTGTTTTCGTTGGCAAGGCCTTGTGAAGAAGGAGGGAAAATAATCATAACAGAGATCTCCAGTTAATGTACACACAGCATAGTTCAGGCGGCTCAGTGAAAGACTGTTCTCTGCTCTCTTTTATTATGCTCAGTTTTACCCTGCATGCCTGACAGATGGTGTAGTGAGAAACAAGACAGGATATATTCATTAAAACAGAGTAAAAGACAGGTTCACCTGCTGTTGATTAACTTAAAGCTTTCCTGTTGGGCACTGGTATGCTATGATATCCTATCAGCTACAGTAAACACTGCCGGATTCTCCAATTGCGATGATAAAGAGCCATTACAATCACAGTGCACATATAGACACATTTTTCACATGACATTCCCTGGCACATTATGCCACCATGGCCTCTCCTCTCAGTTCCCCAGGACACAAACTGTTCCTCAATTTCCCCCGTTATTTATGTGATCTAATCTCAATTTGTGGCTGGCAAGCATGCGAACGAACTCCTCTCACATTGTTGAAGTGGCTGGACATGGGCACTGACCTCAGCGGATCAATACTTAATAAGCTTTTGTGCTGCCAAGTCCATTTTGCTGCAATCTGCAATTTTTTATGTCCATTAGGTTGAAAATAGAGCTGACTAGGTGTATGACCACAGGAAGTGGAATGTATCGCCACCTCGGCTCTCCCTGATGATGGATGCTTCAGGAATTGTGAGACCGATGAAAACTTCAAATAGTATCTTCCTCATGCGCAATAAAGTACTAGACCCTTGACTTTTATTAAATGCAATTCAATACTCCAGTGGTGTTTCAAAGAAGCAGTTAACAACTTGTGGTGAGACAATAAAAGCCACAGAGGGCTATACGGTTAAGTTGGGCTGCATGTGACTAACAAAGGAAATGTGATCAAAACAAGCCCAAAGCTTGTGCTATATTTGGAGCAGCACTAAAGCTCAGCTTTAGAAGCATTGTAAGATAACCCAAATCTGGCTAAGTAAACACTACATTTTGGAGCTCATCGTCAGGGGAGTGTTTGGATTCTGGATCGCAAGTATCCGTCTCCCTCTTTTCCTTGCCTCTGTGCACACATTCATTTAATTCCATTATTTAAGTCACTGTGAATATTTGACAAAGTTCACATGGGGTTAAACTCAGTCACTTTCGCTACTCAGACACTTATTTACTTTGCTGGATCCACGTGTGGATGGAAACTGAATACAACAGAGCAGCTCCCATGTTGTACATTTCATCAGCTAATTGAAAACAGACGGGAGGTTAACTCCCTCTCTCCATCCGCCCAGCACTAGAGTGCTGTGTCAATGACATATTAGAGCTGTCGCCAGTCCTATGGTATGCATCTGACATATCATTTTACCTGATCAGTTAAGCAGAAAATAACAAAGCAGGGGGACGCCTTGTACACAAATGAGAGGATGATATTGTTACAGCTGCTCAAGTAGCTGCAGATGCAGAGGACAAAGAGGCAACCTATCTATCCAAGCCGGTGACTGGGAAGGACATGTCGATGGTTGCCTTTTCCCCAGAGGTGAGCAGATGCCACGTCTGTTTTGGCAGCTGTATGCTGAAAGGTGTTGACTGCTGAGGCAGCTGACAGAGGCAGAGTGGTGGCTGCAGAATGGCCAGGGAGGTCAACAGGGACTGCAAGGCTTCCAGGAAAAGGCCTCACTGAGGCTCATTTAGGCGAGCTAATGGGCTAACCTACCATCTGTCCTTTTGATTAGCTAAGCCAATTAATGCAGGACACTAACCTTATTCACCTGCTGCAGATACACACACATACACATACAACACAAGTACAGTACTTACACATGTAGAGGAGTAAGCACAGAGCAAGGATGTTATGTACTATCCAGCTGTATCTAATTAGACGAGTATAGTACACACAGCACAGGCTTATGATGCACTTATTTTAAACCTGACAAAACAAAGTAAATGTTTAGGGTCAACCACTTGGTTGAAAAAAAAAATGGCCCTTGATAATGGTCTATCCTCTAAAGAGTAATAAGGAAGTTATATAAGCCGTGGCCATTTGTTGCTAATTTTTTAATAAGAAAACTTAGAAAAACAAATTGTTGTAGGCTGACAACAGCAATACAAAAGCATGTATGCAGACACCCTCCACCAAACTAATATGTCTGCCCTTTGAGCTGCTCAGCACCACTCCCCTCCCCTGAATGTCTAGAAAAGGAATGCCCACGCGGCCACATCCGAGGGCGTAGAGAAGATTGAAACCAGATGAATGGAGCTTGGGTACAGCCTGCTCCACAGGCCCATATTTCACTCCCCAAAGCCTGATTAAAACAAGGTGCGGCACAGGCTGGGCTGAGGCAGCTTATTCCAGCTCGGAGAAGGACACTCGCTTGCAGTAACGCTCTGTGGAAGAACCAGGGCGAAGGTCGTAACTAAACGCTCTGCCATTGGCTGATGCTGACGCAGTAAAGAGTTCCAGTTTAAAGCATAGCCAGTAGCAAAATTCCAACTGATGAAATAAATTCACAATCCCCTTATTTTAAAACAAAATTTAATAAATTGGATTCCGCCTCACAAGAAGGAATCTGTCACTTTGCATTGTGCTGTTTTCGTGTGGGGTACAGCGACTGAGGAGGTAGAAAGTAGGCCATTGGGATGGAAAACTGTTAACTGATGTGCCAAAGGAAATGAGGGCAAACTGCAAGAATTGTGCGGCAGAAATGATTAGCATCATGCATTTCTTGGATACAGATGCACATTACTGTAAAAACAAAGCCTGACACTACGGACACTAGGGTACATCTTTGAGTTACAGATGAATTATGCATGATTTTTAAAAAACATTTTTACAATATCGAAACGGTTTTATGTGCCTATAAATCTCTTAATGCTTTATTGAATAATGTGCCCTTGGGAACAGAATGGTTTCATAGATTATTGGGGGTCTTATTATGTATCAAGGAGCCTCTACAAGGGCTTAACATTTAGATGTGTATAATATTAAGGGTGCAGTGTACATATGAGGAATACATCTTGGATACTTAGAGGATATGACTCTGTTTTTAAGATCTCTCAGGCATAATGCTCATGCTTGTGTCCACAGACATTACAGTCAGTGTTGAGCAATGCTACATTTTTGGACAAGAATTCACTGGAACAGAGAGAAGAAGAAAAAAAATACAGCTTTTCATGCCACGTGTTGTTTTGTCCTGCCTTGATCAGTTAGCGTGCTCACTCAGCGAGGGTTGCTGGAGGTCATGTCATTGTATGCATGTGTGCGGATAGAGGAAGAGGGTGTCGTTTGCGTTCATTTTGAGTGAATATGTTTGGTGTGACAGTGAGAGGGGTGGAGAGAGAAAGAGAGAGAGAGAGAGAGTCCTGGTTGCTGGGTTGTTGTAGGTGTGTGTGTGTGTGTGTGTGTGTGTGTGTGTGTGTGTGTTCTCAGCTAAACACGTGTGAGTGTGACCGACTGATTAGTGGCCTGTTTTCATCGACTGTCTGCAGTCGCCTCTCCTGAGATAGCGAGGCAGAGTGGGAGAATTTCGTACAATTTTCCAAGCGCTGGCTGCTGGTTCTCTCTCCTCCCCATGCAGCTGGTCGGCCACACTCACCACTCAACGCCAAACACACTCCCTTCTATCCCCCCTGACATTTCAGCTATGTTGCCGCTGAGAGAGTTGTGGCTCGCCTGCCTGCCGCCTGCTTGTGCACATGAGTAAACAAAGCCCAGCTCATTTCATTGGGCCATAATGTTTAATCTACATTTGCTTGGTCAATGAGAGGTTGATCTCATTACCTTTTGGTAAAAGGCATGCTCGGGCATCCTCTGACAAGACCGCTGCTAGACACAAGTTAATTAAAAGAGCAATTAAAAGAAGACAGTAAGTCCCACTGAACAGTCCTATGTTCCCTTGACACCAGGGCTGTGATTTTGAATGACTCTGTTCTAGGCTAGTTTGTCACTAATACAAAATGATTAATTATGAAAAACAAGCGAGACTAGTTGATAGAGCAAGAGAAGAAAAAAACTCTGGCAAAGGAATAGCTTGTTTTGTGGTTGAACATGTGCTTCAAACTAACCTTTAACACCCATTGTGTTTTACCTACTGCGAGACACCTTCATAAAAAGCATGCCTCACCACAATACACATGCACACCATTGAAGTTAATCAACTCCAACAGGTAATAAAAAAAAAATCCGAGGTGCAATAAACTGAGACTAGAACACTGAGAACACTGAACCTGTTTTTTGGAAATGGGATGTACCTAGCATGCTGTAGAAAACATCATTTGAGGCCTCGCCCACACTGAAAAGATTTTACTTAGCCCGTGTGTAAAATGTGAGGGTTGGGGTCTAAACAGTTTTGTTTCAAAACTGTGAGAAAAGATATGACCAAAGCAGACCACAACTTTACTTAAGTCTGCATTCAGGAACATTTAATCTCAGAGGCCTGACTCCTAAAACCGGAAATCTCTCACAGTCAAACACAACTTAATAGAGTAAATAAACATGGTAGGAAGCGCTTGCAGTGGTATTTTTTAAGATTCCCTTTCACTGAAAATTACACAAGAAAAACGGAAAAAAACAAAGTAATAAATTGTAGAGACTGAATGAACTTTGGCTGTCACTGTGCATGTAGCACGAACTGGAGGTGAGAAAAAAAGTAGATCAGCTGCATTGGTTGAGCTTTTTCTTCAGTAAACTTGCTTCCCAATTGGCTATTGTTTCATCTATCGAGGCAATCCATAAAAAGTTTGTGCTCATCAGTCCTCTGGTTGCACCCACACAACAGGGTATCCGGTTCGGATTTAAATGGAGGCTGCCCTGACTATTCCTCCAAGAAGATTGGATCACTTTTAACACATCTCACCTCACATCACAGGAATACCTGTTGAGAAAATCTGTAGAGAAAAGAAGAAATGCCTGCACACTTGCTCAAATAACACAAAAATGAACAACTGCAGAAGACCTACTGGTCGACACATTGTGATTACATAAAAACTTTTTGTTGCATTTGTTGTGTGGGCATATCTTCTTGTCTTCTGTTGTTTTTGTATGCGTGCATTTATGTGATGTGTATAACTAGCCCTTTTTCTAAAATCCTCTGCAGAACATACATTTAATAAAAAACGTTTGGTCTGAAGTGGAGATTTGGGCCCACTGATCTTGTAGTGTGCCACACTTCAGGCATGAACCTTTGAAAATGTAAAAGGAGGGGCGCAGATGGACTCGTGGTTCGGTCACACCAAATGTAAAGAGGGCAAAGTCATCCAAGTGGGCAATCCAAGTTCAAGTCCGACCTGTTGCTCCTTCCCAACATGTTTTCACCCCCCACTACTTTATTACAGTTTTTCAAAAGCAGGAAAGCTAAATTCTTCAACCGCTGATGTGTGCTTCATCTGCTTTCTGAAATAGCGTCCTCATACAATTTTAATAATACACACCACTGTGCAGGATATACGTCATCTAGAAACGTGTAATCCGACTTTACAAGAATTTCCCCTCCATGTTGTCGCTGTGACTTCCATTAGACACTTTAGGTGTTCAGTTTCCTGTTAGCATACAGGAGAGCAAGCGAGCTGGGGAAGAAGCCTGCGAGCCGCCTGCCCTGTGGGTACCACAACCGGCAGCAGCCTCCCTCCAGATGAATCATAAACAAGTACCGTCGGCCTCGGTGACTTAATCCCCTGTGACGTCGCCAAGGGGAGATGGAGAAAAAGGAAGCGGAGAGAAAGAAAAACATACCCTGTGTTCAACTTTCAAGGGAATTAAACATGAGGATGAACATGTAGGAGGTGTATCTCTGGATGTGTCATTGAGTTGAAGCAATAATTTAACAGATGATAGCATCTTGGTGTGGGGTTGGGGATTTTTATTTTTATTTTTTTTAAAAAGGGGGAGTACTTTAATTTTTGCTTCATAGAAGAAGCAGTCATTTCATCTTAGGCTCTACCTTAGGGCTCCCTCTTTTTCTCCATGTGGATATTATGCAAATGCGTGTCCCACAGTCCTTTCATTTAAATTTGGCCACACAGCTTAAGCTTGGGTAGTCTACAGAGTGTGGCAGCTAAAGCTATAATCAACATCGTGCTCCTTTTAGGCATGAGAAAGCATACCCAGGAGGGAGCAATAAATGGATTTATTTTAGGAACCAGAATGTAGAATCTTGGTTTGGGCCAGACATGCTAAGTGCTTTGTCCCTTATGCATCAGCCCTTGAGCAGAATTTCCCTCCTAATTAAAAAAAAAAAAAAAAAGAACTAGGTGCAAGAGAAAAACAGTGTAGGCAGTGTGATGTAACAAAGGTGGGAGCAGCCCAACCCGGCAGAGAATTTTTTTTTTGTTCTGAAAGTTTGGGATATTATTCTCACTTTGCTAGCACTCTGCGGGTTGTGCTGATGCAAGGAGCTTTTGTCGTGAGATTAATGAAAGACGTTCGGCTTTTTGACATTTTGGATCCCACGCAGAGGTTTAAAACAGCCTCTGACCAGTGAACGATTTATGCGGCGCGCCACTGAGAACCTTCTGCTCGCTCCGTGATGCAATTCTCTCACTATGCACTTTCTCGACCATTTAACAAACACAGCAAATGATTAAATTGTGAGGTTTAGCTATGTTTAAATCATATGTTGCTAAATCCATCCTCCCCCTTTGTTTCTTTTGCTGACAAATTCAATTTTTGCCAACATGTACACTTATATTACTAAGCCTGTGGGGAGAACGTCTCAGGTAGTCTCCCTCCAGGTCTGCCACATGAATGATGGCAGACCTGAAATTATTTATTATCTTAAAGTACTAAAGAGTGATTAAGGAGTTCAGGTGGAAATGACAGGCATCAGGTGGCTTACTGTCCACCTGATGGCTTACTGTCTGATGTTTGTATGTATGTATATATGTATGTTTGTATGTATGTATGTAGACACGTATAGTTAGTTCAAATGATCATGCACTATGTGTGTGTGTGTGTGTGTGTGTGTGTGTGTGTGTGTGTATATATCTATATACACTCAACAAAAATATAAACGCAACACTTTTGTTTTTGCTCCCATTTGTCATGAGATGGACTCAAAGATCTAAAATTCATTCCAGATACACAATATTACCATTTCTCTCAAACATTGTTCATAAATCTGTCTAAATGTGTGATAGTGAGCACTTTTGCTTTGCTGAGACAATCCATCCCACCTCACAGGTGTGCCACATCAAGATGCTCATCAGACACCATGATTAGTGCACAGGTGTACCTTATACTGCCCACAATAAAAGGCCACTCTGAAATGTGCAGTTTTGTCTCACAGCAAAATGCCACAGATGGCGCAAGCATTGAGGGAGCGTGCAATTGGCATGCTGACAGCAGGAATGTCAACCAGATCTGTTGCTCGGGCATTGAATGTTCATTTCTCCACCATAAGCCGTCTCCAAAGGCGTTTCAGAGAATATGGCAGTACATCCAACCGGCCTCACAACCGCAGACCACGTGTAACCACACCAGCCCAGGACCTCCACATCCAGCAGGTTCACCTCCAAGATCGTCTGAGACCAGCTACTCAGACAGCTGCTGAAACAATTGGTTTGCATAACCAAAGAATTTCTGCACAAACTGTCAGAAACCGTCTCAGGGAAGCTCAACTGCATGCTCGTCGTCCTCATCGGGGTCTTAACCTGACTCCAGATCGTCGCCGTAACAGACTTGAGTGGGCAAATGCTCACATTCGATGGCGTCTGGCACGTTGGAGAGGTGTTTTCTTCACGGATGAATCTCGGTTTACATTGTTCAGGGCAGATGGCAGACAGCGTGTGTGGCGTCGTGTGGGTGAGCGCTTTGCTGATGTCAATGTTGTGGATCGAGTGGCCCATGGTGGTGGTGGGGTTATGGTATGGGCAGGCATCTGTTATGGACGAAGAACACAGGTGCATTTTATTGATGGCATTTTGAATGCACAGAGATACCGTGATGAGATCCTGAGGCCCATTGTTGTGCCATACATCCATGAACATCACCTCATGTTTCAGCAAGATAATGCACGGCCCCATGTTGCAAGGATCTGTACACAATTCTTGGAAGCTGAAAATGTCCCAGTTCTTGCATGGCCAGCATACTCACCGGACACGTCACCCATTGAGCATGTTTGGGATGTGCTTGACCGGCGTATACGACAGCGCGTACCAGTTCCCACTAATATCCAGCAACTTCGCACAGCCATTGAAGAGGAGTGGACCAACATTCCACAGGCCACAATTGACAATCTGATAAACTCTATGCGAAGAAGATGTGTTGCACTGCATGAGGCAAATGGTGGTCACACCAGATACTGACTGGTTCTGAGTCCCCAGACCCTCAATAAAGCAAAAACTGCACATTTCAGGGTGGCCTTTTATTGTGGACAGTCTAAGGTACACCTATGCACTAATCATGGTGTCTGATGAGCATCTTGATGTGGCACACCTGTGAGGTGGGATGGATTGTCTCAGCAAAGCAAAAGTGCTCACTATCACACATTTAGACAGATTTATGAACAATGTTTGAGAGAAATGGTAATATTGTGTATCTGGAATGAATTTTAGATCTTTGAGTCCATCTCATGACAAATGGGAGCAAAAACAAAAGTGTTGCGTTTATATTTTTGTTGAGTATATATATATATATATACATACACATCATATACACACACATATACATACATGCATATATACACATCTACATACATACACACACACGCACACACACACACACACACACACACATACACACATCCCAATTGCACACTGATGGCAGGGGCTGCTGGACTGAAGGAGCCAGGAATCACACCGACCTCCCAGTTGAGAGATGACCGACTCTACCACTGAGTCAAAGAGGCAGACTAAAAGGAGCAGTTTCTTCTTCTTCTGGTTGGGTATAGGGGAGCCTGGGAGATTGCATTTTTTTTAAAGCTTCCCACATAAGGACAGATATGAGATAAGCATTTTGCCATCTACTGACGGAATTTATTGGAATGATTTAAAAGTGACACCACGTTATCCCTGCGCTACAAAAAAGGAAAAAAAAAATCTGTCTTCTGTTGGGGCTAAAAGAAGCAGGTGTGGACATCAAATCTTACTTGACAATATCCTAGATTAGCAAAGAAGCTTTCACGCATGATTAAATAAAATGAAAAAGTGCTAATCCCGCTGGCTTACCTGCGAGCCTTCGAGGGAGAGGTTTAAAAAAAGACAACTCTCCTTGCTGTATGTGATTCCTTGCTCCAGGGGAAATGTTCCGTTAGCCACACAACATTTCCTGAAACAGATCTCGGGTGAATTGCACTGTGTATGGGTCTCCAAAACCTATTTACCATATTGTCTGATTGGAGCACAAAGGGAGAGGTTACCATGAGCACCACCTCCGCTGCCCCATCATAATCATCATCATCATCATCATCACCTCTCTTATCTTACAGGCTTGCTGTATATTACACCTCATAAAGGACTTGCAGAAAAACAGTCATTGCTATAAAAGCGCACTTTCCGTCCCTGCATGGCGCCTGCTCATCCAAGAGTACATAATGTCTGTGCCATGCATGGCTGGACCAATGCCAGGACGATAAAAATGTTCTCTCCTGAGTCCTAAAGAAGAAACTGTTCAGACAAGTAGGCTTTGCTCCTACGTGCCACATGCTGGCCCACTACATCTCTGCCTACAAATTCCAACTGAAGGTATCAGGGTTTGAGAAAAAACCCTCCAGTTTCGATCAAAGTGGTGATGCAGTTTTGTTAATTCCAGGGCCACCAAAAAGTATCAAGAGGAAAATCAAAGAAGAAAACCAGTCTGAACTATAATGCTGAGTTGAAAAACTAAACAGAAACTGCATAACACATTTTCTTCCAGTAGATGGTTTGGCTTCTACTGTAGACTCATTCATTTTACTTTACTTTGGTCTCCAAATGCATAGAGGAAATTTCTTAGCTAAGATGGACTGCATTGGAAAACAAGTGGCGCTATCTCACTGGCAGAATTCAATCATCTCGAAGAAAGTACCATTTTTTGAACTAAAGATGAGAGAAAATGGCTTGATGAAAATTGCCGTCTGCAGAGTGGATCCATTTGCGACAGACATGAGTTTATTTATCCCAATGTAGCCAATCGGGAACAATTTATCTCCCCCATCCCGGACGGATTAGGTACTAATCTGTTTGCTGAGGGAAAAATGAGAGAAAGGGAGCGAAAAAAGCTTTTCTCTCTCATCCTCCCCATATGAATATTTCTATTAGTTGTGCCTCCAAATGATGTGATGTGACACTTGTGGCTCTGCATGAGAAGCCAGGCTAATAGGGGGATGGAAGAGGTCAGTCTGGGAGATGATGGCTTTTGTTCCACCTGAAATCTGGAACCACTGCTTGTCTGCATGTGTGTACATATTTGCACCACCATATAGGATTTGTCTGCATATCCTATGTGAATACAACCATGTTTGATTCAACTACTGGACTTTATAAATGCAGATGTTCATTTGGTGTGTGAGCCATGCTATTAGGGCTGCCTCGTATGCTGATTAAATCTCTCCATGCAGGAGTCATCGGGAAGAAGACTACTCCTGTATGCTTTAATGAGCAGAAGAGTTTAGCCTGAAGCGAGGTCTTTGGGAGCAAGCACACATCCAGTGAATAGACAGAATGTCCTCTTCTCTTCATATAAACTCACTCGATACAACAGCAATACCTAATTAATTTGTGCAAGCACACACAAAAAGACAACTTCCATGCACTCACACACAAGCACTACTGAGATGATGCATACCTAGCAGATTCATGAACACACACGTACATGCACACTTGAGTGGGAGAGTAATGCTGCCCTAAGCAATGTGCTAGCGACTCCATGCTACGACCTTCAATCCCCAATGTCCTTCATCCCTGAGATGTCCTTCATTACAGCCTCGCTTCTGTCTCGCACTAATGCAAAAAGGAGGAGGGGTGAGAATAACATCTGCATGGGCACTAGAGCGAGGATTGAACAGGAGAATTAGCAAGGGAACTCCCTTTTTCTCTTAGCAGATCCAATCTAAATAGTCAATGCATTCTCGTTACAATGTACAGTTCCTTTAACTTAAGCGCAGCATGCATGTGAGTAGGTAATAAGGTTAAAAGTAACATAACCAGGTGTCGGTATAAATCGTGTATGCAGAAAGCATTAGTGTCACAAATGCATATTACATGTTAATGTCCATTGTAATAAAGGTGATTTAGATTCCGATCACGACAAGAAGGAGGCAGCATCCCTCCTCTTCAATCCCCCAGCTACCCTGTACAGTATACGTAGATCTTAACCGCTAAAAGCTCAGAGAAGAATGTCTAATGACATTTGAAGGGCTGCATAGAGTTGCCACAGGCAATTTTCCTACACAGTACTGTATTCCACTCTAAAGAACGCACTAGATTAAAAATGGTCAGTGAATGCTTGAACTCGAATTGGGGCTCGGTTGCTGTAATGTCACTGGGTTTTAGCAGGAATTAGTTTTAATGTCACTCTGTCTCACATACCTGAATGTCACTGGCTTTTAATTGGCCTGCTTGTGAAATGGCAGTGTTACTTATGGCTGGGAGCTACGGATGGATTGGAGAGGGTTTACATATTATACACATCATTGTATTCTAACTAGTCCCAGTTTAGGGACTGAGCTCTGGCACAGTGCAAAAAGACCCAGCGCCAAATAGTTAAAGTGTTTGAAAATCTGCCATTTCAAATGGGCCGATCCGCATCGTTAATGGACTGCTCTGTGGCTGCATTGTTTTATTACTGCCAGAAATCTACACAATGAAGTGTGAAAGAAAGGCTACAGAAGGTAAAAGTTTATTTTTCAGTGCCAAAACTGTTTTCATTATTCACCACACATAAAAGCCTTCTCTGGTGCCACTGATGGATTGCAAAGTTTTATACTTAGAGTCCCTTAGCATTTCAGTGGGGCAACTCATATATAACTGTAGAAAAAAATAGCTAATATATACAATGCACTTTATCTGTAATGTAGGCAAGACAACATCAGTCAGTCGGTAAAAGCAAACACTGTACCCTGGGATGTACCCTGGGAGTAAAATATTCAGAGGTCAGGGGTCAAACCAGTCACAGCTGCTCTAAAGTCCATGGCCGAAGGGCTCTGGGGACACATGCAGACTAATCAGACACACACATTCAGTCTCTCTCTCTCTCTCTCTCTCTCACAAACATACTGTGTATAGCCCAACAAAGCCAAAAAGGGCGTCAGTGTCATTATGGGCAACAAAAACAAAGAGACCTTCAATGTCCATCATAAGTGAAATGATGGACATATTGATCCGATTCTCAATATTTTCAACAAACACTTAATTAATCCCTTCAGCAAATTACAAAACAGCAAACACACAATAAAGAGCTTTTATGTCTCTATTGTTATGTTGCCATCCTGTCCTTGCAATCCTTTGGCTCCCAACCCTCATCATGTGCATACACACAAGTGCGCGCACACTGTATCACTTCACATGCCAAACTCTTAGCCAACCTCTTTCTCTCATTTGACCACGGTGACACTAATGTGTGTGATGGGTGTCTCCACTTGTGCCAGATTACTGGCTAAACAATAGCCTCTTGACCACAACGGTGCTGCAGGCACACTGCAGCAAAGTGAGCTCCCTTTTGTTTGTTCACAAACAGTACATGACAGTTCTTCAGAGGCAAATGACTATGAGAGGGTTCTTCCTGCATTTTTAAAGATTCGGTTTTTCCACATTCTAGACTTTTCCAGCAGTAAGAGCTCTTGGTTTTCTTTCCTTTTCTTATCCAAGTGAATGCTTCATTCGAATGGTACATTAAAATGTTTCTTGTGAAAGAGTGATTAAAGACATAGGTGCAGTGTGCCGTGACACTTTCTGTCTCCTTCATCAAAGTAAGTTTCCCTGCAAATGCAAACCTCATGTATGTTCATCATGCCCCGTTCGCTCTCTGGAAAACCCTCGACTTCCAAATGCCTCGATGATGACAAGCAGCTAATGATCCATTTGGCTCAGGAAACAGTCAATTTTCCAAACCTCAAAGAGAGGGAAGATCCAGTGTCAGTGGTTAAAGTTTGAGGAGATCACCAGATGCGAATGTGTTGAGCAAATGCAACTCAATTTGACAAAAAAAAACAAAAAAAAAACTGTATTAGCTTTTGGCTTTCAGGAAATAAAGTGAGTTGTTTTTGTAAACAGAACTTTGTGTCATGGAGGAAGCACTTAGACTCAGATAAACACAAGGAAGACAGTCTCATAAGGCTAGTTATTTAGAGCAATACAAGCATTGAAATAGTGTTTTCCTTTCCTTTCTGTTCAGGGAGAGTTTTTCTTTTTTCCAACTCCCTTGTGTATGATTCTGGTGGAGACAGAATATGTTCCAGCTAGGGTGAATTTATCATGTCTCTGTGACTATACATGGCAATCAGGTAAGTCTGGGGATAAGAATAGCCCGCCCAACACGAGGCTCCTGCTCAGTTAACACGAGGCTTTGACTCCAGTCCTTGGTGAGAATTCTGGGCTGCATGAAGGCATACACGTTTGTTCACATACGTAAATGCATGCAAACAGTCAAAGGAAAATGCAAGGACAAAACATGACATTTGTCTGTGTGTTTTGTACAAATGCACACGCACGCACACACTCACAGACAAACAAACACTTCTCTCCCCAATCCCCCTCTCCACACTCATCCTGCTTGACCCTTTGCATCTATGACCAACAGCGCAGACATTCCTCATTTTGGCTCAGCCTGAGCTTTGTTTGGATTAGCTGAGGGAGAGCAGAACCCTTTTGGTCCCTGTGGCAGGACGGCACACGTCAGCCTGCTGCTAAGCTGCAGTCGCACAAAAATACACACACCCACGGACATGACACACTCAAGCGGAAGCACACACACCTACACACAATCAATCCAAAAGAGAACACACAGCGGTAAGTACATTTACTCAAAAGTCTGTAGATAAACATAAAACCCCCCACACACACACTCACACTGACACAAACACACGACACTGACCAGTCTTCTGGCCTTATACAGGCATGGTGGCGACCCATTGCCTTTCATGGGAGCTGACTTCCTGACATTCTGTCCTCGGGCTCTCTGTTCTCTGCTGCCCAACTAGTTCACAGCAGGACAGGAGGGGAGGGAGAGATGGAGAGAGAAAGATGAAGAAACACAGATAAAAATCATGGATGGGATGGAGGAAGAGAAATGTTTCACAGTGTGAGAGGGGACAAGGAAAGGAGGGAAAACAAGAACGTGACAGGGGTTTGGTAGAGATAAAAGAATGAAGGAACACACGGCAGGAGACAGAGGGGATGAAGTGTGCTCTAAGGTGTTTAGATTTGAGTCGTTTGGCACCAGCTTCTTCCCCCCACAAAGCCTCTGTTCCCAGACACAAAAACACCTGGGACTCCCACAAGATCCAAGCCGAGCCGAGATGGCTGGACTGTGACAGCAGTGTAGAATAGTGTGCCTTGAACGTCTCAACAGCAAAAGTCACTTCACACTAAGCGCTGTCTTCATTATAAATAGAGACATCCCTTTACAGTTGAGTTGCGTTAACTGACATGTAAATAAAAATGGCTTGGCACTCTGCATACAGTGCTAATTGGATAAAGCACAGGATAATACGATTAAATAAATAAGTACGTTACAAAGGTTGGTTTCGGTGTGGATATAAGTAATGGTAAATCTTGACACTGAAAATTTGTGAGAGCAAATGCTACATCTGAACAAGCCACTGTGTTTCACTTTTTTTTTGTTTTATGGGTCAAACTAATCTCGTTTACTCCATGGTTGTATGGGAAGATTTGTAAGAGAGCGAAAAGCCAAACTCACCCTTCGCATGCTCTGCCTGCCAATGCTGGCTGACCATCAGTAACAGATATATTGGAAAACATGTCCTGCTAAGTCAAAGATGATCCATATAGCACATTTCAAACAAGCTTAGTTGACCAAAGTGATGTATATATGTTTTAAATGTAGTGAGAGTGTGTAAAAAAGTGTACAATTCTGTTATGATGCTTATTGAGAAATGTGCTTCTTAAAGAAATGTATTGTAACTAAACACACATGGACTGCCGTACACTGCTATGCAGGGAGCGCGACAGGGCTCAATAGGGTTCTGTGCCTCGCTCAAGGGCATCTTGGCAGCACTCGGGAAATGACCTGAGACATCTCAAGCAACCAGACCAACTTCGATAACTTGTCCGCACTGGGACCTGAACCTGCGACCCTTCGGTTTTCAGCCCAAGTCCCTACAGGCTGAGCTACTGCCACCCCAAATAGGTACAGTATATACACAATATAGAAGCACAAATATGACGAAAAAACTGCAATAAAAAGTCTATAAATAACACCATAGAAAACAGGAGCTTAAAATGTCAAAGTGTCATGCTCAACTTGTATTAACAGCAAACACAAAGAGGTATGTTTTAGTCAGAGCAGTTCTGACATTAACAGGTAGAATGTTCTACTGATTTGGAGCAGCCGATACAAAGGCTCTGTCACCTCAAGTTTTTTTGTCTGCATCTTGGAACATCCAAGAGCATCTGGTGAGTTGAGTGCAGTGCTCTTGACTGGAGCATGTTGGTTCAACAGCTCAGATAAATAGGAAGGTGCCAACCCATGCAAGGTTTTACAAACAAGTAACACAATCTTAGTCTGGATCCTGAAGCTGACAGGAAGCCAGTGGGGAAAAGCCAGTGAAGAGGTTGTAATCATGTCACCTCTTCCCAGTCAGAAGATGTGAAGCTGCTGTTGGAGGCTTTTATCTTTGAGGCATCGGGCTCAAATAATGTGTCAACTCCAAAAACAGTCATGGACCTTCATTAAATCTGAAGGATTGTAACTCAGAAAAGTGGTAATGAATTTAAAGATACAAACGTCTTATGAGGAAAACTGCAAAGAAATGCACCAGCTAAAGCAAACTGAGTAAAGTAAAAGATCTTATCTTGCAAATCGGTTTGTTCTGCATGGCAAAGTTTAATATGAAGGTATAGATTAATAGATAGGGATGGGATATTACCTAAATAGACAAAAGACCTTGAAACCATTATAACTTTCATTATAATTGCTTACAGAAACAATACACTGTAAGTGCCATCCATATTCCTGGACAACTTATTTTCTCTAAAGCTTGGTATATAACTGCCTTTGCGTATTACTACAGTACCTCTTAGACTGCATCTACTTCAACACTGGCTGAAGCCTGAAATTCCAGGTCTTGGGTTATTAAAACAATATTTAACTGCAGCTACAGCCAAAGATATGTTCCTGCATGGACCGTGCAGAGGACTGTGTATTAAACACCCACAGATTGTATCTAGGCTATTAGCACTGTTATTATTATGACTGCAACTGTGACTGTTATTATGGCCATTTGCTGCATGAATGATGAAGTCCCTCTTGGTGGGGTTTTTGGATTACCACAGTTTGGGAATCTTACAACTCCAAATTCTCGAGATATTTACATTTGACATACTTGGGGAACCTTTCTTTTTCTCCTTATGAAGTATTTATAATTTCCTGAACATGCTTAAAGCCCAAAAAGCTTTTGCCTTTTCGTCTTTTAGTTGCCTTACAGTTAATTCTGTCCTCCCTGGAAAGGCTTGCATGACGGGATTTAGATTTCTTGCTTCAAATTGTGTTTCATTACACATCATTTTCAATGCATTTAGAAAAGAGCAATAAGCATAGGGCTGGATTAAATCATGCTCCAGGGCATAAATACTCATTCATATCTAACTACTTTCAATTTATGTAACAGGATTCAAGCAGATGAAATTTGACAGTCAAATCACTGGCATGTTCTACATGAAAAAAAATCTGGAAGAAATTCTTCTCATCGCCAGTGGGAAAGCAGGACATGAGATGCGTGAGCTTCCTTAAGTGCTTAATATTCATATTGACTTATACACTTTAATGACTCACACGCAAAGCTAGAAGGTGTTTTTATAAGCACATAAATAAGGAGAAATATGGCATGTTTAGGGATGTTTTGAAAAAAAGCAAAACTTCTTTAAACTTCAGTTCAAACATACAGTTAAGAAACAGCAGAACCGGGATTCTACTTTTCTGCATTAAAACGAAACAATCCTAATTGCAACAAATAGTGGGTCCAAATTGAATTAATTCCTACTCTCTCACGCACAAGGTTCTACACCTGCATTTCTTTGATCCTTATGTAAAGAACGAAGTATGGTGTCACATTCCCGCCTTTATGTTCTAGCAGGAGGTTCTGGTTGACTGAACAGTAAGATTGTAGTCTCCATCATTACTCAGGGGAGTCTTAACTGACTCATTACAAATGAATGAGAGGGACCGAGGCAACAGTGCACATGCACAGTGCGACAGGCACGGTGTAATGGACGGGACATTTACAGACGTTTTTCCCCAACTCCCATGAAACTCACCGTCTGGAATATTGATTTGAAGTTAAAACATTATGACCTGACTCTAAAGCATTGCAGGAGCAGCTGGGTGGATGTTTATGGCCTTTTTTGAAAATGACTCCCCCTCATAGGCTCCCCCCTGAGAAGGAAAAACAAAACAGGGAGAGTCTAGAATGGGTTGATACAAGAGTGTTGCATATGTATGTTGTATGACAATGAGGCAAGTGGGTGTGGGATGGCGTCCCATGGTGGCGGTGAGTCACTGTATAGTGCTTCAGCCAAACTGCCTTTTACAGACACGCTAACTGCTCTGAGGCCTGTGGAGGAGAATAAGGCGTGTTCCACAAACAATCAAAAACGCAACGTTGCAGTGCATCTTGATCACATGGCAATATTCTCTGTCACTGCCATGAGCTATTACGTATGAATAGCAGGTCATGATTAAGGGCTAGCCAATGACCATTAAGAGAGTGCTTGTCCTGTGTGCCGTAGGCCTTTTCAGCAAGCTATACAGCGATATGCTACATTCTGGCCCTTGCTGGCTGATCCCTCCAGGAAAATAATGCATGTTCCCATCAGTCATGCTACACTGCAGTGCTCCGCAACCCCCTCCGCTTCCATGCACCCTCGACCCAATCCATCATCCCTGAGTATGGTGGCCTCAAGGCACTGTCTGCGAGCTCTTTGTAAAGGGATGGGGTAGGGGAAACAAAAGAGGAAGTCAAAAAGGGAGCATAACAGAGAGACAGTAAGTACAAACATAAAGATGCCCAGCATAAGGGGATGCAAAGGAGATCGGGCAGCAAGAAGGTGTGGTGCATGGCAGACTGCAGGGAGCCACTCCCATACTGTTTTCTGCAACATCTCTCTGCATCTCCTTGGAGCTACATTTCATTGCTTGCCTGAAAGTGGAGCTGAGGCAGAGTTTTGTTTCTAATTTTCTTCAAGCCTTTCATTCCTTTATCCCCCTCCTTGTCCCCGTTGTCTCTTGTTTTCCCATGAGCTCGACTCTGCCTCTCTCTCTGACGTCCCCTTTTCTGCTGTTCTGCTTCATTTTCTTGCTTTCGTGTTTTGCCTTTCTGTGTTCATTCTCGTTTCTCGCACATTTTGTTTTGGCCTCCTTCTGACTCCATATTTTTGCACCTCTGTAGTTCGCTTCCATCTTTTGCTTTCTGTTCTCCTTTACCTATCACTTTTTTCTGCTTTCCGCTCTCTCATTAACCCACCACCTCTTTCTCTCTCTCTTTCACCCTCTCTGCTCTTTTATCTACCCTGTTTCTCTTGCTCCCTTCCACTGTCTCATTAGCTGACAGTTACAGTGCTACTCCTATGAGAGGGCCAGATGAAACCCGGAGAGTACCGTGACCTTCATTTCACGCTGGGGCCACTATCAGTGACAAGCTATCAGCTGCAATGTCGTCTGAGGTGCACACACAAACACGAACATCAATGCATGTACAAACACATACGGTGTGCTCTATTAGGGCCACACAAAACCTTCACGAGCACGCAGACACACAAACACAGCCTTTTCTGGCATATCATGATCTGAGTGTATGTCAGCAGTCTTCAACCTTCAACCAGCTCTTCACCAAGGCTAAAGAGGTGACACATCTTGCAGAAAGACATGACAGCCATCTTGGGCCTCCTTCCTTTGCTTCATTCCCTCATATGATCCATTGCACGGCCAGGGATGGATGGATGGGTGGACGGATGAGGGTTATGAGGCCAGAAACCTGCTGAGGCCATAGTCCTTGAGTTGCATGCACACATAAACAGAAAAAACACACACACACGCACACACATACAAGCACACAAGGTCCATGCAGTAAATAACACCCATCACCCTGTGTTTTAATCAGCTTGAGGGACGCATGGGTGCTCCCTGTGATGCTAACAGGCAATCTTTCATCAACAAGGTGTGTGGCTGGGGGGTTGACACATGGCTATAATGACCTGGAAGGTCAGTGATCAAGCCCTCTGGTTGACCCCTAAGGCATGATAGTGACAAGTTGGTAAAGTCCTGCACCATAAACCCAGGATGAAATATCCATGGGGCCAAAAGAAACCAAGAGATTTGCAAGATGAGAACAGCTAGACCAACATTCCTTCTATCTTCTACACTGGATCAATTTCAAGCGGTCACATTGCTCTTACTTACATTCTGCACATTAAGATGGAAGAAACGATCAGGATTATGGGAACCCTCTGCTGAGATGATTGCAAAGATCCACCACATGCCAATACCGCAATAAGCCAGAGGAGCTTCAGTCAAGACAGTGATTACTAATTTCCTTGATTAAAGTTGCTTCCCTCTATCCATTCCCATAATGTAGAAAGAGGTTCTTGTCAAAAGGGGCCTACAAAAATGTCATGACTGCAACATAAAATATAAAACTGGGCAGAGACGAGAAGATGCTTTTGATTCTGTGAAGAAGAAAGAACGAACATCAGGAGAAAATGGACAATCTTGGACTGGGTCTGCAGCTGGAGAAACAGAGAGCTGGGAGTAAGACTGGTTTGCACACTACTGCTCTGTGCCAAGAAGAGAGCTGCTTTGACGTTGCCAAGCTTTTTCACATACTGCAGCATGCTGCAAGGGGCCAGCCTTGCTGTACTCCTTGCATGTCCGCAAACATCTGGCATCCAACCCATCCCAGCCCATCAGTGCCGAAGAAACTGGATTTCACCAGCCCCCCCCAGCCTCTCGTTTAGATTACGCAAACAGGCTTTCATAAGAGTCTCCGGGGAGTGACATCCTGAACTTCTTTAACCAAAGGTATTCAACATAAATAACATTCCTATTTAAACGACTGCATAAATAATAATTATACATGCCAATAAGGAAGTTCATATCTTATCTAATTCAACACATAACTTAACTGACAACCATGCAAATCATAATGAAGCACTGCAAGTGATTCACACAATACTGCCTGTAAAAAAAATAGAAATGAAACCTGCTGATTGCATTCCATTTGCTGACCATCAGCATCTTTACTGTGACTATAGCAAATTAGCACAGATGCAGGGGAAGTGAAGTTTATGTGTCAGAATCAGTAGCTTCAGGATGACCTAAGGGACAATAAAGCCCTGTTTCCACATAGTGGTTCAGTGCGGTTGAACTTGGTACGGCATGCATTTTGTGTCGTTTCCATAGACTCTCAAATTAGATTATCAAATTACAGACCCGTACCCGTTTTGGTACCCTGCTGTTGGGGTGCCAAGTATATTGATCCGACCCGGCTTAACACTGCAGTGTGTTGATTGGTCCTGTACGACAGCAGTATTTAAAGACATACACCAACCCGCTGTGTTTAAATACCCAAGCAATTGTTTTTCTCCAGCTGTATTTCTCCTCACGGCACACAGCCTTTTCTGTAACCAAACTTGATTGCATTTTCGTAAATACAATTGACATGCCATTGAGAAAGTAGATGAATTGCTGGATGACTTTCATCGTTGGTTTTGTTTTCTGTGTCCTGTGTTGCATTTTTCTCCTTTGTTGAATTTATTAGTGGGTTAGCTGTTAGCTGCTATGATTTGACGCTATCATGTAACATGCAACTGCTATCGGCATCCGGCTTACACGCCGCCTATCAAATATGACATGGTGAGCTGTGGAAATGCAAACAGGATCAGGTATTACCAAACCAAACTGTACCAAATTGTACTGATCCATACCAGACCGCTTGGTGGAAACAGGGTTTAACTGTCAAATATGAAAAGCAAGGCCTGATGCACCCCTCGGGCCTCTTGTGACAACCTTATCATTGCTGCAGAAACTCTTCAATTGCAGAAAAATGTATTTTCACAGGTTGCTGTTTAGGACTGAGGGAGTAAACAAAGGAAGTAGTTACTGTCGGAAATGGAGTTTTATTGATTATAGTTTCTCAGATCTCTGTCTGTCCTTTCAATAAGTTACGGTACACATTTTGAGCAGAACAGACTTCCTGTCTCCATCTTTTCTTTAGAGATAGGCAAGGATGAAACAGCATAAACCACACTCTGTTACTGTCTGAGGCAGGTCTTCATGGCTCTCTCTGGGAGTCAAAACCGCTATTCACTCACTAAATCATCTTATAATCAGTCATGCCAGGGTCTTAGGCTTTGCTGTCGTATATTTGTATGCCTTTACTAATTTCCCTCAACATACCACTGATGCAAGGGCTTTTGTAAACCGAGCTTTTGTAAATGGTGTCTTGACTGATTAGGATGCAGGTGTAGAAGCTCAAATGTACCACCTTTATCCATTTAGGGCACCTTAATGTGCTTAAACACTGCTTCCTTCACACAGATGAGTTCCACCTTCTCCTGACTGTGACCAGCCAGGCCATGTGAGGGGCGCCAAGCTCAGTCCGAGAGTAATGGGGGAGGTGTCTCTCTTAGTCAAATGGATCATTGCACTCCAGCTCCCAGGGTGAGGAAGGAAATAATTTGTGGGGACAATCTGAGTCTCACAGTAGACACTGATGTAGCTGGATATAGGCAGGCTCCTCGACAGATGCACTTTTATGTGCATGGAATGAAAGGGTTAACACCTGCCATAATAACCACAACATAAGTAAAAGTGTTTAATATGAAATAGACTGCTCCCATGCATCCCTGGTTAAAGCACCTGTGACGGTTTGTCGTCAGCAGGATTCAAGAAAGAACATATTATACATTATAGAGACCAAAAGAGGTCGGCTGAGCTGTTAAACAATCTAATTAACATAAACTCTAATAGCCCATAAGAATGAGTGGGGAGACACGGTTTAACACTTTAAACCATTAAAGCCCTCTTTCATCAGTGTGTCGTGCTTCCTGCTTTACTGTGCTGGGAGCTTAGAAATTGCCACCAAGAGCTCCAACTGGCAAAAGGCATGAGAAAGGGAGCGATAAGGATCGTCTCCCACACTGGCCACTACCAGCTTTGCTTTATCATAACAAACAGTCATCCAGAAAACAATAAAGTGAGAAAATTGGCTGCAATTAAGTTTCCCCTTGCGTATCCTTTTTTTTCCTCTAATAAAATGCTCTGTAATAATTAATTTCCGTCTCAATCATAATGGAAGCAGCAGTGGGGATTTTTGTGAGGAGAAAGTGTAGTTCTGCTCCTCTTTCCTGCTTCAGATTCAGCCATCTACCAGCATCTGAGGTGATAAAATATTTAGATTGGTGCATCTAAGGATTGATTATTCCCTCTGCTCTCTTGTCTAAATGAGCCTAAGTCAGCCCGAGTTGAAAGGGTTTGTTTAGCAGACTTGTCTCTGCCAAATGAAGTAGACACACAGAGACCCTGGGTGGCAAGCTGCAGAAGAGAAACAAAACATCCAGATACTGGTTAAAGGGGAATTCTTCTGCAGATTTCAGTTTGCTCTATACCCTCAGAGTCTAGCTACAAAAATGAACTAGAAACTGAACAGCATCACACATGGGGTTCTGGATAAGAGCAGGAGAATAACAAAGAAGATAAAAGAGCATACAAGCTGCAAAAGCTCAAAAAACAAAGGGCTACGTTTCTTACCCTTTAAACAATGAGTCCAAAATAAACACAGCATATGCATAGTTGATGCAGTTGAAGAACTAAATGGTTAAACCTTACTTGTTCCTATATAATTTACTATCCCCCCTCAGGGATTTAAATAAATGAGCTCGGCAGTCATAGGTTGTTTCCCTTTGTTCAACAAAAATTAAGAGTCACTTACGGGCTGCTATCCAAACTAGCTAAGAAGTTAATTTCCAACATTTTTTTCAGATCTCTCTCTCTCTCTCTCTCTCTCTCTCCCTCTCAAGAATAACCTTCTATTCTTTTATGGCTTTAAATAGACTATTACTAATGTAAGTGCATTATAAAAACCTCTGCCTGATGCAGATTTTCAGCACTTCTCCCACATTAAAGGCTGAAAAAATAGTCAAGAACTGAAAGGCACCTTATCTTTTTCTTTAAATATATGCTATTATGCAATTCTTTTACTTTGAAACAACCTGGGTTTGTGATATGTGACCAATATCCTTTATTTAAACAGTTGGGAGACAATAAAGTGAAGTGAGGGGGGTGAAATGATCAAATCTTCTGGTAGCAAATGTGGGTGTTTCTGAGCAAACAGAGCTGATAAAAGACACCAACATCACACGACAAAGCAGCACACCAGTCGGAGAAAAATAATAGAGTCTGTGCTTAAAGTGCCTATTACAGTGTTTGTTTTGGCTATGGAGGGACCTCATTCTGGCTCGGTCACACCTTCATTTGCAAAGCTGTGGGGGTTGAGACACACAAACCCACAAACACACATAGTCTACGCACACACATAGCTAATAGGTGTGCAGCGTAGATGCCCCTCGATGATCACAAGCTCTACTTGAGAAGTGATGAAGGGGCTCTATGGATTTAGGATTGTTCATAAGGCCTGTTTGATACGACTGATTGAGAATTTCACAACAGGATCTGCTAACACTGTTAATTTAACCTTCTTTTTTTTTTTTACTTGTCTGCCCCACATTCCACTGCTCTCCCTTTTCACCCTCTCTTTTTGTGCCTGATCATTGTCTTACATCTTTTTCTAGCCTCTCTTGTCTTATGCTAGTGAAACACTGTTTTGTAGCAGGCTGCAAAAAAACCAAAGCAGCCTTTAGATTTAGGCAGAGTGTTGTTACATGGTGTAGATGTAAAGGTTACAAATACTGAGAAACACTGTCCATAATTCATTGGTTAATTATGTCCTCCAACTACTCCATCACACATGCAGTAACGGATTCCAATGTATCTTTCAGCGTTTATTGATGAAAGCTTATTGAAAACTTCTGCTTATTGAAAGCTATTTTTGGACTCAATGTTGATGTACCATAATCACCCGTATCAACCCAATGGTTTTATCTGGTGAGTTTGATCCTGTTGTATGTGAACCATTATTAATCACTTAAATAGTTATTCTGAAAAAATTGATAGCTGGCTACCTTGTAGTAGTGAAGTTATGAGCTGAAATGATCAACAGACATTATTTGAAATTAATTTCAAAATCCAATGATTGAATTAACTTTCTTGTTCATGTAAATGCCAAAAAAAAGTAGGCACACCATATTTCTCCCCTTTATCACAGGCATGACTTTTTCAATTTGGCCTGCTTGGTGGACAAATAAAGCAATAAATAATAAATGGAAACAACTTGATTGTAACGATTCCCTGTGGTATTACATTTGTACCAAATGTTGTTTCGGATGCTAGGTGTTTTTTCAAAACATATGCAGTTGGTTCATTAATTACTTAATGATTGACAGGCTGATAACTTGTAACAATAAACTACATTTATCAAGGGGTTGCCAGTGTTTGTGTGTACAATCTGTATGTACAGTATGTGGTAGGTTGAAAGGTGGTGAAGACCGAGTTCAGCAGGAGTCCAATGAGGAAGACAAGAAACTGATGAGTTGCTAAGCCAACAGTTTATTCATGCAGCATGGAGAGAAGTTATCATGTGTGCAACTCAGCAAGTTCTCCGTCTTATATACTATTTCAATAAACAAAATGGAAAAATACAAAAAGGGAACAACAAAGAGGGGAGGGGGTATCGTGGGTGAACATCTGTTGGTTTCTTAAGACGTGGGGTTGTTATCCCCTACAACTTCTGCAGATCACTACCTCTTTTCTTTGTATGGAGGTGTTTACCGAAATTGAAGGCTTCTTGAAACTAGTCATGAGACATGCAGAATGGAGAACAACAAAGATCACTTTTAGTAGTAGTCTATGGGTTCAATTTGTCAAATGTTTAATAGTGAAGCACAATACCACAAGTACAAGTCAAACAGAGAGTATAACAAAGAGAAATAAACTGTCTTGGTGCTAGCAGAGGAAAAGGTTTGAAATATCTGGCCGATTGGATGACTTGGGAACCTTTTGTTTGTAAGGCTTTAAAATGACAAACGTTTAACAACATGTTTTACTGATTTTCTGTCCTCCCTAATTACTCTGTAAAACATATTTTAACTAAAGAGTGCAATCACAGTATGTCTCATTATGCTCTTCATCCCACCCTCCTGTTTATTTCTCACACTACAGGAACTGCAAAAGGAAGACAACATAACTTTTTCTGTCATTGGCTGATAACACCACAGGACAATGTCTGCATGAGGAAAAAAGTAAGATGTAAGATGTTCCTCACATATACATGCTGGATGTCATAGAAATGCAGAGGAGGTTGTGAAAAAAAGAATGCTTGAGTGCCAAATTGTCTCTGTACACTATGTGTTTATATCACTCACATGCCACAAGAGATTGATCAGACTGGACAGCGAGAAGTTAATGGTTATATAATGTACTGAAAGGCACTCACATTAATAAATCCATACACAAATAATCATAAATGCAGACTGGCATGACCTACAAACGCAATACTTTGGCATGGATATGAAAATGTGAATGCATGGTCCATTTTCTGTCCAGTTCGTGAGCTCATGCAGTGCAATGCAATAACATTTCAAAACGACACATATGCACATATATGATCACTCGTTTGCACACTGATGCAATTTAAAACGTTATTTGCATGAATTAAAATAAATAGAAATCAGGATTTATTGTAGCTTCATTCTGTCTTGCTGTATAGAAATAAGAAGGTTTTAGTCTGACACAAAGACACACACAGATGTGCCCCCCCCCCCCACACACACACACACACACATACACACACACTGTACTATAAAGATTTGTGCATCTGTCCGTGCTAGGTGCAGTAGTAAATAATCCATCCCCAAGAAGGGAGGGACCTGCTAATGAAGTCAACTGTTTGCTACTGCACTGCGTAACTCAGTGAGACCGACCGGCCGCAGCACAGGGCTCCTGCTCACCAGGGCACTGTGTGTTCCGCTGCTTGTGGCTTATACTGCAGCTGCATAGATCAATTCATGAATCAGAGGGATCATGCTTCTTTTAACTCATGTGCACCATACTCCCTTTCACTCACACACTCATTTATCAGAGATAGCTTTGAATGCAGTCATTAGAAATCTGCTGATAGGACTGGGAAGCAGAATAGGATGCAGATGATGTAGACAGATAATAGAAGCCTCTCCAGTATAGGGGCCCTCCTCCTTAATGCGTATCATCTTGATGTCTTTGTGCCGGAACATTGTTCCCTAGTTTAGAAAATGAGGTAAATCGGATTCAGAAAACAAGTGGATTAACTTAATCACCCCTCGGCTTTGACAATGACCTTCGCTTCTGAGGCATAATAAGGATTAGTTAGAAGTGGAAGGACATATGCCATGCAGAAGAAAAGATTATAGTTCTCCCGTGACAGAATGATTGAAACTTTCTATACTGTATGCCTTCATGGTGAGAGGCTGCAATAACAGTTCAACAAGCAAAGTGATGCTTCACAATGCTTGACTAAGATATTAAAAGAAACCTGAGTGGTATTTGTAACCAGACTGGGTTTAATCAGTGAGGCTTCATCAGATAGAAATCCACATCAAGCATTTATAAATTTACATACAAACCACAATATAATCCCTGAAACAGGAAGGGAAGGGTTTTCATTTACATTAGAGATATTGATTCAAGGCTAGCTAGTATATATTCTACACAATTCATGCCATAATAGCAAAATGGGAAATGGCGTAATATTTCTTATTTCCCATGCTACATTATTGATCTGCTGTACAGGAAGAAAGTTATTCTCAGGGCTGTATGAAAGACAATACATGTGGAAGACTGTGCAGCAGCTCAATAGGACATTAGACTCAACAAGGTCATGCAAATTAATAACAAGGATTGGCCCTCGGCCTGAAATATGGTAAAGGTTAGGTTGGGTGGGAATGTGAGGTTCCAAGGTGGGCTGCTACAGGCAAATGGAGGAAACACGATCTCCAATAGAGACAGATGACAATTGATCTCCAGTGACAGAACAGTCAGATCAATTGGCCACCTATCTGGTGGGTTTTAACTGGTTCTTGTAAATCAGGAAGCTGATCCTTTTAGAATAATAAAAAAAAAACTTTGCTAAAGAGACAGCAAAGGGAGAATATGCTGACATGGGTCTGTGAAGGATTGGGCTGCCCAATGCTGTTGTTGTTGTTGGGATCAGGATTTATGTTATTGTTGCTATTGTCAGCAGGAGAGGTTATCTATGATAGGAGGCTTACTGAGGCAAAGCTGTGCGTGCCTGTCTGTGTCGGTAGATTTGTGCACATACATTCTCTTTGTGTTGTTGTTTGTGTGCGCGTATTAAGTAGCATGACTGATCAACAACTGCTTCTTGCTGCAGACACAGGATGATGGCAACGGGGGCAAACGTGATGCAATCCCTCAACTCCTCTTTTCCTCCTCATTGTGCTCTTATTGTCTCTCCCAGGCTTCCTCTGTTCTTTCACTTTATGCCCCGCTCCCCCAGTTTTTATCTCCATTCTGCTTCTGTTTGTGTCTCATCCCCCTTTCTCCCTTAACAACAAGGTGCCGTTTTGGGAGGAATGACACTAAAATGTGGTGACTGCAGTTACATAACAGGAGCTGGTGCTTGAGTTATGTCTGCATGTATTTATGTGCATATCAGTGTCTACACTAGCAGTCTGTCTTTTTGTGTGTTTTCTGCTGAACAGCAGACATCTTTGTGTGTATAAGTGTGTATGAACTAACGTAATTGTTTAGGATGGCTGTTTATCCTAGCCATGTGTTAGTTGTCCCTAGAGGATTGTGTGCTTAGAGAAGGGCCTACCTACAAAACAAACTCTGCAGTATTAGCCACACACATAAAATACAGACACATGCATGTTTCTACGTGTGTGCACCAATTGTTCTTCTTTCCAGCTTAACGTGCAAGACAAAGTGGCATTGTGACTTGCACCAGCTCTCCTCTATTGCAACAGCCACACACTGATGTGGAACTAAAAAAATTCATCCGGCGTCCAATTTTTTCCACTATCAGTCTTCCTCTTTTTTCATTCTATTGGATCTTGCTAGATTGTACAAAATGCACCTTCGACCATGACACCTTTCCCTCTCAGCAGCGGCAGAAAGCTTGTGTGCATGTGTTGTCCTGCACAAACAAATTTGCGAAGAGAGTTGGAGGACACGAGCACACGTACTCTCCGTTGAGTCACGAAGCAGCAGCTGCAGCGGTTTGGAGGCACGGCGCTGGCTCTGTCTATTCAGAGGCGAGCCTAAACACATCGACTGGGCTATACTGCAGTTGCTCATGCTGACTCACCCTGTACATTACCAGAGATGCAAGATGGGGCAGAGACACCGTGGGGGGATTAGAAAGTGGTCTCACCTCTCCCCTTCTATCTCTCATCTGTCTCCCTTCCTCCTCCACCCTATCCTATCCAAGGTTATGTAGCATGGGGGGGGGGGGGGGGGGGGGGGGGGGGGGGGTGTAGGAAGGGTCAGAGAAGGTGGCAATCCACCTGAAGAGCTTCGCTTAACGTCAGTAGACACAAGAGGGCCCTTCAGAAGATGATTAGCAATCCATCCCTGTGGATACAGTGTGTAAAGCTGTCGGCTGGGGGAGGAAGTCTGAGACTATTAGAGGGATTGTTACTGTGGCGTCTAAGCTGGCTGGTTGGCTGGAGGGAGCTAGGCGGGGCGGTGGTAGCGGTGGTGGCGGTGGTGACGCTGTGGGTGGATGCACCATTTTTCTAGACCAAAATGAGCCCAATGTCACTATGACAGCACAGCGCTCCTCTGAGGGCACCGCGGGCCAGGGGGGAAAATGATGGATGAGTCGCCAAGCAGCCTCTCCTGCTTCATCACTTTGTAGGTACACACACTCGCACACACTCGCACACAAACATGCACTCAGAGTCAGGGAAATACATCTGCCTAGTACACTCACAGGATGACAATGCATACCTTGCAATATGTACACCTGAAGGTATCTGGGGATATACACTTCTGGTGTGCACACTCACACAAACACACACTACAAATATACTCACCCAAGGCCATCTGGGGATACACACATTCACTAACACTTGCATGTGCACAAACGCTTTTAGTGATTTATTTGTGTCCACATGACTTATAATTAATCACAGAGATATAAACACTCCAGATGCAGATATTTACAGGAGTTTTCAGTGACATGCACATCCACACACACGTACACACACAGACAGTCCTACTCACACATAGAGCACACAGCATTGGCTTCATTATGACTGCAGCCCAGGCTAATACCACAGGATCAATGACAGATCCTCCCTCTCTCTCTCTCTCCCCCCTCATTTCTCTGACCCAAAAGCAGCATCGTGCTGCCATGCAGAGAACCCTGCAGTGTTTATTCCTTCTATGACCGAGCAGTAGCCTCCGATAAGGCCCTTGGGTCATCCTCTTGCTAATACTCCACCTCAACATATCATCCAGCCGGCCTACCATTCACTGTAACAGCAGTTGTAAGGGTAAGGAGGATTATACTCAAATGCAATTACTAAAGTGCTGATTACCTGCAGAATATTGTAACCAGTAATGCTGCTAGAATACTTAATTTACGCCACACTTCAAGAAAAGCTTTTAGTTAAATAGGATTCATTTTACTGTAAAAGTCTGCAACATCAGAAGGAATTCAACATATTTAGATTCCACTGTTGTACAGGGCAATGCATTATCTCTGAAGCATCACGAGCTAACTGATCTGATTACTGCATATTTACAGTAAATACAACAGATTACAGATGTCATCTTTTTGGAATCCGATTACTATAATTCTATTACACCTAATCAGATACTCTTATTCAGCCCTGCACAAAGCATCATCCCTGACTGTCCTCATGCAGATGCAGGTCTACGTGGCCGGCACTGAAGGAGAAATATGACTGTCCTCTGGTGAGCACGGCATGTATAGCTGAGTGGCCATCCATCAAGACCCTTCAGCAGAAAGCTCTACAGACAAACTGTCAATCTGCCCAGACCCCTCGTCTTATAACAGGGGATAGGGGATTGGGAAGAGCCAGGACAGTAAGAGGAAGGGCTCATAAACATATTCCCTGTGAGTGGGGGAAGGGTGCCATGTAAGAAATCCTCCAACATTGGGTTGGAGAAAACATGTCGGGCCTCTGAAATTGATGGACTCAGCTTCTTCGCGTGTAGTGTTTTTCCTGCAAACCAATACGCAGGGGTGTATGGCTATGATTACTTGTAGTCGAGCCGCAGCTGGGAGTGCATGGCGGCTACAGTCTAAATATTAGGATTAATGACCTTGCTGGTCAGTGTAATGAAGCATCATTCATGCTTTTATTGATGCCATGTAGGCAAACAATGGCAATACCTGCAAACAACTAAAATGTATTTATTCCTCCTCCCCCCCTTGTATAACATATATACTGCACACTGTGACAAGTGGAAACACTTTGTGTTAAAGTACGGGGAAAAAATCCTTTTGGAAAATGAAGAGAGCCTGTGTTCTGCTGGCTATTGTAATGATAATGTGTGCAATAATATCATAATATCAACCCACAGGACGAGACATGCTGAATGTCTTTTCTTCCTTCCCCCCTGTAGCTGTTCATGACATCATCTGCAGAAGGTGATTATATATGTAGATTGTATTGCTGAGTAGAGGATAATGGAGAAGTGAAAGGGGTAAGTGAAGGAGATGTCAGAATGGGCGTTGCTCTAACTCATAACGTCCATTGATAAACAAAAATGTGCAGCTGCGTCTGTAGAATTTAATGCCTGCAGGGAAATCTGGATGCAAAAATATCATACAACAAAACACTGCAAACTTGCATGTCAATGAATGTTCTCCAGATAAACACGGTAACATTATTATTATTTAAAAAAAAAGGTGCATTCAGATCTATCTATCTTTCAAAGAAGGCTTTTTGCTTGAACTTAAGAGCAGAATTGGTGTAAATATAAAGCCAAAGGTTTGTCATATCATCCTTTTCGGGCTTGGAGCAACTAAATGTATAAAAGAGTTCCTAGCATTGCAACAGTAGCCTATGACATTTCTGAGCAATGATATTCCACTGTTCAAAAAAATATTGTTTTTTATTGGTTACAATGGCTCCTAAGAAATAAAGAAATGTATAAATAGGTATACTGCACAATTTCTTTCCACAACCAATCATACTGCGGCACAAATAGTCCATCTTCTCAAATATTGCATCTCTGGTAAAATATTCTCTCTTTCTTTTTCTGAGCGCTCCTTTGACAAAATGAACGTAGCCAAGAGCAACTTGCATCACATCGCTGGCATTTATTAACATAGCACACATTAGCTGAATTAAACTATTGTTTGTACATGTGTGAAATTGCAATAAGCCAATGCTTATCAATAGTCTTAAATTGAATTGAAACGTCATGATTTTCTGAGCTTTTATTTTGACAGAGCTTTTGTGAGGGCAATCTCATGTTTGTGTAAAGCCAAAGGACAAAGTCCGATATGAGATGAAGAGGACTAAAACTATGTCATGTTTGTGCTTTCTGTGTAATTCAGTATTTTTTTGTCTGTATGACATGTATCCTGTCCTGTCCAGTGTCAGTGATTTTAGCCGTCAGCAAACACACATGGTCAGAAGCCCTTTTGCTAACCGTGCACTTTGGCTGGCGCCCTTGCCAAGATGCATCTTTAGTTTCCTGTAACTGAAAACCATCAGCTCTGTCATTCTCCAATCCTGCCACTTCAGAGCTATCCGTGTCTCCCAGCGAGCAGAGGTAATCTCTTAATATTGATCTTGTCACGTGGTAAAGGCAAGTATGTATAAGTGAACAGTGAAAGCTGCTCAAGAGACCAGAATGTTGATGCCTTATGGAACTATACTGAATTCCTTTGCTTCAAGACTGTCTACCTTAAATAAGTGTCTCAAAGACTTATGCAGCCCTTTTCATTCACTATGAGCTGCAAAGAATCTGATAACTTGCTGCAACCACATCTACCGCTAGGAAGCTACGGAAGACAGGCATTGATTTCAAGCAAATCTGTCCGGACATCTCCTCTTTCTGGCTCGGTACACCTTTCCACAGCTAATGAGCAGCCGTCTTCATTCCCCACCGAGTGAGACGTTCCTTTTCATATGTCAAGAAACGCTGGCGATTCATTACCAGCGAGGAGCGATGGAGGAGTGAAAAAAAAAAAAGAGAGAGTATGATGGTTAAGCCTGAGCTTTAAGACAGACTACTATGTCCCCTAATCCCTTCTGAGCAGCCGTAAGCCTTCCTTTATCGCTCGTTAGAATTGTGCATCCCTTAAACACATTAACTTGGGCCCTAATGCTGGCCTTTTTTGTAGGACACAGCAGCTGCTCATAGCATCCTGTCACCATGCTGACAGGAAAAATCATCATAGCTGTTGTCATACTCATTTAATTGGGTAAAAAAGGAATTTTTGCATGGGTGCATCAGCATATTTTAAAACAATAACATCATCTTGAAAGCGCTTGAGCAAAACTACAATTCCATACCACCCCTCAGACATCGTATCAGAGAGGAAACTGTGATGATAAAATCAGCCATGAAATCACACATCTGCAGCCACTCAAACATCTAGCATGTTCATGCAAGTACATACCTATTTCTTCCTATCTTTTTGCCACACACGCTGTGTTAGTCTTACACTTATCGGTAAAAAGGTAAAAAAAAAAAAAAAAGGAGAGAGAACCTTGCTACTCTTACAGGTCTTCTGAGATTGCAGGATCAGAGCTACATCTTTACTCCACTCTACTGTACTTTACAGTAAATCCTCAGCCCTAGTGTACGCCATTTTTTATTTATTTTTTTTTTTTTTTTTACTGACCTTCAGTAAAACCAACATCCTCTCAGTCTGCCAGCCAGCAGGAGCTCTTTTAGCTGCATGAATAACTCATAAGACGAGGAAACACTGTAAATTCTCAAGTCAACAGTACACTCTGAGGCTGATAAAAGACGCAGGCTGTTGGAAATGAAGGGAATATACAATCTGATGTCATGTCAATCTGAATGCAATCTTTGTAATGTGAGCTTTCTGAAAGATTAGAAAAATAAATGTTTGTGGAATGGACCATGCAATGCAATGAGTGATAGCAGTATACTCTTCGTCATGTCTAAAAAATGCTGCACTCCTGCTATTTCTTTTTTTTTTTTTTTGGGACCATGTTCCACCTTGGCTTGATAAAAGCGTACAAGTAGAGCACAAACATTACTTTATTTCATTGTTTTTTTTTTTCCATTGCTATTTGCTGTGATTCAGTGCACATGGGTAGATGAGGACTGTGATCTCCAGCTGTGCAAAGGGTCGCACTGACAAGGCAGGACCACAACGAATGGGCGGCAACTACAACAAAGCTGAGCTTGTTATGCATTCTGACTGCAGCAGCGCGGCTAAGATGCTTGGTGTTTGCTGAGACAGCAGATGACTTGCCTTGCTCTTCCTGCCCCTTGCTCAACCAAGGCAGCATAGACTTAATTGCCTCATTAGCAAAAGGGCCAGCGCGGAGTCCGCTTCTTCCACATTGTTCAATGTCATGAGTGCAACAGAGAGGAAAGGTTAATAGAGTAAACAGCATCTCTCTCTCCTAAATGGAAAAAATGTTTGTTTTTTTGGTTTGATGGGTCAGTTGCCAAAAGCTTCATTTCACTCCTCAGTGACACAATTATGCATGTGATTTAATCTTGTCTGCCTATTACTAACGTTATCATTCCTTATTTCACAGTTTATCTCAGCTTGCTGTTGCTGTGTGGTAACTCCTAAAGCTGTCCTTTTTTGAGCTTAGACCAGTTGAGTCATCATGCCAACTTTAATTATTTTAAAAGCTTGAATTTGCAAACTCTGCTATTTCCTCCTCCGCAGCGTCTTTGGACCCCAGACAGCAAATCAAGCCAAATGCTAACACTGTTGATTTCCCTCTTGAAGAAAGACACACAAAATAAAATGATGTCTGCTGCTGAAAGAAAACATGATGTGTAATAAAACCCCACTCATGTTTAATCATTTTGGGAGGGAGAAACAAAAAAAAAACAAAATCACAGTAAGGCCTGGTTTACATTCACTGCTGCACTGTTCACACACTGAAGAGCCTCCGTGTCCTAACTCAGGAACCACAATAAGACAATGTCAGTCAAAGTTTGACAGTGTAGACAACAGTGCCAAACCATGACAGGCATTTTGAATGAACTCCTAAGCCTCTGTCTGTCTCCGCATTACAGATGTGGTGATCTAAAAGTCAGAGAAATTGTACAATGGGCCAGGCTAAACAAGATGGCTAAAACAAATGGAGGACAGATGCCTGCCTGGGAGATATGATTGGAAAGTTGTTGGCATCAATTTGCTGAGTCTCTGAGGTGCACTCCATTACTGCAGAGAGCATACACGACCACATGAGCACCACTAACCTACAGCTGCAGAAAGTACTTGAGAATTAATACGAGTGTTTATCCGGCAGTAACAAGAAAAACTATGCTCCATGTTCACTATAAGTGCATGCAAAGCCAGTGCTGCTCTCTTGCTCATGGAGAAATCTTTCTCAACGCAGTGCCCTGCATGATACATACATAATCCTTATTATAGATATTTGACGTTGTGTTTTTAAAACAGCCTTGCTGACGGGCACTTTAAGACAGAGGCTACTTTTAAAACATATACTGCTACGCATCTGCATGAGCAGTATAGCGTGAAGGCTCCATTTCATCAACAAGTCAAGTCTAACGAGTCGGAAAAAACAAAGGTGGTGGTGCCATCTGTTCTGCACCACTTTGCCTGGAAAGGGGGAAAGAAGTGGGAGGAAGAGCGAAAAAAAAAGAAGCATTTTCCACACTGCTTAGTTTGACCAAAGCCTGGGCGACATTATCTCCTGTGGAAACAAACTTCTCAACCTTTCTGTCTGATAAAGACCCCTGTCTCAGTCATTTGAAATATGGAGGTTACAGCTGTAGTGCAATCAGGCCATTACATACTTAATTTGTGGACAATCTAGCAGTTGATCAATGGTATTCAGTTTACTTTTTTTTTTTTTTTATCTCTCTGCTATGAAAGACCAAATGGATGTACATTGTGGTTGGATAATTAAACTATCCATCAAACAACCTCCAGTGCAAAGGAACAGAACTGGCAAACCAAGACTAGACGTTTGTAAAAGTATTCTACAGTTTAATGAATGTGGTTTTATCTCCATAAAAGATTCATCTGCAGAAATGGATGTCTAAGAGTTTTAAAGGTTTTTCCTTACACCCAATAAAACATATTAAGCCCACTATTTAAAGTTTCTGCATGATCAACTTTTTTCTCTCTCTCACACACAGCAAAGATCTTAATTGGACAGATGGCTGAGTCCTGACTTCAGCTTTCATGCACTAAGAGTGAAGGGGATCCTCCAGATGGTGTTCAGGTCTTGTGCAGGTAACCGCTTTGTCTTCCACTACTCTAATCAATGGCCACCAAATCCCCTCCTTTCCAAGCACCATCCATCTTTTGGTCTTTCCAGGGCTGTTCGCTGATGACCAAAAAGCGGCTGAAGATAAATGTTTAAAGGGCAGAAGGGCCTCTGCTGATTAAAGCCACTAACGCTTTAGGGAAGGCTGGCAAGCAAAAGAGGAAATGGAGTGAGGCAATGGAGCACGCGCTTTCAAAACACCTAATGGAGTGTCCTGCTTGCTGGGCTAATAAACTGCTTCAAATTGAAAGGAACAGCGGGCATCTAAATAGAGCGACTTGCAACATTTCCTCCTGTTCATTCAGTCAGCTCCCAATTGGAAAAGTGGGAGAAAAGAGGAAAAAAATGGCCCTGACTTGCCTTTGTCGGATGCAGTACAAGTTGCTTTTCTTCTTCTGCAATCAATTCTGTGACTTGAATTACAACTGAATATGATGTAGAGTGAAAGAAAAGGTCATTTTTTTGTGTGCATTGCCACCACCCCGGGATACATGAAATAAATGTTCGCTTCAGAATCTTTCCTGTCTGCATGAAATATCCTTTGCTTTAAGATTTATGGGGAAGACACCCAATGGTCAAAGTCTAGCTGTGAGCTGTATTCTCTTGCTAGTTCTTTTCTCAGCAGTATGATACTGCTTGAACGTCCACATTGATATTGGGACGTGATAATCAATAAAAACACCATGAAATGAGGCACCCCACATGTTCGGCTCTGAAAAGTGCACCTCATGGCCACTGTAAGTGCTAGCAAAGAATGATCAGGTGTTTGCAGACAGTTTAAGATTTTTTTGTACAATATACCACTCACTAAAAATGACAGATCTGCAAAGTTTAGCCTTCCCCATCGGTGAAACCATCAAACTGTTCGACCAAGGTCCTGTCTGCTTTAGTAAGAGAATAATATAAGCTGCACTATGTGAAGCATTCGCTGTATATGAGCTATTGCAACATAAAGGGAAGAAATAAAGGCTTACATTGTGATGAGTCCAGGGGAAGCAAGGAATAACAATATAGAGGCAAAATAACAACGTCCACAAGGAAATATCCACATGTAAAGCGAGGGTTAAAAACAGACTGACAGAGAAACGTGGGAAGGGACAGAGAATTTGGTGTCATCTCATCACACACAGCTGAGACTATTCAGACACAGGTGAGACTAATCAGGGCCAGGTGGGGAAATGGGCGGGGCACAACATCTCAAAGGCTGGAAAATAAAAGAAACAAATTAGGGACAAAAAAGACAAAAATAATTACACAACTTAATGGCGATATTACATGTCACGAGCTTTCTCTGTTTACCCTCTGGCGTACTAACAAGCTTTAAGGTACAGAAAATCCTTAAAGCAACATACATGTTTGACCGCTAAATAACACCACCAATGTCACTCCTGTGAATCTCATTGGGGATAAATGTTTTATCAATAGTTTGCTTTCTACCTCCTTTGTGTGTCATTTATGTAAGTACTGTGGTAAGCGGCTTGCAAGTGAAAGAGACCCCAGCAACAGGGATTTTAGTTTTTGAGCTGTTTATTTTTCTGCACAGTTGGAACGCACAGCTGCACAGAAAACACAGATATACCTGGTTTCAGGGACAGGCAACACAGATCAAAAGCATGTTCTGCTAGGAGAAGACAAGCCAGACAGTTTTATTTTGCACAGCCAGTTTTCAATATGGCAGAAAGCACTTGAAAGCACCACAACAGAGCAGGAAGCGCTGAGATAGCATCTCAGCCCCCCCCCATCACCGATAAACACATCATTCTAAATGTTTTTTTTTTTTAAGATGCATGAATTTTGATCACCTCTGCCTTTGAAGCCCAAGAACACTCTGGTGATGATGGATGGAATTCCATTTTCTGCAATGTCAATAGCTGCATAGAATTAATATCTGACAGACCTTTAGTGGGATGAATCAATGGGAGACAATTCCATGCTCCACCTCGCCGACAACATCAGCATTTATCTCACCGCTTTGTTCATTCTTTGATCTATTCACTGCTTCCATAAAACAATCCTAGACCTTGATAGAAATATGTATGCACACAAGCTACAAATCGAGTCACATTTTCTAAGAAAATAGAAAGCTATAATTGCACTTGCTCCATTGACTTTCATGGTTATTCGCAACTGCAAGTTAGGCAGACATCCTCCCTTTGGAGGAAGCTGCTTTGGCTCCAGAGATAACAGTAAGCTTGGGGGGCATTGCAACATTCCAGTGTCAAAGCTAACCAAGGTTTTAGAGGGCTACTTTTAGTCTATGGAAAGCTGATCTTAAATAACCCATTGGTTTGAAAATGGGTTTGTGCTTAAGTTAAGGTATGCAAGACTGGGAGTTTTATAGCCATGATGCTATAATGCTAATGCTAAACCCATTTAGCCACTAAAATTCTGTTAAATATTTCAATCACATGGTTAAGCAATATCTGCTTAGGTCAGTTATTGAGAGCCTTGCGCTCACCTCATAAAAAAAGTAACATATATAGGCCTTACATATATTTTTGTGTTGCCCTAATTACATTTGTTTTTGAATTGTTTCATAATGAATTCACTTAAACGTATAGGTCACAATTTCCCCAGGGCCAAAGTTTGGGTTCATAATTAGCTTTATTAATCTGACCAACAGTAAAAACAAGGTGACAGTTTAGAATTTAAAAACTGGAAATAGCAAAAAAAAAAAAGCAATCAAGTCAACAAAATTATATCACCTTGAAGCTGTGTACATGTTACATACTGTACTTTATACTTATACATATTATAGCTAAGAGTGAAAGCCTTTTGTGAAAGATTTTAGTACCAATTAAACAGAGAGCGGTATCAATCTTTGTTTATGTTAAACTAAATAAGCATTTTTTCCAAAGACATGACCCTGTACCTAGTGTTGTCGTACTCAAAATTTGTCTTGGTCTGAATCAGTCACGAGACCACTTTTCAGATGGTCACGTTCTCGTCTTGTCTCATTCTCAGACTGGAGGGACTTTTAAATCAAGACCAGTCAAGACTACCACTGAAAGGCTGTTCTTCCATGTTCTTCCAAGGCTGTTCCAGTTCATGATTACTTTGATTTATTGATTGTCTAAAACAGTGGTGTCCAAACTTTTTTTCTTGCGGGCCAAAATTGTCGCGTTAGAATCGCTCACGGGCCCCAGGATTTTTTTTTGGGGGGGGGGGGGGGGGGTTTAAATATTGGAAGGAACTTTTTGTATTTTGACCTCTTCAAAAAATAATGTAAATACACAATAACTAATTGCAGTGGGAAACTGTTGTGTTCTAATTTTTTGGAAAGAATAGTCAGGCTTTTATAGGTCTCCCTCGCTAACATGAAAAAGAAAAAAAGAACGAAATATGCCATCTGATGAGGCCTGGGGCCAAAATCTTCTGATTCTTCGATTTGAAGTCAAGGGCCACAAAAAATCCACTCAAGGGCCACAAATGGCCCCCGGGCCGCACTTTGGACACCCCTGGTCTAAAACAACAAAGAATTTAAATTCTTTTTACATTTGTAGTTTTATCCTTACAAAGATAAAGCCGCAACCATCCCAGTGTTAGAGACTAAGGTAGTGACACGCCCACTGCACACGCAATGAGGAATTTTCAGTCTAATGTATGGTCTTGGTTAGGGACGCTCGATATTGGCTTTTCTACCGATATCCGATATTGTCCAACTCTTAATTTCCGATACCGATATCACCGATACCGATATATGCAGGCTTTTCACATCAAAACTGTTAGGTAACAACAACATAAAATATCTCCTTAACACATTATGCCTAATTTTATTGTGATGCCCCACTGGATGTATATGTGAATGAAACATGGCTTTCCAAATGTACACACTGAGAAAAATAAGAAAACAACTTAAATTATGGAAAAAAGTACCATATTTATTTAGTGTTAGAGAGAAACCTTAACAACAAACAGCCTCAAACAACACCACAGACAATATAAAAAAAAGAAAGAGGCATATCTTCAGTCCATTAGTTGTAAACAAACATAGTCAATGAATGACTGGCCATAACTTGTCAAATAATATACTCAAACTGGGCTCAATCTCTTTTGAGAGTAACAAAATCCTCTCTCTTGATGCCTCCAGTACTCCAAAGGCAATCCTTTCGAGGGGATGGCTTCTCCTAGGTATGCATGCACCTAAAGAAAGAATAAAAAAGAGAGACAGGGAATAAATATATAACAGAATTCCTCCATTTCTTTAATAGAATTTCTATTATTTATTTTTCTTTGAAGCACTGACTGCCAAATGGTTATTGTATTCATTGTATGCAATGTATATTTTCAATGTGACGCACTCAGCACAGCAGATTAAATTTAGTTTGATGATTAAGTTAATCAATTACTCACCTGCGCTGTCTCGCTTGTAGGTGCTTGAGCTGTTGTTTTTTCTCAGTTGACTCTTTAAGCGACAACTGTGTGGTTTTCTTCGGTTTCGGCTGTTGCTTCTTTTCATCACTTTGCTGCGCAAATGTAGCAACTCCGCATGATTCTTCTTGACATGGGTTATTAAAATTGATGTATTAAAGGAAGACACCTTGTTTCCTCCTCGCATAACCGACGCTTTGCAGTCATTGCAAATTTATTATCCGTAGTTGACACTTGGAAATAGTTCCAAACCACGGACACCTCATTCACCGGGTGAGCTAACTTGTTAGCCACGAGTCCAGCGTGTTGTATTTGTTGTTGTTTAACGTCATCAAGCGCGCGCCCATAAACGTCCCATGCTGCGTTCATGCAGACTCGGAAATTCCAATATCGGTTCCAATATCGGTTGTAAAAATCCGATACCGATATTTCCAAATATTGCATTTTTAAGTCAATATCGGCCGATAATATCGGCCCTCCGATATTAACAGACATCCCTAGTCTTGGTTTTTGTCTTTGTCTCTATTTGCCTTCTTCTCTTGGTCTTGCCTCTGTCTCTATCCCTAAATGTCTCATTTAGCATGGTCTTGACTACAACATTACATGTAACCCTTTGTTTCAATCTATTTGTCCAGTCTTGTCCTATTATTTTTTTAAGATTTATTTAGGGGCTTTTGTGCTTTTATCAGGAAGACAGGACATTGGATAGAGTTGGAAGTCAGAGAGAGAGAGCGAGAGAGAGAGAGTGGACAATGGTATTTGGGAAAGAAGCCACAGGTCAGATTTGAACTCTCCAGCCTTGAGGACCGTGACCTCCTTACATGGGGCTTGAACCCTAACCACTATGCTACAGACGCCCCAACCCAGACTTAGATTGATTTTTTTTTCATTCACTCATTTTACTTGAACAGGATGTATACCTTTCTTTTTTTTTCTGTAGAAACTAAGTACAGGACTCCGGTGCAGGGTTATGTTGTGAGTAGTTTGAGCATGTGGCTCCAGTCAGTGTGGATGTGAGCCTCTTGAAAACATCTGTCAAAGATTAGCAGTAAAGTGAAATAGGCAGTTCCTGCTCATACGTTCCAAAATAATCTGGCACTCATTATTCCCAGTGACGGATGAAAAGGGGGAGGGTTTATAGGTCAGAAACACGACACAAACCCTGTCGAGGCCTGTCGATAGGCATGTGTCTGGTATTTACAAGAAGAAGTGACAGAAAGCCCATACTGAAAATGTTTTAGATTTCTTGGAAATCATAGAGAAACATGAGAAAGAGGATACAGATCTCAAACAAAGAAAAAATTTACAAAACAGCAAAGGAATTCAGGGCAGACTACCAGTGCGACCTTTAATTTTATCTCAGATGTCTTTGGCTGCTATAAAAATACAACCTGCCTTGACCTTCCACAAGTAGGAGTAAAGGCACTTACAGTTCAAAGCAGGTAGACTTTCAGCTACAAACACTGAACATTCGAATAAGTCATTCAGCCTGCTGCGACAGAAAAGAAAGACCTTCTGACTAAAAGCAAAACAATCAATGAAACATGAAGAATCCCTGAGGTATAAAAAAAAAAGAAAAGAATGGCTGGTTATTCAGGGAAGCACGGTGTCATTCAAAGGCCGATCACACCAGCTTGGAAAACGCTTGTGAGGCAAATCAGTGTTTGTTAATGATATGGGTCAATTGTTCTGAGGACGGCTGGACCTCTGTTCTCATCTGTAGGCATCTTCAGTCACCCTCAGTCGAGGTTTTGTATTCCAGACTGTTCTGCCCTTGCTGAGAAATTCCGATTTGCCATTTCTGCTTTGAGTAATACAATCCTCTGTTGATGGAAGTCTGTTTACACTTTGTTCTGCATGTCAAATCGCTGACATTGTGGTAGAAGGGAAGTCATTCAGCTATATTGAGCAATGCGCTGCGAGCTATTTGGTATTTTTCAGCTGCATTGTTATTGTACTCTATATCCTACAGCTTGGAGCAATATCTATAGGATGCTGCATCATGTATTATGCAGGTTTACACTATCTGTCTGCTCAGTTTGTGTATGAAAATACTTGTAAGGGTTGTATGCATCACGTCTATCAGATGAGTTCCTCTCATTTACTTGTACAAGCCAGTTTAAAGTGAGATGTTATTGTCATTCAAAGGATTCTGTTTTTCCAATGTGAGATGAAGGTTCCCTCACTTTGCGTGACTCCACACCGATCTGACAAAATGTGAAATATCTTGCAAGTTCCCGTTCCACAAACCAGACCTGCTAAATTCTTCCCATGCTTGCAAAAAACAAATACTGTCAACGATGAGAACACAGAGAGGACGCTGCATGTATGGTACGCTTAAGAATAATGCGAGCCAAAAGGATGCCTTAATGTATGGTAACTAAACGTCAAATATCCAAATGTCTCTGGGTTTGCAGGAATGTCAGAAGTCTGACTGGGTGTGTGTGGGAGTGTGATTCAGGCGCAAACACATCAAGATGTCACTTCATAACCTCTGGCTCAGGAGGCTCCTGTCATCTTCACATTTCAGAGATCCTCTGCCTACCCCGGCAGACATGCTAAATATAGAATGGGGACAGAATTTCTGTTTGGAGCCACTGCTCTCTTTATCTACATCTAATACTAGCATGCGTGCATGAGCACAATCTCTTCCCTGATATACAAATTTATGCATGTGCGTAAGAACACAGACATCAGTTCACACACTGATGTTTAGAGTAAATGAACTCCCACGATCACTCATGAAGCATTGTCTCATAGCTTGATGCTCACACTCACATGAAATGAGGCTGCCGAGGCTTTAATCTCAAACAAAAGCCGCTCATTCTTTTCAATTATAATACTGTCTAGTGACTTACACTCTGTTATTACGACTTGGACAGTCATTTTCAAATTCCTTCATTCAGAGTCATTTAATCCTGGAACAAGGACAGATAGGCAATCCATCACAAAGTCTCCTTTACCTCGCTGAATCTCCCACACTGCTCCTGAGTTAGCTTTGACCTTGTTCTGTTTCTTACTTAGTATCGACAGAGGTACAGAGGGGAGCTAGGAACTCTCCTTAGCAATTAATTGCGCTACTTATCTGTAATGTGAACAGTGGATATTACATCTCACACTGATATTAAATTAAGGATGTCTCAGGACTTGTGAGACCAAAGCCAAATAAAAAGGAAATGAGCTCCTATTAATGACTATTGATTCTTTTATAATAAAACAGCCACTTCCTCTCTTTACTTGGCCATGGTGCTGATCTTGGATTAAAGCAGGCTATAACTTTAGGAGAAAAAATGTCCTTCAGGCTTCCACAGCAGAGCAGCCTGAGGAGCTGCAAAACTTCCTGGTCAGGGAAAAAATGCTTTTTTGGCTGACACGCAGAATTTTATTTTTGTTTTTTGCATGAGAGACGCTTAATCCAGGTTTCAACTGTACTGGACATTTATCCTTTTTGATATCCTTTCAGTTGCACAAATTGTTTCTATAGTAATATTTTTTGACATGACAGGGGAAGGGGAAACGTGGAAACAACAACTCGTTTTACACAAGACTTAGGCTGACGGTTATGTTCAGAATAAGGAGCCATTATTATTTTATTTGTGATATGAATATTCACTATTCTGTCTTAGGTGTGTCAACTAAGTTTTTGTTTTTGAAATCATAATCATAATCCTCACCATGATCATTTTCAGTAGGGACAGGGATCACACTTTTGTCAATACCAAGGCAGATACCAACAAAAGTGTTGGTGTGCAGCGTCCTCTGCAGAGTCAGCTCTTTTAGTTAAAGCATGAGGGTCAGTGACCACATACTGTGAGTTCAGTGGCTGACCAATGTAAGCCTTAACAAGTCAGCATGTATGCAGGTCCACATCTCCCTCCATCAATTTTTCATACTGCTTGTCTTCTTCAGGGTCAGGGGAGACCGGAGCCTTTCCCAGAGTGCACTGAGCAAGGTGCAAGGTCCCCACCTGAGGAGCCGCATCAGTATTAATGTAACTGAATAATGGGAGGAGACAAAAACAACTCTTAACACATTTTCTGGCTCATACCACAACCCATATCACGTAGAAGCAAAAAAAAAAACCTGCTGTATTTCCAAAGTCAGGGAATGAAAAATTCAACATGAATGATCGAGCCCTTTGATTCTTTCCAGACTGCTCGCCCATGAACAGCAAGCTTCATGCATAGACCAGAGCACGACTATTGGACTCCAACCAAAGCAGGCGAGCCGCCAGCTCTCTGGTGCATTATTCCTCATATGGCCACTCTTAAACACTCTTACTTTAAACTCAGGGGTTTCCAAACTTTTTCATACCGAGAACTCCTTTTCTGAGTCATGTCTGACTATAACTACTATTAGGAAAATGTGTCTTTATCGCCAGCTACAGCCAGCAAGGGAAATTCCACTGCAGGTGATGAGACAGCAGAGGGGAGTGTGAAGCTCTAACTAGAAGTTGTTTTTACAAACTGTCTCGCAGCAGAAAGTTCCTGCTGGTGAAGTCGCAGTGGAATTTTACAATCCCTCATTAGCTCTCAACCTAAAGTCTCCTACAGGAACTTAGTACCTTACTAGAGAAAAGTAGTTACACAATCAGTATTGATTTTAGTGGTATCAAAGCTTCCATTTATGAGCACTGGAAACAAACATTTTCAATTACTTTTCAAGTCGGAATAAAACATGATTAAGTGAAAAGAAACCTAAACATCTTCAAAAACTATAAATACCATTTTCAAAAGTGGGACACCTAAGAAAAAGCTTAAAGAAAATATTTAATTTTTATGGCAGCTGAATTAAAACAAGGTGTTGTTTTTTTTCCCTCTACCCAAAAAAAAAATGCCTACACGTGTTTACATGCAGTAGGCCTGTTTTGGGAAGATTATGCTAAGTGTAAATAAAAGCAGATACAGCGTCAATAAATCTAGACAGCTGATTTAAAGGGAGGGGTCGGGGGAACTTTTATCCCCTTTAATTTCGCCCCTCTTAACGTTAAAGCTCTCCCAAGGAGCAGTCTATGGTTTGCAAATTTAAGGCGGACCTGCACTCATAATAACGTATTTAAATAGCAATCCTTTTGCGTACACTTCGGTAAAAGGGTGTGTATAGTGGCTTGAATTACATGAAATAAATTAATCCATTCTGACATCATTGTTGGCTGATAATATTTGCCAGATGTGTTAAGGCTCGGTTGAAACAATAAAGAAAGCCTAAAACACAATATATGCGAAAAACGACAGACATCAACATACCAATCGCCAGACAAACATGCTCCGCTGCTTTTTAAATCAATAAATTATCTCATAAAGGACAAGGGAAGTGACTTACCCAGAAACAAAGAGCGAAATATTGCAGACATCACGGCTGGAAATCCCATAAGCAACGGAGCTGGAAACAATGCGCTCAGACTGCCTTCAGATTCATTCAGGCTGACCTAAGTGCAGGCACAACGAAGCGGCACCATCAGCGGGTTGAGGAGCGAAATCACAGAAAAAACAAATCTTCATTGAACACATGAGTCCAAGGACATCATATGTTGCACGCGCCCGACATATCTAAGCCTCCCAAGAAGAAGAAACGTGGCTCTTTCTCTTCATCGTCACGTTCATCACAGGCTACTTGGCGTCAAATCAAAGTTCCCTGACTGTCTGGCTCTGGCGTGGGACGTGTTGTCTCAGGGTCCCCTCTGTCTCCTCCTCAGCAGTCTCTCCTCCTTTCCTCCTCCGCTGCACAAAATGCCAGAGAGGAGGAGGGGGAGAAGGAGGAGGGGAGAGGAGGAGGGCGAATATAGGTGGATGTTGAGGGGATGCTGAAGGATGGAGACCTCTAGAGTCTGAAGTTCACTTTCACAGCTCGAACGATCTGCAACAAATACTAAAAAGACTCGATGAGAAGATGTGAGTCCCCTTGAAAGGTGTCACGATTCCGGTGTATGGAGTTTCACAGTGGGCTTTAATAATGCTGATTAAAGAAAATACAGAACAGCACATATGATGTGTATTTTGACATCAAATAAAAACAATTTATTTGCAATACAGGTATTGTTCATTATGCCAATGAGTGGACGTGGTCTTCTGGAATTTTAGGACTGAAAATAGTTCAATATAATGAATGACTGAATGAATTTAAATGACAAATTTAATAAGCAAACATGTCAGCAGTTCACTTCAAGACGTTGTTGTCTTTTTTTTCTCAAAGAATTTGAGAAAAAATAGAAGATTTTTAGAAATTTAGAGATCATATATTTTCTTTTGGCTTTAGTTTAACTAACCAAGTGGCCCAAATCTAAAGACAGGCAATTTCCATTTAACTTTCATATAGAATGAATAACAAGTCTGTGTATTAAGAACCCCCCCCCCCCCCAAAAAAAAAAAAAAAAAAACTCACCATGATTGATAATTAGACATTGCATTTATTTTTAATTGATGAACAACATGTAACTATACACAATCAAGAGAAGGCAACCCTATTTATAAAGCACTGCATGCAGAGAGTAATTCAATGTGGTCTATTTTACAGAGTTATGAAATACCTCGTTCGGAGCATTACAAGAGATATGACATTAATACAAATTGACATGTTAAAATTAAAGTATATTATGTTACATGGACTTCAGCTTGTATAGTGCTTTTCTAGTCTTCTGACTACTCAAAGCGCTTTTACACCACATGTCACACATTTACATCCATATGTTAATCAGAATTCACTGAATTCATTGTTCCTCTTTCAGAGCACAACGAAATTTAAAAAATAGCAGCTCTCGTATAAAAAAGAAAAAGGAAAAACTCTGCAAGACAGTACAGGGGGGTCGTCAGATAATGTGCAAATATATGTAACTGAGAGAGATATGTGTGAAAATAACATAATAGTTCATAATAGTTAAGAGACCATCAGTATTAGCTAATCTTATTCATACACATTCATACGCCACCAATGAAGCAGCGAGAGAATTTGGGGTAAAGTACAGAGTAAAGTTGTAAAAATAAGCTCATTTGAAAATAAAAAAGGTTACATATGATGACTTATTTAAATTAAAAGATTGGAGTATACTTAGATGGAATGTGATTGATCCTTTGGGAAGGCATCAGTCAATGAAAATGTTTTAACTCCTGTGCGGTAGTTTGTTCCACAGGGGAGGAGCATAGAAACTTAAAAGCTTCCTGACCCTGCTTTCTTCTGGTTTTGGGCCCACTGAGTAAACCTCACCAACACCTGTCCAAACCAGAGGATCTGAGGGGTCTGATAGTCTGATTTTTTTTGGTCCAAGAACATTTGGGGATTTATAAACAAGATGTAGGTGAGGGATCTGGCAGCAGCCTTCTGGATGAGCTGCAGCTGGCTGTTGAATTTTCTTTTTAGTCAGACCTGTGACAATACACCTATACAATAATCTAACCTGCTAAAAATAAAAGCATGTACAAGTTTCTGTGTATGCAAGCAAATAATGTTTGCATTTTCAAAGTAATTACATTTTCACGCTAAACTAATATGATTATCATGAAGTTAGGAGGAATGCTGCATGTTTCAATTCAAAGGCTTTAAATCTTTTCTAGGGCTTTTTATACTTTGCAGGCTATGATGACGCATGCTTGTGATCAAAGGCGTTTTTCAACATCCGTTTTGAGCCAAGAGGCATATTTGTGTTTTTGTTTACCATTTTTTTTACATGTCCACCAGCTTCTCAATTATAGGACTATTCATTCTTTTAAAACTGCCACACAACATTCCTCTCATCTCCAGCTTTCAGTTCAGATATGTAACTAGAGCATCATGGTCTAAGTCAGGTAAACAAACAGCACAGGGCCAAGTGCTGCTCTCTGTGCTGATGGCTGCTCTCAGACCTTGGGACAAATTAATCCCCCCCACTTCAGTGTCTCAACAATCTACAGAAACAACAAAAGGATTTTCACTCGCCAGTGGCCCCTCTGCTCTCTTTCTTGCTCTCTCTCTTTTTTTCCCCCTGGAGTGGCCTGCTCTTCAGCACCAGCCCTCCTCCGTTCTTTTCCGTTCCAATAACTAGATAGCTTGAAACAATGTCTCACATGCACAAGTAGACACGCACACTCATGCACTCTGTCTCTGTTTTTTCTCTCTCCCCTTTCCACAATGCAAACATAGCGATACCAAGAAACACATGTTTACAGACAGCAGTTCCTGAGCCACAGTTCAAGCAACAAAACACACACCTTATTTCCAGATGTTGCAAGAGGCTAAGGTGATGTCCTTAGTTGTTTGTTGGCTTGGGGTTTTTTTTAGATTATAATAACAACGCTTTCTTGCTTTTTCTTCCCTTATATTGCTGTTTATCTTGGTATTTCCAGCTGAATATAAAAGGTCACAGTCTCAATGCACCCAGTTTCTGCAGAAGCCGGCATTCATAGAAGTCAGCTGCAGCAGTCTGTAGTAAAGTGCGAAAGGAAAAAAAAAAAAATCTACAAACTGTTGCAGAATCAGCTGTCACACAGTGATGGATGGCTGGCAGTAGCAGACGTGTTTACCTCTGGAATCACACAGTTCTTCTGTAATCAAAGCTCAGATAAAAACACTTGATTGAAAAGGCCCCTGATTTGAAACATATATCACATCTTTCTGTTATCACTATTCCTATGGGGGGGGGGGGTGAGATGAGATCCAGAGCCTGCAGCTGTTCAATGCATGTTCCAGTACTGATGTTATCAAGATTTCTCCTCTAAATGATGACCTCACTCTTGTATGAACATAAGATATGAGGGACACCATTGTTAATAGCAGTCATTCTGTGATTATGCTCGTTTTGCCTGGGTGTGGGTACTGCCATGGGAGGCGACTTGTCTGTGTTTGGTGGCTTGGCCTTGGTGCATGATATAGCACCCCAATGCAGATGGCCTCACAGATGGTTGATATTTATACCACGGGGCCTTGAAAAGTCACTAGTGTGGAAACCGCTCTTTCTCCCTGATTAGTTTCACATCACCAAGAACACAGCAATCCCAACACACCCATTTGTCACTGCTCTGAAAACATATGACCAGTCCTGAAATGTATTATGGGACATGACATTCTGGAGAAATGTTTGATATTGTTATAGGATAAATATCATTTTCTGTGTGGGCCGCCTCATTTTGGAGGTGACAGAGATGATGGGTAGTACTCTTTCTTCTTTTTCCAAGGAATGAAAACGTAATCCCCCTAAGTGCAACCTCCATGATTTTTTAAAAATCTTCCAGACTCAACATGGCTTGCATTTTAGCTCAGAGCACTTTTGACTTATGTACTTAAAGTGGATTTGCAATTTAAATTGGAGCAACAAGATGCACCTCGAACCTCCTGGCAGAGACGGAGTGCTTCGGTGAGAGTGGTGAACAGCTGTATCTCTCTCATCATGACATCACATGGACGTGTTAGTGTTTTGTTGATGCACGGAAGACACCCTGCAAAGACACGCGAGTGGGGCGTGCTGCCTTGCTTTGGCCACCTCTTTCTCTTGACCTCAGGGAGCGAAAGAAGTGGATAGTTAAAAGGATTCTTGAGTAACAATGTGAATCTGGAGGGAAAAAAAATCTATTGTTTAGGCCTATCTATTTTTAGAAACCAGTGTGATGCTTCGCTGTAAGTGTTTCACGGCTCGCAGATCCTTTATAATTTAATGAGGAAGAGGGCGGCCCTCACGGATTTATGGTGAGCATCTGAAGGCGGCATTGGCCACTCAGCCTATTGATCCAAATCGGATGTTTGTTTATGGGTCAGTTAAGCTCTTCCCATCTGTGCTCTACAACTCTACTGCGGGAACATTCAAATTGTCAGCTGCTTCTTTGGCTAATAAAATACATGGCCCCAAGTCATTATTCATTATTTGAGTTTCTCTTTTATGTCAGAGCAGATTGTGACAGCCAGTCGGAAATGTGTTAAACTGAAGTGTTATATAGTGCAGAAACAACAGCCATGATTTACAGAGCATACCCAACTACACTACTTTTAATGTTTGGTTTCCTTCCTACATGACATAATACCAAAATCCATAATCTTTTGACAAGGGGGGCTCACTTTTTGCAGACGACCTTCTTTGTTGCAAGGAAATGTATTGAACACATTGTACAACAATGAGTACTGAGGTCTGCACAGTCCAGAACTAAGTAATACACACACAAAATCTTAAATACATTTGCACATCATTTGGATGTTCCTCCCTCTGGTGGATCTATTGTAACACTTTTCTCCAACCAAATACCAACTTCCTATATTTTAAGAGCATGATATATGTCCCTCACATTGATAATCCAATGGTTAAGTTTTTCTCCACTGAACAAAAAAGATTTATATCCAAAAGATGGAGCCCTTTATATAATAAATGTATAAAAGTATGTTTGAAATTGAGCCCAGCTCTGATGGATAGTTTGTCGGGTGGCCAAACGTTGGGGCCTACATTGCCACCTGGAATCGCCCTGTTTACATGCACAAATACAATAGCAAATAGGCACATCTATTATTTGCACTAAATCCAGCACTTATTTTATTGCATTTTACAAATAGCTGCTTTTTTTATCATGCAATATTAAGATGCTTTTTATTCTTTTTTTTGTTCTTTGTCTACAAAAAGACTGTGACAAAAGGAGAGGGAGCAAATGCCTATTTTAGACCACATCTTGTCATCTCCTGTTCCACATCCCTGTGAGCACAGCGCTTGTCTCCTTGTAGTGTAAAGCCCAGCGAGTTCAAAAGTGAATGTTCCTCCTCAATTTATTCATGAGCCTTTCACAGGGAACATGAGGCAGAGCAGGATGGAGTTAAAAACATGTTATCATGCTCTAATTAAACGCGAGGCAAGGACCAACTCGCTCCCAGAAAGCCAACAACAAACCCAGTTTTACTCTACATAGGTCTGTGATGATGAGTTAAATACATGAGTTGAATGTGAATGATTGAAAGTATGAATGAATGAATTCATCACCCAAAGCAAGAGTAAATGTTTTGAATTAACCAAAACACACATGATGGTGCCATTTGGAGGAGGGAAATAAGACTGATTGCTGTTTATTTAAATTTGCATGACTCCATCTTTGGGAAAGGTAATAATGTTAAATTGTTGCCTGCCGCAGTTCAGGATAAACAGATCAATCACGTCTGAATATAATTTCCACCACATTGCATGCTGCATTCAAATTTGTTTATCCTCAGCCCTGGCATTTTCCACCCCAGCAGAAACAGGAAAATGCTGCATCAGGCCTGTTTCTCGCACACACAAAAAAAAGTCAAATACATTTTTAATTGCAGGAACTTGTTTAGGATGTTTACACACGGTTTTTCCTTCGTGCAAGGGCATGATTACACACCTCACTTCCCCTATCAAGGTGTCAGAAAGCTACAAACCTGCAATATCTCTAATATTACTTAATTTTAACCTAAAAAAAATAGCTAAATCAGTGATGTAATTTTTGTTATTCTGGACACTCAAACTTTCAATATGTAGAATTTTCCCACTAAAATATCTCAATTAATTACAAATGAACTAAACCTATATTACTTATTTTTTGTTGGGTACTTACAGTACATGACCTCAAATATTTCCAACAGTTATGTAAGTCAGAGAAATCTGTAATTTCTATAGTTGTATTTGTTTTCACTGCCAAATGACAGACATGACATGTTTTTGTTACCATGGACACCGGATGTGACCTTAAAAACCACTGTATAATGAAGGGGGAGCTGCATCTTAAAGTTGCCATACTGTTTCTGTATGTGCTGCTGTGATGAAAACGTAATGTTAATTAATACTTGGATACATTAGCTTATCGGTAAACATTCTTCTCCTTAGGCTGGTGACGGCAGGTCGTCTTCACAACAGTCAACTTTGAGTTCTTTATCTGGGGTTTTGTTGGAGCAACAGAGAGGAATCACTCCCAGTATTCCCCGCCAGCATCAACATCCTCTTTTGTTATTGTTTTGATTGAGAGACCCCTAGTGGTGAAATTTACATACTATGTGTTTAAACCAACTTTTATGAAAAAAAAAAAAACTTTGAAAATGCATACAGTTTTGGAAGGACCTTTTAGATGACAAAAATACAAACAGAACACACACACACACACACACACACACACACACACATATATTCTCTGTTCCAAAGGTCACCATCTCTAATAAGGTAAAAATGTTCAGACAAATGTTGTTTGTTTGATTTAAAAACTGCAGCTGCAACCCTGTTTTGACCACAGTTAAGTCATTTAAAGTATGTTAAATGAGAAAAACATGCTCATTACAGGGACATTTGAGGATCCTTTGTGGGGAAGGACACTGCATTGAACCAAGTAAATTAGCTGATTAGCCTCAGATTTAAAGGTAAATTGAATGCCTTTCTTTGTCATTGATTGCATTGCCTCTTCAGGTTTATTGACACAGAACACACAGAAAGCTCATAAGTGTGCTTAACAAACGGGGGCTGGCTTGATTGAAGGATGAGCAGAAGGGAGTGTGTGTGTGTGTGTGTGTGTGTGTGCGTGTGTGTGTGTGTGTGTGTGTGTGTGTGGGGGGGGGGGGGTGTAGTTACTTAAGTGCTTTGAGTGTTTGTTTAATTTGGCTGATTAAAAAAAATTCCTCTGCTTCCCCTCCCCCAGTCCAAATTCAACCCACAACCATTAGTGCTGCTGCTGGCCTCTCCTTGATGAAGTGGTTTTCATGCTCGTCATTGGGGGGGAGGGAGTGATGTGAGCCATATGGGCCGGAAGAGCCGCCATAAATCAGCAGACGCTTTGCATCATACTGTATGTCAGGTGTGGGTGACGCTGAGAGGGCATCCATCTTCCACACATCTCAATTCATCACTTGAGAAAATAACCAAGCAGTTGATAGACACGTAGAGAATAATGCACAGCAGTTTAAACAGTTTAAACTACAATAGTATACAAATACAGTATGTATGTACAGAACAATCTATTATTTGTGCTTTGGTAACCTGCACTCAAAGGCACAATCTGCACAAAAAGACTTGACTGCTTCTTAGATATATTCAAGGACATCTGGGCAAATTGATACCATGTGTTAAAAAGGTGAAGGCTTCTTCCCTGATGTCAAGGGGCTTTGGAACAAACCTGGTCCATTTGTCTGGTAAGTGACTGGAGGATGCTTCTATATCCGCTTACACTCCCTCTTGGCCCAGAGCCTGCAAGGTCAGTTGTGTGGTTTGTCTGAAAGAATTTCTTTGTACCTTAAGATTCTTCACCTAGGGAAGGCCTAAAAGATTTTAATGAATTAATCTGATAGGCTAAATAGAGCAGCTTAATGTCAACTAAAAGTTTGATTGCAGATTTGGCTTTTTAAATAATTTATGGCTATAGAAATGCAGATGAAAAGTCAAATTGATCACTGTAAAACACTGCTTAAATGCAAAGTATGTAAAATAATCCGCCTGGTGCTCTGAATCAAAACAATAACAAAAGATGTTGTGTCTTGCGGGGAATCTGCCATATCAGTCATGACATTGCATGTTATAATAGCCCCAGATAATTTGCTTTGTAGTTTTTTCCCCCCCCTTTCACTTTTGGTCATCTTGCTCTGGTTGATGGCTTTGCAGTAACAGTTACATCTTATAATCTTTATTTTTGTAATCAACAATACTCAGATATTGAAAATAAACATTTGAATTGTTAAAACTCTGGTTTTTAATGATATGAAATCTCATAATATTTGAACATCATGAGAACAAGTCCACAGTATGAGAGGCATTGAAATAAATAAAAATAAGAAAATAAAATAAAAAACATAGAAAATTGAAGACTTGGGTAAAAAAGGCATTCCTTAAAAAATGATAGGGCATTGAAGTGGGGTATGAGATGGGTCAAATGACCTGAAGGTCCATTTTATAAATCAAAGCAACTGGAACAACTGGACCTTGTAAACAAGTCATACTCACTAGTATAGCATCTAATATATATTTTTTCTAATAGTTTTCTCCCTAACCAGCCATGTGGTATGGTTCTCTGGAAAGTCAGTGAGTGAGTTATAATGGTTTTCACAATGGCTACTGTATGTAATCAACATACAATAGATAGCAATGAACGACTGAATGACGAACTTGTCCTTTTCTATTGCAGCAACTACATCTAGTGTCATTTATGTTTCTGGAAATCCATTTAAGGAAAAGGAAAACAGGAGAAGTTGTTCCTAATAAAACATGACTAACTCTTCTTTAAAGCTTGTGACATAAAACAAGGGCACACAGAGCTGAAGGTTAAACAAACATTGTGAATTTTCCTTTAGTTTTCAAACTAGACAGACACCATGATGGAGGATAACTTTGTGTATGCTTTGGGGGCTCCAAGAATAACCCTGCAATTGAAAAAAGAAGAAAAAATGAAAGAAAACATTTTCAAAAGGAGAAAATGGTATTGGTCACAGACAATTCAATGCCCTGAGTTGAGGACTAGTCTTAAGCCCAGGCAATTTTCCAGAGCAACCATGGGCTGAGGCGTTACTGATGCAGTGACCAGTGAAGCAAGATTATTTCTTTGACAAGCCCCACCAAGAAAGAATGACGAGAACTGAAAGTCCAGCGCAAGGCAATGATAACCTTATAGGGCAATATGGACCACATGGCATATACATCTAACTAGGCGAAGATTTCGTGTCACACAGGTGATCATGAGGCTCTGCTGTGCCTCACTGAGCCTGAGTTACTCTGAAAAAAGATCAGTGCCGCTTCATGAATGTCTTCTCATGGTTAAAAGGAGAAACACATCCCTGCCTGCAGCAGAAATGTCTCAGTGCAGTGATCAAACAATTAAAAATGGCTTTTAGAGAAATATCAAAGGTTGCCAGTAGTCTTAAGACTAAGACACATTTACAAAATGTCGCTCGGCACCCTCTCTCCCAGTGTAGATAGGAGGGCTATTTGGGCTACTTAGCGCTCTCGGTAGGAAGCTGCTTATCATGTGGAAGGGATTTTAGGACCCTCCACAGGCGTCCAGATTTACACACATAAACGAATCAATCAATTGATACGTCCACTCAAAAACTGTCCATACTGGTGTTCCGTTTTGCACGATTTCTTGACTGCAACAGCAATGGCATAAACACACACATGCATGCACAATTTAAACTGTTTTAAAGGAAGAATTCAATGAGTGAAGACGGGGAGAAATGCAGTAGAAATGCAAAGGAAATTAAAAACGCAAAGTGGAAGAAAAGGAGAGGTTTTTTTTTTCTGTTCTTGTTTTCAAGAGGCTGTCAGCAAACACTTTGAATGATTAGCATTGCCTACCAACTCGCATCAAATCTGTTTTCCTTGATGGATGGGGCTGTTATAGCAAGAGATGATCAAAAACAGAGCAGCGCCCGCATGGATAAAAAGTTCATTTCTGCTTATCACTGTTTCGATTTGTCACCTTTCCGGCTGCGAACACAAGTCTCCATCTCTGTCCTCACCTTTCAGGCTGGGTACAGCTTTCATTTATCACCAAAGTTAGAAAAAAAAAAAGCTTTTTTCCACAGATCACTTCTTCTACTTCGTGATGAAAGCACACATGTTAGTACTGGCCCTCTGGTGTTATCCCAGCCTAGCCATTTGATGTGAATCAAACAACTTCAGTCTGAGGCCTTGAGGTGCTACTCTCACATCTATCTTGATTCCTCACTCTTTCCTCACGGGCAAGTTTATTCATGGCCTTCCTAATTTGTCCTGATGGCATCTTGCCGTGTGCACACCCAGTCACAGCTTGGATGGGACAAGTCATGATGAGAGAGGCTCCATGTAAGACTAACATTAGCTGGAAAAAAGAAGCAGCAGTAACCTCTCGTCTCCAGGGACTGCTCAGTTGCATATGAGGATGAAAGCTCAGCGCTGCATGTGGAATTTCCAATAACACAGGTAATGAATATGATAATGGAGGTTCGGTTGGCCCCGTATGTCAATCAAGTATGAATCAGGTAAAGTGGCACGTACTATGGAAGCCATCATGGTTGAGCTGATGCAAATGCTCCAGAGATGTGGACAGAAGAAACACAATCAATTGTAGCTATAAGTCCAAGAAGTCCTCTGGGATGACTTGCAGATAACTCTAAATGGAAAATGCTTCAACCTTTTGCAACAAAAACAGTTTGTTATATAAAAAGGCTCATATAAGAAGTGGTGGGAAATCACAAATATATATTTTTTAAACACAATGTCTTGAAAATGTTACGCTAACTATGCAGATATTTTGATTAAAACAACAATTACAAAACCATTAATTTAGAGATCAGACGAGTTGGAAAGCAGGGCCAATCAAAGAGTGAATTAGCTTCATTAACTACAGCCAAGCATCACAATATGACAACTTGTTTTGCATAAATCAATCTTGTATATGATATTGATCATTTATTTCTAATTAATTTTTGCTTTTCAGTATTCAGTACTTAATTTATTGTACATAAATTAAACTCAATAGTTGATGAATAAGCAATGACCATCAGTTTTAGGTCGTGAACAACTGATTGCTAGGTTAGGCATAGTATTCATTCAAGTATGACTGCTAAAATTCTCATGGCACTGCCCGACAATGTAGGCTACTGCTCTGTGCATTGGGGCTTGCAAAATCAAAGAATGTAGTTAGTTTAACTTCTTACAGTAGGTCAAGCATACACCGAACAAATTGAGTCATTTCCTGACTCAGTTTTTGAGTTGACTGACGTTGGTCTTTTGCCATGTGATGTACAGGGGGCACAAAAGCTGATCATGGCCAATCAGCTATTTCCAAACAGCCAAATGAAACAATCAAATTAATTGCTGGCATGTTTGAAATGTTTGACCGCTTACTCTTGCACAGTGAAGGCAGTGCCACAAGCTGACCCCTCAACTTCTTTTTTCCCCTGATTGCGCCTGTGTTAAATGGTACAGCATCTCAAAGGACTGTTAGAGCATCTGAAAGCACCGTTGCAACAGCTAGCATGCTGGGAAATGGCCGAAAATAGCTGTGGACCTCCAACTGCTAGGTATTATTTGTTATGATTCTGCTGCTAGTTGTCTTGTGTTTGTTTGGTTGCTGAGTGGGTTTGTGAATGTCAGAGAGAACAGGTATTGGACCGTGCAAAAGAACTGTTGCGCATGTACAGGCCAGCCTTAAGACCCTCCAAGCATTGGATGTAGCCGACAATGAGTTGAGGACAGTGTGCGTTGTGCTTGACCTTAGGCTTGTTTTATTTTTGGGGGGAGAGATCTTGGTTGGTGTGTGGGGTCTCCATAGGGAGGATGGGTGGTGGGGGATTAAGAGGGTTTGAACCTGCAAGCATGTGTGAGCAATATGGGGGTCCGGGAAAGAAAAGAGAAAAATAAAATTGTGTACAAAATTGTGTCATGTACAATGTTGTTTCTTTACATTTCTCTAAATAAAATAACAAAATAAATAATAAATACATTTTAAAAAAAGTTAGCTAAAGTGGTAAAAGGGAATTGCTTGTGTTATGTATAGCGACTTTCATCCTGTTTTTTAGATGCACATGCAGAATGTGTGATTCACCCAGTGCTCCACACTGGAATGAGTGTGTGTGTGTGTGTGTGTGTGTGTGTGTATGTGTGTGTGTGTGTGGAGCAGGTTCCAGTGAGTTTTCTCAATTCATCAATGAGTTTTCACAACCCTGATTTCAAGCTTCATGCAATTCTGTTGCAATTTCATACCGACTGAACAAACCATGTTCTTCAGAGATATGACAAAATATCTTTTCTATCTTACTCATTCACACAAGTCGGCATTTTTTTCTTCCATACACCACATTGCATTAAAAAATTCAGATGTCTTGTGTATTCATTATACTGTAGTACAGTGTAGTTTATCAGAGATATGATTGCATGTCGCATCAGCTCATGAGATTGGTGGTGTAGTGTGCTCCAAACTGCTGTTTACCTACCAGTGATATATAGCTTGTGACACATTCTCTCATGTAATGAGCTTGGACACCGAACTGGGGTTTTATAAGAAACAAATTACAACCTAGCATGCAGCTGTCACTTTGCTTTAGCATGGAGGGCCACCCACTAAATATCACCTGGCTCATTATAATGCTGAGTGTTATGGCTGCTGCACATGAAAAAAAAATCAATTCTAGAGGTTTTTCTAATAAGGACACACAGTGAAGTACCAGATATGAATACTGGTATGTACTCTATTCTGCTTTAATGTCAAGACATGTATATTTTTATTCTGTTAACTGGTGAGTCGTAGAAATATAGTAAATAATATTCACTAGAAGTATTTAGAGGAATTGTCACTTCTAATGCTACTCTCTTAATGGAGAGTCAGTTTTACTGAATGTACACTCTAAACATAAGGTTAAAAACATGTATTTTTTTTGTATGGACATACCCTATGGCTATAGTTGCCATTTATGCATGACTGAACTGGTCAAAACCATGCAGGGTCAGCTGCTGCACTGTAGGTGAATAACAGGACTGCATTAGTTAATTCGAACGCAAGCGTTCACTAAAGACGCTCAACAAGGAAGTGAATCAAAAGCAAGAAAAGCTCTCCAGGTCTGCTTGAGAGGGGGGGCTCACTTATGTGTCACAATCCACTTTGATCAGGCTCCAACACTGTGGACTTGCAGCTGTTTCATGGCAAACACAACATGTGGATTGTGACCCACACAACACTGACTGATTTGTGGCCCCACAAAATGGATTTGCTGGGCTGTGGCCAACTATGCAGGCTTTCTGTCTTCTCATTCTGTCACCTCCTCTCTACTTTTCCATCTACAGTCTTCCAAAGCTCTAACTCTCCTGTTTCTCTGCTTCTTACTCTGTGGGCAATGATTTCTGCTGTTATAGTGTGCGTAATAGCCGATGTTGGCTCTACAGGCCTTCAATTTAAAAAAAAAATCTCGTTAGAGCCAAAGAATTTCCAGAACAAAATGTTTGACTATTCTTCTTCTCACCCTATCACTTAAAAGCTTCTTCTCAAAGCCAATGTGGGGATTTCTATGAATGTAAACCTTGTAAGAAATTGAATATTTGCAGCTTTGTATGAAGCAAGGCTGAGGTAATGCCTGTGAAATTGGCAGGAGAAAATTATATGTTTTGCACCATGCTCACATCTTGCATGTGGTTGCCTTGACAACACTGTAAACTTCAGTGTTCAAAGCGGGTGGCGGAATGACCTCCGCGCTGCCATCAAAATACAGATAAGAAAAACGCCATATGGCTGCCATAATTATACCTGTCACATTCAGAACCAAAAATAACTCTCTGGAAGCAGAACAATTGAAAGATTGCTCATACAGATGAATGGATAGAACAGAGGAGCTGTTCCACTGTTCGTGCTATACTCTCTGGGTCTAGAATGACAGCTCGCAAATTGGATATTATTAGAGGATGATATAATCACAGAGTCATATCACTCTCATGTCTTTGTCTGCCTTCAAAGGTGCCCCAGAAACAATGTGATCAAGGCAATCAAGGGATTATCTTATCTGATGATTTTTTTTTAAGTACTTGATAACATTGTGCTGTGTGTGTGTGTGTGTGTGTGTGTGTGTGTGTGTGTGTGTGTGTGTGTGTGGCAAGCAAGCGAAATGAGGTAAAGGAGAGATTTGCCTTTCTTTTTCACAGACTCTGCTTCTTCTCTCTCCGAAGTATGTAAAGGGATTTTTACGGGTCAAAGAAAAAAAAATGAATGGAAAGAGAGAAGTGTTTTGCAGTTAAGCAGGAAAAAGGAAGTGACAGTCAAACAAAACTGAGAAGACTAATGTTTGCGTGGAGAGTGAGAGAGCACACACGTGCGAGAGGATCGCCAAGATGAAAAAAAAGAAAGAGAGAGGGAGAGCTGCCCCTGTTTCAGCTCTCAGCTTGTGGCGCTTGCATTGTGGAAGAGGAGGAGCTCTCCTGCCTGCATTAGCACTGCAATGTCAGTGAGGACTCCTGTAGATCACTGACTATATGAATGGCTTTTGCATAGCTCCAGCAAGAAACTATTTTAATAGCCTGACCATACAGCCCATTATTTTGCCACAGGTTTTATATATATATATATAAAAAATATGACATACATTTTCAAATAGCGCCTGTATAAATCTTAGTTACTCTAATGTATTTTCCATTGCTGTATTTTTCTCTGGCCATCGTCTGGGTTGACTTGTATGTTTCTATGTTAAAGATTAACAATAGGGGAAGAGCACAACACCTTGTAAAGTATCAGCACTTGCGCAAAGAGGTGAACGGGGCATGAGTTGGACGTATTGGGCCATGCAGCGATGTCCCGCCAGCTCGTGCCAGGATTCACAATGGTGCAAGTGAGTACACGGCATGCTCAAATATGAAAAAAATGAGAAGAGGGAGAGAGAGAATGGGGATCAAGGCCAACACCAGCTGGAAAACAAAAAAGAAAAAAAAAAGCTGCCCTCCCTGGCATTTTTTCTATACCTTGCAGCAGTTCTCCTCCTAATAATAGCAAATATACACAGCCCAGGGCCACTGCAAACAAAACGGGGCGAGGCAGCAGACCAGCATGCCTGGCGGATAGATGCGAGGGGTTATGGTAATGCTTTTGGAAGACAAGCATCCTCCCCGGGACATTCTGCTCACTTCAGCCAGTCCCTTTGCCCCATTTAATGAGCTCCAACAGGCAGAAATTAAGTACATGGAGAGGTTGTGCACGACAACTATAGCACAGTGATATATTGGTGGTAGCAGACGAGTCGTTTCTGGACATGCCATAAAACACACAAAGAGTAAGAATTCAAATTGAGACTGGGATGAGTATCAAAGCTGCGGCCGAGTAAAGAGCACACTTAAAAGAAAACCTTTAAAAGGAAAGCTTAAGCTGCACAGGCCTCTTCATTTTGTGAATGTCTATACAATGGCTCTAATATCATCCATTTCAAGGTAGCACTATATGCAGCAACATCACGGTCGTGTTGACAAGGCCGTAAGGGAATAGTCCAACACGTGATGGATGCTTCTCTCCACAATGGTGTAATACTAAATAGGCATTTTAAATTCATTAAATACCTCCCTCACTTTGGATAAGCCCATGCAGGCAAGAAGCATTATACTTGCAGATCACTCTGGCACTGCTCAGACTGAAACTCATTCCCGCACATTTTACATATCTGGCTACTGTGGCGGAATATCCTCTGTCACTTGCTGTTTGTGATTGGTGATTACACAATGCATGTTCTCCCTTGGCATGCCAAACAACTGGGGAGAAATACAATCCGAAACATTACTTAGGACATGAGAGTCGTGCTTGAAAGAACACCTTTTTCCCTGCCTTGACCTGGGGGATGCTTGTTGAACTGAGAGTGGCTTTTGTGTGATTCAAGTTACTAAAAAGAAAAAAAAAGTGACAAAGATGCACAGAAAGGAGCACAGTTATTATTGAGGTCCCCTGCAGCATCTGAGGCCGGCATCATTAGGCTAGAGCTCAATGAACTAAGCCAGATATATGCTTTCCAATCTGTTATTCTTCTTTGAAATGTAAAAGCATGTTTTCTTTTTTAACAAAACCTACAAGGTGTAAATTGGATTAGCAGTTGGGGACACATGGAGCTCTGTTTGTTAACAATACTTGTGTCACTCTTCCCTGACTGTGCCTACACAAAAACGTAAAGGGGAATTACTTGAAACTATGTTTACAGAGCAGACTACCATCAAAGTGTGTACTGTATGTTAGCATGAACAGCTGTGGACTAACCTGCATAATTAAGTAGTGGTACACTAAGTGATTAATTTTCCTCAGCTCTTGTGTGGCACCCTGTAATGCTCCAAAGGGGAGAAAAAGCAAACTTGTACCAGAATATTGTTTACTTACACTTGATTGTTGCTGCAAGTAAAAATAAGTGTTTAGGGTTTAACACCTAGCTTAAACCAGATCACTGGTTTTTCATTCTAAATACAATTGATTATTCCTCATTTGTGAATTATACACATTATGAAAACAGATCCAGACTGGATTGCGCCCTCTAATAGCTCCATGAATTGCACAGAAGTAACACTTGCACTCTGCCCCGTTTTAGTATGCTATTCACAAAAAGAATTAGCACTGATGATATGCAGGCGCAAACAAGCCCACAAAGTTGTCCTGCTTGTGGAGTTTGCTCTTGTTTGCGTCTAAAGCTTGGTGCACATTTGCTTTGAATGGAGCTGCACTCTATGCTGATGGAGCAGTTTTGCACATAAAGTTGATGAGCCAGGGGAGTAGTGGAAAGTTTTTTAGGGTTTTTTTGATGACATATTTGGAAAATGAAAAACAAACATTACAAAGAACAAAGCTTTCTCCCTGAATAGAGCAAGTAGGGGAACGTTCATTCTTGTGCACAAGAGCTCCGGACCATCTCCACAGATGGCAGCCCTGGAACGATTTAAGCCCTGATCAATAACAGTAATATCAAAGAACTACCAACAGACTTTAACATATCATTATTTTTTAAGTCATACTGAAATGGAATTGCTTTCCTTATCACTGGAAGGTGTGCAAGTGACATCTCTTAAAATACTGCACCACAGCTGAGTGCAATGTGCCATGCTTTGCAGTTTTTAAGTCGTGAGCTGAGCAACAGAAAGAAAAGGAAGATGGTGAATTTGCACTGATTTAATTCACGAGTCTCAATGGCACTTGCCACACTGCTGTGTGGCAATTAGTGATGGTCTTTGTGGATGAGATGGTATTTGCACCGAGGCTTATTTCCATATCAAGGGTGCAACCCTGCACTGAATTTGTGAAAATTCCCTAATTTCCATCAATGCATTTGAGACAGGCAGTGCAGTTTGTATGCAGATTGCGCACATTTTACCATTTTGTGTATGCTTTGCGTCTTTTTCTCTGATTTGCAATGTTTTACCACTTGCAAAAGCAAGGCAATACGTTAATGGACCTAGCCCATTCTGTCAACATTTGTGATCAGAAGAGCACAAAATTGATCATTTACTTGACTTTTATATGTTCAAACACAAATAGAGCACAGATTAAATTCTCTAGACCTTAAAATATCAATGGTAATTCCTCCACAAAGACTGAAACCGAGGCTTTTTAAATTTGAAATGGTCTTGTTATAATCCAGTAAATTCAGGAGCCTAATTGGATTTTGAAAGGCCCTGAATAGTAGCAGAATATTAAATACGAGCTCTGTCAAACTCTGTAATGGAAAAGGGGTCAAGTGGAAAAGCCATCAACGACACGCACGCCTACCATGGTCTTGAGAAGTAATTTTTAGCATATCATTTACCCTGATACCAAAATGTGGTCAGTCACCAGACCGAACACTAATGGTGAAGTTAAACTCCGGAACAAATATAGGAGTAAGCCTTTCACCGTCCAAATATAGACACTGAGGATTGTAACACAGAACCTAGAGACTAATTGAAGCCCTTCTGTGAGACTCAGAGTGCCGTGCAAGCATTCAAGTCAACCACTTTCATTTCTGTATGCTGAGAGTGAGAGTCTTCAAGCTCGGTCTGTCTCATTGCACACCACAATGGGTCCAACCAAATTCAGAGGAAATATTTCACTTCAGTCTATGTTCTGGAAATAACTTGTGTCTGAGTAGGGAGAGAAGACAGGAATAGGACCCACAAAATGCAAGAAAATCATCAAGCTGTCCCTTTTAAAAATGCTAATCAAGTCTGGTTAAATTCAGTGTGGCTTAGCCACTGGCTGAAGGGGCTGATGTGTACAAATAACACCTTGCAAGCCGTGACCCAAATCTGGCTCAAAAATAACTCTCTGGAAGAGCAGAAATGAAGAGGAATATGGGAGTGAGAAATCAAATCTCATTTACATTTCAGTCACACTCACGGAGGCCGCCAGCATTATTTATTGATAACATTTTGAGACCATAAAATAACACAATTAGCACTTTGTGCTCTCTGAATTATAAGGCTATTATCAAGTTAATCTTCATTAGGCATGGAATGCTTTCTAACAATATTTAAAAGACTTTAAACACAGACACATTTTACTTGACTTTGGAAGCCTTAAAAATAATGTGCTGCAGACTTTAGCAGTACACTTCCACAGGATATTGATCTGTTTAGTTTATATCCTGACATCATCACCACCGTATGGGTTTTTACCATGCAGCTGCTTGTGTGACATCTGCGCAACTGGGGGCATTCTCTCTTAATTAGGGGGTGAACCTGGTCCAGAGCCACCACCTCCTTCCCCTAATGCATATTTGAGGCACATCAGTGGAGGTGATAGCTCAGGGCGCCCTTGATTGCCTCCGTGCCATTTCTTTTAATTGCACCTGATGCCATTTAACTGTTAACGGCTGTCATACTCGGAGAAAGCTGGAATCAAAGGTGTTTATGAGGGGAAACATTCATTTCCCCCCGATAAATGCTTCCCTGTGAGAAAACCCTGACACGTAAGGAATTGGAGGTCTGTGTGCCGTAATCATGCCTCTGTGTGCACACTAATGAATGCAGAGCCTGATCCATTTCCCAATCTGCCCTCAGTAATGAAAAGAAGAGAAGGCTTTTCCCCTGCAGCCCTGCCTTGTAAGCCAAGTTAACACACATGCCACCCCTGTGACTTGCAGATTTGATTTGCCATTAAATTATTCACTAATCTTTAACTACAAAAATGATCCTTAACAGGCTTTATAGTTTGGCTAGATATGTTGTTTGCATTTTAAGTGCTGGCAGGACTTCGTGGGTAGATGGCTCTGGCTGAGGATTGTGCAGGGTACCGATGGTTCAAAGAGAGCACAGCAAGTTGAAATGGAGGTGAAGATTACACTTGTCCTCTGTGAATATTTAGGACTAAGAGCATGCAGAGTGCAGTGTCTGTTTGACATTTCTCATTTGGGGCTTCTTAATGTCAACCTTTCCATCGTCATGCTGACAGACCCCAAACAATTCAAAAGGTGGAATGCAATCCATTCCTTGTTGTGCACAATAGATATTTTGGAAAATATATGTAAAGCTGTGTAAACAGTTTCCTGGAACCACATGGGCCTACTGTGTTTTAAAAGCAGGTGAAAACTTTCCTTTCATACACTCATACAGCACTGCTCAAAACAACAATACTGACAACAAAGCTACAAAAGACTTCCTCCCCAAACCCTGCGGGCGCAGTAGCTGCCACCTGTCATGAGACGAGCATTTGAATTCACTTGTTTCCTGTACCTGAATGAATCTCTGTAAAGCAGCACACACTGAGCCGAGCAGTATCTCCAACGTGTAGCACCACCAATGAAATTGAGACAACTTCTAGATTTAAGTATACGGGTCATTTGCCCATAGTGGGAGCCATCAGCATAGTACACCAAAGAGTGTAAAAAAACTGTGAACAAAAAATGTAGAAAGAGTGGTACAAGTGAAGTGACAGACTTCGTGCATTGATACAATTTACCAACTTCTGTCAGGGTATGTATTTCTGATTATTTAGGGGGGCCAGCTCGCCTGGTGGTTATGTCGCACGCCCTATGTACCGAGACTATAGTACTTGTTACAGCAAACGTGGTTTGGAATCCGAAGTATTAGACAATTATAAATGGTCGACTTGATGTTTTATACTTGCACATTGATATATACTGGGCATTTTCCAACAATCGTATGTCATTGTCAACAAGTCAATTGTAATTGCGTTCATGAAATGCTAATAGCTGCTAGCTCAAGTTTTCATACAAAATTGGGCCGTCTGGAAAAAGCCATGTTCTACATACATGGTTGTTTGAGTTATTAAAAGTAAAACCAAAATTACCTTGTGTTTACTTATTGTACATAAATTGTTTGGACATTATTTTAACATATTTGTTTTCCTGTATGATATTATGTGCAGCTGAAGAACCAGTAAAAGGTCACAGTCACATCATAAAGTCAAAAACAAACTGAAACAAGCTTGTGTTTTTAAGTTTTCTATTTAAATGTCCTTCTGTTTACTCCTGCTTTTTTTCCGCTTTAGTCACATTTGTCTTAGCTCTTGTCCAAACTTTTTTAAACAGAGGATTGTGTTTGATATTTAAAGATATACCAGATACAGCTTCTGCAAGGTCTTGACATGGGGTGTATGAGTCATTGTATTGAATATTTATGAATGAACTGGAACTGCATTTACTGAACATTTTTCTTCAGTCCATGCCTGTAACTGATCATCAGAGGATTGTTTGACCTGAGGCCTGTGTTCGAGGACCTCTGTCACTGCTCAACTGTCTATTTTCCCACTTTACCTCACATTTTATCCCCTCTTCTCCCCCAGCAGCGTTCAACCTATCAAACTGCACCAACCTCGCCGTGCTTAGTTCACACTCCACTGAGCCGGTGTCATCATTCCTACATATCTTGCCAGGTAGAATTGGCCTCCTTTTTTCCTTCCTGTTGTTTCGATGGCTAAAAATAAAGCTCCCTTTTGCGGAGCTGCCACGAGGCTCCAGTCTGGCCCACCGCGGGGCACAAAACTTCACTTCCTGACTAACAGAGCCCACTTTAAACAGTCTGTGACCAACATAGTTATCTGATTGTTCAAGTGCAGAATAATAAATGTGGTTTTTAGGTGTAAATGTGAACAGACTTCTGCTTTTGCATCTGTCAAATAACACTGAAGTAAAGACTGATTGATTGAATTAAGCACTCCAGTTGATGTTACTGTCTGCTATGGACAATGCTTAAGGATTTTGGGGAAACTAATTAGTACCTAGGTCAAAGTAGATGCCAGCAAAGTAGCCATTAATTAATGGCAGAGCATAACATACAACTATTTTGTACTTCTGGATGGCAGGCAGTGTATGTGCAAAACAAATCAATAACCAGATTGCAGATGTATCGGTTGAAACAAGAATTTAGTCAAACTGAAAAAAAAGAGCAGCTCTCCTCACAGCCTTCTCAAAACAGAGGCATCAACTAGTCTGTTGAGCGCACAGACATTAAATCCCCTATTACCTGTCCTCTTGAGCCAATCAGAGAGGAGCTCTGTAATCAGTGCCAGATTGACTCCAGGTGTGATCAATCCCACTGCCCCTGAAGTGAAGGGAACTCAAGCAGCATAAAGAAAATACATAAACTTCCCTTCTTAAGTCCAAACAAAGCACACATCTAAAGGAAATACATAACATAAACATTCAGTTTTGTTCAACTTTATTTTATTTTTATTTTACAGTGACAAATGATGTTTCAAAAATGATGCTTATAAAAAAAACAAAAAAAGAACAAACGTTTTCTGTAAATATACCAGAGTTAACTTGTTGGGTAAGAAAACCAGCGCTGTAGCATTAAAGACCTACATGTGACACTCACTTAGTGTTGGGCATGAGGTAAAAGCAGTTAAGTGTGTTCTTTCAATCAGGACAGACTTAATTAAGAGTGAACATTTTTTTATTTAACAAGTTAGGAAGATAAATGTGCAATGTCTTTGGGGATTAGTCTCCATCATGATGTCTCCATGTAGATTAGGGGCAGTGAGGCTGACAGCAGGATAGGATCCTGATGCAGTCGAGACACTGGTGTTAGATAAGGTGTTGGAAGTATGCAGGATGTGACGAGGGGTGGACTTAGAAAGGAGCTGGTCATGGACACTGTTGAGATGGAGTGGCTGTGGCTGGGGGGAAGGAAGGTCGCAGCGATTAAACTGGAATGACAAACTGACAGCAAATTAGAGGAGAATGAATTTTGAAAATATGACAGCAGCAAGGTGATTGGTCGATAGAGGTCGTGGCAGCATTTGGTTGGTTAAGGAAAAGAGTAAGCGCCCCCAATCAGTTGATTATCAGAGCAGAAAGGCAGAAGGATAGTGAATAAATGTTGACTAATGAATGAATGTATAAACGAGTATGAAATGCCCTTCCTTCTTGTACTGACTCTGAGTTCATTTGAAAAGATGTTCAATTAAGGTATTGTTACACTGAGTCTTGCTACATTTCTGAGCTAACTCTGTTTCACTATATCTGTTACTTACTGTAATTCAATTTTTTAATTAATTAATTAACATGTTCCTGCAACACTATCACTAAAGTTTGGGAGACCATCCCGAATGCCGGGTGATATTTACCTCATACAATAAATAAAAAGTATTTTTCATCAAAATATGACAATAATTATGGTGGTGTTCTTTTTTTATTTCTATTTGTGCCATGTCTAAAAAAAATTAAAGTATAAAGGGGGAAGCTATAAAAATGCTCAAAAATTACTGAAAAATTAGGAATTTGAGAACAAAATATAAAAATTGGTCTTTGGTCCACTCTTTCCTGGGACATTTGAGGCTTCCCTTGTGAAGGCCAAAACACCTGCCTGGAGGAAAAGCATGTTTTGGAGAATGGAAGATCCCACACCTTTAAATATGTGAAAGACAATGCTGATGCTACCATGTACCCCTGACACTCAGACAAAATGCTACATAATGAAAATCGTGTTAATACGTGTGCTGATCGTGTTCGAGGCTTCTGGGTTTACAACCGTTTGCTGGAAAACACATTGTTTTCATTTAAAACATGGCAAGTTTTAAATTATTTAGCCTTTCTGTAATTGTGGAAGCAGTACATCAGATATCTAAGACAATTGCAGTAAAATAAAAAAATAAAAAACACTCCTAAAAAAGAAAAGAAAAAGAATTTGCCAGTCATGTTTTACTCTTCTCTTTAATTCAAAGCATACAACATTTTTACTATAGCAGCAACTTTGTTGAACTTCTTAAGACGTACTCTGTCTTACAGGCACAATTATGGCTCAGAGTTTGCTGACAACAGAGGAGCAGAGATCTGTCAACACATGAAAGCTTAAAAGTTACAAACAGCAAACCAGGAGATTGTTATGCTCTGAATTGATATAGTAATTAACATGGACAAAGATGCCTTTTTTTCCTTCAATCTCGGCATCCAAAGCACTTTGGTGAACAAAATGTAGACAAGCAGAGATAGTTTGATTTCTTCCAAAAGTTAAGATCAGGAGGACCTCTCAGTTTGGATGTAGGACTATATCCATTGATTAGATTGTCATCAGAAATGCCATTTTTCTACAATTCTGAATTGATAAAACAAACCTTCCTTGGTTCCTCACTGACTTTGAAGTCCTTTTAGTCACGTATATGTATACAGCCGTGACTTCAAGCAGGAACACTGGTTATATTCTCTTCACTTAGCCACTCCCTCTACTTCCACTGATCAGCTGATTTGCAGCGTTTACACGCTAACTAATCTGCAACCTCCCTCAACCAATAATTCTGCTGCTGTCAAATGTGAAAATCTGTGCTTTCTCTTTCACAGTCAGTTTGTCATTTCAGTGAGATTGCTGGGACCCTCCACCACATTGGTCACCTCCATTTCAGCTCAGCAGGGTACAGATGCGATGTGATGCCCTCATTGCATCCTGCATACTTCCACCACCACCACTACCACCACCAGTGTCTGGACTCCATGGAGGGAATCCTATCCTGCTGTCAGCCTCACTGCCTCTCTGAGTGCATCATGTCATCATGAGTCTAATCACCCAGGACATTTAGTATTTATCTTTTCTTAAAACAAGAAAAAAGAATAGAAAATTGTAAACTATCTCCTGATTGAAATAATAATTTAAAAAAGTGCACAGAAGACTGGAGTAAATGCTGACATAAGCTCATCTCTGTAACAAATATGAAATTAGGGATCAGTTTGAATAAAATTGGATTTTGTCATGAATCATGACCCCAAGAATCATAATCAAATCTAATTGGGAGATAATTAAAGATTCACACCTATGCTTCAGGTGTGATTGTAAATTCAATTAGGACAGGAAGACATTGAGTGAGACAAGGTTGTCTCTAAGCATTTTCAATAATGTAATGACTCATTAAGATGAAGGGCATAGTATAGTTTATTCTTGCACAGTCTTGTCATGTTTCAGCTGTGCCCACTGAATGGTAAAAAAATGCTGAAAGATACAGCAGCACGCTGGATTAGTCAGTTGAATTAAAAAAGGTCATAATGCTTAGTCAGTGAAACTATGACTTTAGGAGGAATATTTGATGAACTGTCCCCATGTTGGCACGGTGCTGACATTGGAAAAAAAAAGGCCCTATAGCAATTTGTCTTTTCAGCACATTCCAGTGATGACCCTTGTAATGCTCCACTTTATTCCACTTCACACACATACAACGAAAAAGTACCTTGAAAATATTCAATGGTTTGTGAATGACCAGAACAGTGTCTTCTCTTCATCCATGTACATTTATGGTTTACCTTAGGTATCTTTTCAATTAAAAGTAGAACCCTTCTATACAGGATAAGCAGCCATTGTTGACATTCATCATACTAGGTTTGAAACATTATTTTAGGAGTTATGTAATTTTATTCAAAGTTTTTGTTTCCTTACTTCTGGTTAAAAATCAGTTCAGCTCAATTGTCATACATACCAGAGCATGTGCTTGCTCACCTTGATCACCTGTCAAGTGCACCTGTGAACAAACAGAGAGCAAATCTTTGTTTCTCCACAGATGGGATGGGACAGATGGAGATTTGAACAGGGCAGCTGATGTCCTTGGGCACTGGAGGATAAAAAGTCTTGTGGAAGGAAAAGCAGGTAACATTGTAGTGTGAGGCGAGTGACTAATCAAGCTGTGGATACAGCCTTCAGGTATGAAGAATTAGACCCGTGTTTACAAACCAGCTTTAAAAATGAAAGCTATACAGCATGCACAGCTAAGATAATAAATAAATAGATACACAAACAGCTATGAACTGACATCTTTGGCCATTTAGTGAACAACAGACCCCAAGACGTAACCCCTTGAATGGATTTTTGTGTTGCCAATTACTCAACATTTCAATTCGCCAAACTTGGCATGGCACCACTTCAAGCATACTAAGTATAGCTCTCTAAATAAGCTTATCTTGGAAGTACAATGTTAAAGCCCAAAGCAGCATGCCTGAGAGGAAATCTCACAAATTCAATCTGAGTCTTAAACTGCAAAACATTTTTCTGACTTAGGTGAGAACAAGCCCTTCTATCTTGCGGCTCCCTCGAGGAATTGATTTCTTTGCGGCTCTAAAAATGTTTTGTCCATTTAAGGATATACGTACAATTTACACTTCAATATCTAAACTTCTTAAAAATGGACTAAATCTATGTTGTAAATAATTTGAGTACTATACATTACCTCTTATATATTCATTTGTTATAGGCAAAGCCCCTTGGGCATGCCACTGTAGGCTATCCATGCTTTCACCCATTAGTGCGGTTTCTTCTTATTTGTCAACTCCACCTCTTTTTTTCTTTTTCCACTAAAAGACCAAAGGCTGACTACATATAATGTAAGTGGTGTGCGACAGCAGTGTGAAAAGGCTCTTCTCGTATCATAACAACAGACTACTGCCGCCTCATGCGTGTACAGAACTTATACGTGCTGGTTGGCCGCCTTTGTGGTAAGTTTTAATGCAACTTTTTGGCCAAGACAGAAGGCGATGTGAGTTGCTGTCTTCGTAGCCACTAGTTCTTCGCAGTCTGTTTTGTGTCTCAGGGCCGGAATGGGTATCTGCTACTGAAAGCTACTGTTCTGGTGCTGCTGTGATCAAAACATCCTGTGAATTATACTTGGAAACGTCGTTGGTAAAAATATTCTCTTCCTTGGATTTGTTTCACCCATTTGCCTTGACTAAGTTTAACTCAGAGTCTGTAGTCACCAGGATTGTGGGTGGAGTAGCACGGAGAATCACTCACACGATTAATCTTTTGTTGTTTTAATTCAGAGCTCCCTGGCAGTGGAGTTGACATAATATGCGTTTCAAATCATAAACATCTAAATTCTGTTTACAGTGTTCTTTAAGTATACACATTCCATAAACTACTGTGGCTAAAGCTAGGTTTGTATGGTTTCCTTTTTCCTGGCAGGGATTTGGGTTCAGAAGAGTTTGCAGTTAGGCAACCAATAAAAACTAGGTTTCTTGGTTCAGGACTGACATCATATATTTATGCTGAATGAGTCACACTAAGGCAAAAATAGGTTCCGAGAAATGATCTCAACATTGTTCAGGACACTCTGCTGCTTAAGATGAAAAAAAAAAAAAAAAAAAAAAGGGCTATACAGATATCAGACAGAATTTCTTGGTAATTTGCATTTGGTTGTTCATTTACATTCAATGTTCCCCCTGACAGTGTAAAGATAAGTTTGATTTGACCTCCTCATCATGCTTTGACTTTGGCTGCCTGGTCTTAAAGGGCCATTTGGTCAAGTGTGCTTAACCCTAAAAGCGTACCTCTTCATTTCTCCACCTCTTATCTTTCCTTACTCAAGAGGTGATTACTTTCATTATTTTCATTTTTCAAGGGAGGAACCTTTTCTTTGCCCCACTAACTAAGAGGATTCTTAACCTCTATATGGCTAAAGGACAACCAAATCAAATCTGCTTGCTCTTACTGGAGCTGTAAAATAAGCCAATTGTGACTCTTGTCACAATTGGCTGTCTCACATGGATGTCTCACATTTTTAAACATTACAGCCAAAGGGAATGATGTAATCTTAACATGTTACATACATTGTTTATAGTGAGAAAGCTATACTGCTTCCTTTGTATTGATTATCTCCTCTATAGCCCTTCTCCATTCATACAACCCCTCCACAAGGCAGTCACCATCCCACTATTGTATGTGTTTGTGAGCCACAATAAGGCAGAATTGATTTTTTTTCTCTCTACCGCCTTGATTTTAAAGGACAAAGGAAGGGGAGTCCATTGAATTAAAGAATTGCCTTAATGGAAATACAGAGCAATGCCTTGTCTGCTGGCAGGTGTCGCTCACAGCGGCCTATTGTGTTTTTATCTCCAGGGACACGCTTCAACAGTTTTGTGGGGAAGTCAAACTTCTTTGTAATTAGTTTGCAAAAGGAGGTGGGCTAACAAGCTTCGGGACACATTTTGTTTATGCATTCCTCTGGCTAATTTCTCAGATGGATTTTTGTTTACTTGCATAAAATTACAGGACACATTAGTGTCCTGACAATGCCCATTGATGACATCAAATTTCATCATCAACGAAACACAACATTTCTATTCTTTCTGTTGCAGCCAATTATTACATCAAAGCATGTCACAGAAATGCTGATCCACAGGAGGGGACACTACAGGTTTTGCTTGCCTTCTGTAAAGTGCAAACCTTTTTAAGATGCTTATAATGAGGTAGTGATGTAAGAAAGGGTTGCAGTAAGAAGGCTGATAAAGTACGTTAAGAGAGGTGGTTGGGGTGTAAAGGGGGGGTCAAACAGAGAAGCTTGATGAAAGAGACTGTGATGTTCTTTAAAAGAACAAGTGAGGGTTTGTTTTCTTCCATGTCTCACACCTTATAAACATACTATCATATGTTTGGTTGGATTGAGGCATTAAACACTATTGTAAAACTCTATGAAAGATGCACTTGTGATACCAATTATTATTTATTTTTTTTAAGTTTGCTGGGTCCTATTATAGTGGTAGAGTAAATCTGTCTTTTCACTGTCACATATACAGTACAACAGTCTGATTTTTTTCTCTGCAATGTCCCCCCAATAAAGGCACTACCAGCCTGCGTGTCTGAGATTGCTTGGCACTGAGTTATTTCACTCATTGGTTACTGAAAGGCATGGCCATATTAAAAAATGGTGTAACTTTTGGTCTAACTAAAAACAAACAGAGGTGGAGCCATAATTCTTTTTGGCCAACAGCTTTGGTCTGATCAGTCTCACAACTAATCATGCAATATTATTTTCCTTTATGAAACTTCCTTTACAGTGGATATAGACAGATATAGACATGATACAGTACAGACACACACAATGAAGGATAATGTGTGCGTTTACTCGAGATGCCTATCGGCTGTGACAGTGTACGGCCTTTTGAAAAATAGCAGTTTTGCTTTTCTCATGGTATCAAGTAGTCCAAGTTGACTGGTTTAAGGAAGAATTTGAACCAATATGAACCAATTATTTGTAAAGCACTTTACATTTGTGAATCTCAAAGTGCTACAGAGGTTAAAAAGAGCTTTAAAACATATAGAACATCTAAAAGCGAAATTAGCAGAAGGCTTTTCAAAAAAAAAAAAAAAAAAAAGAGCAAATAGTTTTGGTAAAAAATCACAAGCAAACAATTTCATAAAAAAGTATTTCAGCTACAAGTCAACCTGACATTCAATTTCCACTATTATCAAATTTATTTTCATTGTGCTGAAGCATGTATAATATGCCTGATGCGTCCTGTTTTGCCTTAATTCTATGAGTTACTTGTTCACTGTGGACCAGCAGGTCTAATGCATGCCTTTGTGTGATATCATTTTTTTAATGTTAGGAATGTGAACAAAAAATTGTTTATACCATACTTGAATGAAAAACTGTAGATGAAACAACTCAATATGCCTGTGTGCCTACCTCGTCTCACAGGGTGAAAAGAGCAAACTCATCGTGTCACAGGGCTGCAGAGAAGTGAACAATGAATCACAGCAGCTAATTGCAGCTCTCTAATACCAAATGTGCCAAACTAAAAAAATGGATCCCACAGGTGTAGTTATTGTAATTAGTCTGATAATAGCAACCAGAGGAAAAAGCCAGAGATTGTCCGGTGGGGGGTAAAAGAGATGGGGAGAAAAAGAGTGTCTTCAAAGTGTAGCATAAATGAAAGCTGCTACAAAAAAAAAAAAGTGCTAGTTGTTACTTTACAACAATCTAAGGACAACTGTCAGTTAAATGACCCAGAGGTAGTAAGATTCATTGAATATATTCACATCTGTTATTCAAAGCGCCTCAACCAATACCTGAAAGATTTTTTATTTTTTTTTGGCCGTGACTTCACACAGCTTGGTGCACATGGAGGTGGAGCAATATGTGACCTTTTGAGTCTCATTTAGCTGCATCTCAGAGAGAGCACACTTCATTCCCAGAGGATAACCACTTTAATTACATCGAAGCAAGGTAAATATATGTCTTTATGACTGTGTTTAAGAGCCTGGCTAAGAAGCCTTGGCTGCACTTCAATATCAGACCACTTTTAATCCTTTCAAGAGTCAGACACAGTTCACTGCTCTTGATTTTTCTCAACATGATTTAAAGGTATTTGCTACGTTTTCCGTAATTGTCAGTCACAGTAAATTCAAGGTTTCACAAAATTAAGAAAGGTGCAGGACAAAAAAAAAAAAGTTGCAAAATATTGTTTTTAATTTTGTTTAACTTTTTGTGAATACCTACTCTTTTTTTTTTTTTCAGAAACAATGACGAGCACTGTCTACAGAAGGCGCATGTGTAAATATTCAACGTACCAGTACCAAAAGATTCCTGGTGAGGTGAAAGACGAAAAGAAATTCCAACACACATCATCTGCAATACTTGCGTTGATAAATACAGGATTGATTATGCGAAATTTGAAGAACTAAACTGCTTTGCTTTGCTTTTTTCCTAAGAGTTAAGTTAACACCAACGTTACATCTGCTCTAGGCTAGCGGAAGTACCTGCTTAAGATAAAGGCAGAATGTCAGAAAATTAGCTAACATTCATTGCTCATTGTAGGGGAAAAAAATACTCAGACGGCCACTCCTGAATATCATTCTCAGGCTATCAAATAGTTAATAATATGCAAATAGTTTTGTTTTTTTCCCCCGCATGCACTGTGCACAGCCTGAGCAATCTTGCATGGTATGTTTTTCATGTGGCCCTGCTGTCTCTGTTCTTTTTCTTTTTTTTACATTTATTTATAAATATAAATATACAATATTTATATTGTCTGCTTTTTAAACTTAGTGTTCTATGTCTTTGTCCAGTTGTAGTTACTGTTTTACCTCTTGCACATGCTTTCCAATGTGGTTTTACACTGTAAATGGCAATAAACTAAACTGAACTGATCATTTAGTTTTCTTTGCCAACAGGAAAAAAGGATACCAGGTTTACAGAGGTTTAATCATAGCACCTGATGGGAGCAGCTGAGCTAAGCAAACTGACTGCAGGCTTCTGTTGTATACATTTGTTTAACTCACAAGAATGCTATTGAAAATATTTCCAAGAACTGATCACCATCCCCACAAAACCTCTTTGATGTCATAGGATGAAAAAATAATGAATGTAAGTCAAATATATTGCACATGACAGAAAAAAAAAGAAAAAATATATATATGTATATATATATATATATAGAGAGAGAGAGAGAGAGAGAGAGAGAGAGTTTACATTGTTAAATGTATGTTAGACACATGAAAGCATAATAATCAGTCAACCTGCAACAGCATTTTTGGCCTTGAAGCACTGACACATGATCAATATACAGAATGTTTCATAATAGCAGCTTGTGCATGTCTTCATGCCATGTTGAAAACCACATTTAGCATGCTGCTACCTCTGGAGCCCATAGCATTTCCCAGCCGTGCACACACACTTAGTGCAGCTGATAGATTTAAGAGGGTCACCTTGGCTTGGATGCTGTCCCCTCTCTGCCGGCCAGCCTGTCTCTCTTTCTACTGGAGCAGCAGTCCATAGAGAGTGATTACGTGAGCATGTGTGTGTGTGTGTGTGTGTGTGTCTTTATTTTCACACATGATCATATAACCTTTTCCAAAGCCTCGCACAAGCTTCCATTTCAAACTGCGACATCTTCATCGATAGATAATTACTCCGGTCCTGTGGAGAATTTATGTCTGTGTTTGCCTTTATGAGAGATCATTTGCAAATTCAATTGACTGAAACAAAAGGTTAATAGGTGTACAGAGGCAGAGAATATAAACAGTTTGCAAAGGAACTTGGTGAAAAAGGATTCTCATACGAGAGAGGGTTAACTGAATTTTCTCCCAGGACTTAATGTGTCCTCAGCAGTAATCTGTATCAATACATCAGAGGGCCAGATGGCAGAGAGTCATTGTGGGAATAGAATAACTGACAGGCACAAGAGCTTTTAAGACATAGAGGAGTAAGAGGGAGAGACAGAGATGGAAAAAGTAACATAAAAAATTCTAGTCTATAAATAATTAAACAGACACATAACCACACACATGTATTTCTGTGTAAAAAAAAAAAAAAAAAAAAAGTTATGATGGATCACAGCAGCGCTTTGATGTCTAAAGAGCAACCCGTGTGAAGTCGAACCCAATTTTTCTGGACTCATTCGCTAAATATGATACCTTTACATTCATACAATAGCAGATAAAAGAAGCCACATTGCAGAAGTGGTCTTGTGGGACAGAGTATCACCGTCAGAGAGGACCGCTTCCAATCTGTGCGATCCACCCATTCAGCATTTCAGCACAGTCTTGTCTAAAAATACATGACATTTCTGAGGGAGTAAACAAATTCACAAACAAAAACAGAGCCTGTGTCTTTCCGCGGGGATGGGGTAATCCCTGGGCATCTGTTAGTGTGGCGTCCCGAACGTTGGGCCTGTGGAGAAAAACGTGTGGCCTTTTATTTTTGTCGCTGGCTCGCTTGAGACGATGACGAGTAACTTCCGGCTCAGAAGAGTAAGAGCCTGCTTGGCCAATGGCAGTGAGAGCAATTACTGAGAACAAAAAGACCCTGTAGGCATGGCAACTCTCATGATACTGATTCATAAAGCTGAATTCTCGTCTTGCGGATATGTCAAGGCATGAATCCAGGAAAGAGACTGTTTCAGAGAGGGCAAGTAAGAAAACTTTGTCATTATCACACGCTCAAGCTCAGGCACACAATGACAAAAACAGACACAGAGGAAGTGGATGAGAAAAGACAGAGAGGTTAGAGGACTTTGTTTTTGTACATGTCAGAGTTCTCTGTCACATGGTTGTGTTGCTGGGTTTGAAGGTTGTGTGACAGAGACTGAAACCTAAAGTCCAGAGCCAGGGCAGGAAGTCGTTTACTAGTGTATACTAAAAGTCCTGGCTTTGCTTCATGTAAACTCTGTCTACTCCTGATTTTGTGTTTTATTGTATAGACAGTTTAGTCTGAGTAACCCTGCTGGGTTTCAGTGCTTATTCAATCAGACAAATAAACAAGCCAAAGCACTGATTGATGTGGTTTAGAAATGTATAGGATACAATTTAGTAAGAGGACACAGTGATGGTCGTTCCACTTCAATTTATATGTGAAGATATAGCTAACTAAAGAGGGCTAACATTTGCCCGCTAACTCAACATTGAAGGCCATACGCAATTGTAGCTCGAGCCAAGGACAAGTTTGTCCACCGCTTGTGCTTGGCTCCTTGGTGTGATCATGAGAGGATGGGCGGCTGGAGGTGTGTCGCTGGAAAGAGATGTGAGGCTGAAGTATTGCAGATGTGTCGCCTAACAGAATTTGCTTTGGTTTCATGCTGGTGCCCAAGGGCGACATCTACTGGATTAAGTTACAAATTCCTCCTTTAAATGAACAAGAATGTGCTGATGTGTCTAACTTATTGATATAACTTGGTTTATTTTACAATAACTTTTTTTTTTGCATTCCATATGAAAACAATTCGTACAGTATCACAATAGAGGACAATAGTTCAATTTATTTATTGAGTAGAATTTGACATGAATAGAAATTTGAGATTAACTTTTAATCAGGTAATTGGTAAATAAGAGTGAATATATTAATCTTTGCAACATTACATTAATCCCCAGTTAGTCTATTAATGGCTTTTGACCAATCCCGTACCTATACATAATGTTTTTACTTTTAATATGCTTGTTACCCAGTTTTTCATTTATCATGTTCTATAGCCCTGCCAACTGTTTGAGGTCATGCTTTTGTATTAAATGTATTTCATATAAATGAATAAACTAGTAAATAAAGGGTCTTTTGAAACCTGTGACTGCAAAAACATGTTAGTTCTATCAATCCCGCAAAAGATAAAATATAAAAGGAACTTGTGTGATGTCAGCCTGGTAGGCAGGAATAACTACTCATGGTCAAAGGATTACAGAAATGCTCCAGATGAACAGCGTGCCATGCAGAAATACAGCTTTATATTTACATTCTGACATCATATCTATTATATTAATAAACATGGAATCAATATTAGGTCTTGCTGTAAATTATTTATATTAGAGAGGGGTCAGATGCTACGCTGCCTGCTCTGATTGCCTCCAAAAAGGTTGCCAGGACCAGAGTAAAAGAACTACCCTTTTTTGACAGCTCCAGGGATAATCTCAAATCTATTTCAATATCTTTCTAAAATGCTTGCTTTGTTCCTTTTTTTTTTGTATTTTACATTGAAGAAAATTGCAGTTAGTGCAAACAAATGAAATGGAGCAAAAATGTATGCATTAGGTTAGAAAACCTATATCGTTCTACTGATTTAAGTCAATAGAATTCAAACATAAATACAAACACACACACACACACACACACACACAGATGCAAGCACACACATTCACTCATACACTTTATACTGTCCTGTAACAACATAATCTTGTTTGATTCAACCATGTACGTATGTGTGTATCGCAGGAGGATCATGTATAATTCATCTCATGTCTAAGTAAGGCAGCTTAAGGTGAAAATGAAAGTCTGCGCCAGGCGTTGAGGCAGCCGATGAGATTGCTGATTCGGGCAGGAAATCAGAGGGCCTGTTGGGTGAACGAGCTCCGGCATAAATAAATGCAAATGTTGGCTAAGTGCCCACAGAAGGAGCTCACATCACACAGCTGGGCCAGCTTTGACTACCTGCCCAGGTGCAGAGAGGTTTCTCTTTCTTCATGAAACATGTGCTGGGAAATCATTGATGACAGCCATGCTGATTAGGAAAAAGTCCTTTTTCTTAGACCAATCACTTACACCGCGAGAACATTTATTTTTTGCTTTCACCATTTCCTTTTTCCCGATGTGTTTTTTTTAATGTTTCTTTGAGGAAATTATGTTTAAATCCAGAGACTTGTTTTCCAACAAAGACTGTTATTGAGACAGTTTTCTTATGGCGCCAATCCCCAAGTTACATAGTGTACTCAAGATTAAAGCGAACATCATAATTGGAGTTGAAACACATACATGCTGGGCTAGTGGACACATTCTACACTTTAAGCTACATGCCTATCTCTAATAGAAATACAGCTCTGTTAGATTTCCTATGAGGCATCAGCTGGGATAAATGGAAGATCAGTGGTTTCCCCCTTCAGACAGTCTCCATTAAGCTCAGCCACAATCCCACTACTGCGCTACCCATTTGCTCTTCTCATTAAAGGGAAATGGGGACTCTCGCCTTTCAACATCCACACAAGTGGAAGAATGACAGCATTACTCATAGGTTAAATGTACTTGTGAACTACCACCATTATAGATCATCATTTATTAAATGGGGCTTTACAAGCCTTGCCACCTAGTATTAAATGCCCTTGGTTGTCAACAAAAGCCATTATAGTGTTTGAGCGAAGAAACAGTAAAGCTGTTTTCAAATACCTGACCTTTATCTTACTGCATGTATGATCCCCCAATAAAAAAATGACTACAAAGAAAAGGGGGCATTCATTATCTCAGTATTGTGATCATTCAGATTACTTCTCACAAAGTGTCCTGTTATTCACTTTTTGCCAGTCTCATGTGTATCACAGTGCGTGGACGAAGAGCTGCTAAGAGCCTTTTGCAGGCAGTCTTCCCTCATTGGATCCCTGCCTCTCACCATCCGTCCTTCGCCAGCCTCTGAGGGATGACTGAAGGGCTGTTGGAGACAAGTTGTCCAGGATTTTCAGGATCTTGTCAGGACTGGGGAGCGGGGGACACTGAATCTACACTTGTCAACAGAGGTGCCAGCCCTCATCAGCTCACAGAAAATACAATTTGATAGGCGCATGGCCTAATATTGGGTGGTTTTCCCATAGTGGATGCTGTTTTGGGAGATTTTCCAGACGGTTACTAATGACCCCAGTCTGCCCCCAGCTCTGCCTAGGGGAAACTGAAGGATGTTTTGGTAATATAGGTCCAACCGGAAAAAAAGTCAAATGTAGTGTGTAGTGCCCTCCCCTGCAGCAATGAGTATTCACATTTTCACACTATGAAAAAGAGAGAGTGTGATAACTGACAACCTGTCTTTTTCTGACTGTATGACCATGAATTATTAATAAGCAAGCTGGTCCCCTTGAGCCCTGGCACAAGAATCTTTTTCTATTTTAAAGGGCCATCTTTTTACAGAGTTTTAGTGAAGTGGTAGTGGTGACAGAAATCTGTAGAATTTAAAAAACATGAGACCAATTCCTACCAAGAACTGACAACATCCTTGGATTTGATCCTGTCTGACTTACTTTGCTCAGTGTGTGTATATTTGTTTGTGTTTGTGTGACCGGCCCATTAGGCGGGCACTTACAGGACCAGTGGTTTCCATTAGGCCTGCGGATCAGCTCTCTCTGTTTTCACTGTTGATTTGCTGGGACTGACTAGCATGCAGTTGTCACTCATTACACCAAAGTCCATCCACTAGAGCGTGTCTGTCTGGCTCCAGAACATCGACCTGTCATTTCTCTCAAACTGGAGAAGGAAAAGGAAAAGACAGGGAAAGAAGAGGGGGGTAGGCAGAGAAGGAGTATGTATTGTATTGTTAAGTTGGAGGCAGACACAGCCAAACCCTCCACACATGATGACAATGTGCCGAATGTTTATCTGGAGCTGCAAGATCAAAACCTACATGATTGAGCTCGAGCTTTGGATTGCGTTAAATGGCAACGATGAGTGGATGTGACAGAACTATCATGAGAACGGAAGAACAACACAGCATCAGGCATATATCTGACTTAATGAGAAGTGATATCAATGTTATCCCCATGTTAGGTCTAAGAAACAGACATGCAGATGGCAAAAGAAGCAAAACCAAGTCATCAGTCATGGTCATCGTTTGCAAACCCTGCCCCGAGGAGCAGGCTCAGGCAGTAACAACGCAGACTAATGCTCTGACTCAGCATTCTGGCCTAATGCAAAGGGCAAATGCCATGCTATAATAGAACATTTCTCTTTACTCAGTTGATCGGGCTATGAATTAATGATTTCACAAGAAATTATTAGGAGGCCCTTTTCTTATAGAGCAATGTTCCCCTGAGGCACTTTTATTTTATTTAAGAATAAAGGTTATCTAAGAATAACTTGAGAAAGCTGTTTATTATTATTATTTGTATACTTATGTTAATGATTCAATACATTAGCTATTTACCTGGGTATCCCAACTCGATCACTAAAACAAGCATATAGGAATCCATATGTGAGTAAAAAATAGAACATTCGACACACAACCAACAAAGTCGCCATTAAAGACACTGACTTACTGCATAAATGATCATGCTAGATAGAGAGGTCCCAGATGGAGACGATTAAAAAATAGTAATTTAAAAACAACAATGTGTTTCATGATTGAATGAAAGAACCCCCAGAAAAACAAAAAGCTAAGATTATTGGTCAAAACAAAAGTAGAGCTCATCGACATCGACACATAGAGCGAGAGTTTAAAATACAATTGCCACTAAAGAACTGGAAAAGACAAAGGCCACTACTCACTATATAGTATAGTGTATGCTCCTCGTTGATTGGCCATTTTTTTAGTGCTGTCTGAATCATGAGTGATACATATGTGGACTCATTGTATCCCAAAAATCATTGTGAAAGTAGTGTACAACTGATCATGGTCATTAACCGATCGATAAATACAATCATCCATTGTGGGTGCAAAGCAGCGGTGAGCAGGAGTCGATGTTTGACTGCTCAAATCCATTGCATATGGACGAGAGAAGTGAAACCAGCATGAGAACAGAACACAGAAGTATAGAAAAGTAATTATTTTGGAGCATTCTGACCAAAATCAAGAAGCTGTTTAAACAAAGGGTGAACGATTTGCTGCTGAGTAATGTCCCTCTTTTCCCTATGAGGCTCGAGTCTGTATGCACAAATGAGTTGTGGCATAAAAATACATTCATTATATGTATGCTTATCATTGAGATGAACGGTTATAATGAATTCCTAGCCAGAGTTGCTTCACAAGAGTGAGGAGTGTCCAACAACATGTCCTTATTGTGTTTGTGAGCTGTATTGTGCGCTGTAGGTAACTGTCCATGCAGGGAGGAGGGAGTAGTGAATGAGATTGTCATTTCTTTAACAGCCAAAGCCTAAACACACTGGGGTTAATCAGGCACAAGTGAAACAATTACTACACTGTTAAAGCACTAGTGGGGTGCACAATGGTAGACAGAAAATTAGAAAAATTGAATAAAAGACAGGAGGAGAAAAAATGAAGAGAAACAACTGCTTACAAGAGACAAGACAGTGATAATATGACATACATAAGAGAGAGAAGCAGCTACCTTTTTCAACAAATGTACATCTTGATCAGTACGTTTTGCTAACAATACTGGCTGTAAATATGGAACATATTTAATTTGTTTGAAATGTCTTTGAACATGAAATTGCTGGACCAAACTCAAAAGAAACATGCTGGCTAATATTGCCATGTTTGAGATATTTTCTTGATTTGGCCCTTCTTATATTCAGTTGATCTAACTCAGCAGCCCGAGCCTCTTTGTTTAATCATCTCACCTGCACATTCCACTTGTACATCTGTTACAGATTGCCTGATGAGCTCTCAGAACAGTTAACCAGTCCACTTTCACAGAAAATGCATACTATTCATACTAAACATGACATAACATTGACTATGGTAAATGGACCAGAGCTTGTATAGCGCTTCTCTGGTCTTCTGACTACTCAAAGCGCTTTTAAACTGCATATTACACCTACCCATACACACACACACACACACACACACACACACACACACACACACACACACACACACACACACACACACACACACACACACACACACACACACACACACACACACACACACACACACACACACACACACACACACACACACACACACACACACACACACACACAGATGGCAGAGTTTAAAGTTACAATCAGAAATAACAAATCACATTCATACACATGAATGCATCCCCATGGAGTCAGCTGGAGCAATTTGGGATTAAGTGTCTTGCCAAAGGACACATTGGACATGTTGCTGGAAGGAGCTGGGGATCAAACCTCCATCCTTTTGGTTGAGAGATGACCGACACCACCAACTGAGCTGCAACATATGTACTATGATTCAAAAGCAGAGTCTGCAATTTCATATATATGCAAGAAATGCTTTGATGTTTGCTGAATCTGCCAGGAGTATGAAACGTATTGACACGGGTCATACTAAACCACCCCACAATGCATTGCAGCTCTCAGACTATCCAATCGCAAAGTTCTCCAACAACATAAAAAATAACTATTATTAATGAAATGATCAATATTGTTTTATAATTATATTTCAGGAACCAATCAGTTTCATGAGATTGTGTTTTGGATTTGCCTCAGCACTGGCAACTTTAACTCTGTTTTTCTCCCTGGAATTTGTATCCTTGTGTTTTTGTGAGGAAAGACCTTTTTCGAACCTGAACACTGAGTCCTGCTCTTTGATTTTTCTGCTTTTGAAAAGTGACATATACACTGACATTCTTTTTTTTTTTAAAAAAGGTCAGATTATTTGAATGGCAAATGCTAAAACTATAAAGGTACCATCTCAGTCTAACTGTGCGAATCAGAGCACAATCACACCACACAATCTTTCTTTACAAAGGCATAAACCCAGACTTGAATTGAAACATAGTTTTTGACATGAATGGGACTAAAACTAAAATGAATTTATACTCACAAAGACTTAGCTAACTACAGGTGCTAAAATATATGAGCCCTGCTATTGCATATACAGCCTCCATAAAAATCACACAACTCCAGTTACCAGAGTGGGTATTCCCAGTGACTTACAGACTGTGCACCAAAAGTTGACACAAGCTTTCTAAGGTTGTTTGGAATACAAAAATCAGTGGTGTTTGTATTTTTGAAATGCTTTCGTGAACCAGTCCACAATGCAATGATTATAATTACCAACTCGTTTGGCCTGTGTAGGCGCACTTTCCTGTCCTCTGCAGCATCACTGTTTCCCCACTTGCATCAATCATGCTTATGTCCCATAATGCAATCAAAGGCTTAATGGCAAACACGGCCCAGTGGCACAATGCTGATGCAGGACATTTTTCTTGCTGGCATAAGTGGACACGTAAATAAGTGAGTTATGGTAATCAGAGAGTGGAGATAGTAGTGGCTTGGGATGTGCCTATGCTTGTGTGTCTATCTGTCTTCAACGTCAGCCCGATATCGATCACATCCAGAGTTGCAAGACGACATTGGGCAACCTGCCTTCAAGTTTGACAGGTGTCCTTGTCGGCCTAATTCCTCTCGCTCTGCTTTGTTTCTCCTTTTCTTTTCCTCACTGGGGCACAGAACCCTAGAGAGCTGTTCATGGGACAGGTGTCCCAGTCAATACAGAATGCACAGACAAAAGAAAAAAGGTGAAATAGAAAGACACCAGCTACTGTTTCCCTAATGCTTCACAAAGGACCTTAACACAAAGTCACATTCATGATAATATAGGCATGTAAACACATACTGTATAGTCCAATAGCCCAACAAGCACCTCAGCGTCCTCATTTGACTGGATTGAGGTCAAATGTGAGGTGCTGCTGTGTGTGAAGAACCCTTAGAGTCGCCAGATGAGCACTTTTTGTCACACAGAAGAAGAATGCAATCACTATTCAGAACGCAAAGGCTCTTTATTATAGGGATACACTGCAATGATGCAAAGCAGCCTTGCATGAAATTGAAGAACTGACATACTGTGTCTCTTTTTTTATTTGTCAGCTATGCACAGTTTAATAATAAGTTGAGTTTGTCGCTCACTCAGGTTGAGTGATGCTATGTTATTGTCTTCCTTATTTTCTAATGCTCAACTTTTCCCTTATCATCAGACTGAATGGGACAGCTGACTGGCGCAACATACTTTCCGTGACACCTGAAAAGTTGTGTGTCGGCATCTGGAAGGTTGAATCCCTGTGATTGAGCGAGACAGACCTTCCTTTGACATGCTCCAAAAATATGTCAAGGAGAATGGGTGATAAGGGGTTTTTTGGGAAGGGACTGTCAGCAAAACTGAGTATCAGCAGAAGGGGACACAGCATACACACACAATGGTTCAGTGGTTTGCCAGATCTAGGCAGTTATTCACAATGACAACTTTTCAAACACTGCTTTGCATGACTTTATGTTTGAAGTAATCCGAACTAGAATCTTCCTGGGTTATGAAAAGAAGTTTCAGCTTGGTGTCGAAAAAGTTTTTTTGTTGTGTGGTTAAATTTGATAGTTCATCATGTAAGGTCATGGTAAAACAGATTAAATATATCTGTGTCCCGACCACGTAACCTGAAAACACACAACAATGTTCTTCTTAAATTGCAAATGATGTCTTAATTTTTAAGGACTCCATAGTTTTCCTTATCACCCCAAATAACTAAAACATGTTGTGTACATGTTGAAGTGGTTTACAATGTTATGATTAAAAAAAAGATTCAACCCCAATGTCTTAATGGGTGTTATCCAGATTACACCACGGTCACTTGCTCAAGAACCCCTCCGATGCCTTAGAGTTGGATTTACACCTAAAATGTAATTCCTGGACCATTGTGGTTCCAGGACAATAGTGTGTAAGCACTATTCAAAGTCAATTACACTGTGTATATTTGATCCAACGAAAATATAATTTAAAAGTAAGACAAATGCTGATGTGATCCAGAGTATCAAAAAGTGTATTGTGTAAAGCTTGTGTTGTTACATTGCCATCCTGCAGTGTTGAGAGAATGAGACACTGAGAGACTACACTTAATGTTGTATTTAACTAAATGTTTTAATAAAGTCCTTAGGTTTTTTGTTTTTTTTAGCTGCATCCAACACACCCCATTTGTTATATTCTGTAAATAGGTTTTCAAAATGTTTTTGTTTATTATGGATGAAGTAAGAGCTTGTAAACATGTTTCATACATTTTAAATGCAGGCTTTTGCTGGGACACAAGTTGATATCCATATACTGTAAATATTAATATACGAAGCCTGAGTGGTGTCACCCATCTGCTATGGCAGTGGGCTCCAGAGGCAATGCTGGAAACCCTGTCTCAGCCTAACTTTTAGTCAACCTAACAACGGGCTAGAGAGCTGGAGCTGAGGCGAGTTTTAAGCCTCTTGACAAACCGTTACACCATGCCTACCTGTCAATCAAGTTATACATCTAAGAATGGATAAACAAAATCAAAATGGATGTATGCTCCCCCTACTGTGTGTTCCCATGAAGACAATAATTAAATCAGACTGATATGGGGTTTTTTTGCACCAGGCTGTAAACATGTTACATTTCAAACAGACATTTTTGGCTGCGGTGTGGATATGACTTTCAGGCTTCTGAAGCTAGCCTGAGGTGGCCACTTGGTTGATACATAGCCTGCATAATTCTTCAGAACATAAGTTTCATCCATGAAACTACTTCATGTGTGCATTTATTAGGACTGTCAGATCAGACAGTCTCTTATAGTATGATCCCCTGAGTTTGATCTTCATATCACAGTAAAAGCGCTTTTCTGCTTGAAGTTACTCAGCACAGTCTTTTACCCCACTGATGGAAGTGTGCAGTTCATCGACTTGATGCCTGAAGTTCAAATACTTTACTCACATAACTTAAGTTTCCGGTGAAATCTGTAGCTTGCCTTCCAAACAGTCATTGGAGTAGCTATGGCAGACATGCACATGGAGGTGTTATTGATTTGACAGACTCCAGCCTGGGGGAAGTGTTTGAAGTCTGTCCATCCTACTGAGCTCATTGCGTCTCCCTGGTACTGTAATGAGGGATTAACTGACAAGATACATTCCTCATCTAAAATAAGGAACACCTCTCATCTCTGTCCAAACTTAGTGTCAATGTTTTGTTTTGTATTAACTTTTTTTTGTCATAAATGATTGACATCCCATGTTCCCAATTCAGCTTCTATTAAAAGAGTATAGTTTGATAGAATATATTGTGTACTTTATTTACAGTCTTGACTGTGGTTCCATATGATTTTGCTGATCATGGTGCGAAAATATGGAACTTATTAAAGCTTGTGATAACTTGAATACAGTTACGCCAGCCTAAAGAACTCCTTGCACTTTTTGTTTTTTTTGTTTGATCAAATATTGCTTTTTATATTCTTTATTTTCTTATGATGAGGTTTCTTGACAGTAAAGGTACAGTGCTGTGGTCTAGTAGCCTTTTACACTTTCATTCTACTTTTCTATTCCTTATGCACTAAATCACCAAATCAAATTCCACACTGATGGCACTCAAGACACCAATAGGCCATCTTGTTGACTTGCAGACTTCGAGTCACAGGTACCTCATCACACAGAGTACCGTATATCCATGTCACACTCAATATTAGTAAATCTGTGTTGCACAGCGCAGCATTCAACAAATGTATACGATTTCAAAGCTGTAGGAGGTTTACTGGGTGCACACTATAAGTGGTTAGGTTGCGCCCCATGTACATCTATATGTACAGTCACTTAACCCAAAGTTGCTCCAACTGCTTCGTTGGTGGCTTGTCAATGTGTATGAATACTGATGGAGACTTCACATGGCAGCCTCCACCTTTAGTGTAACAATGGCTGTGAATGGGTCGATGTAACCTCTTGTGAAAAAGTGTTGAGTAGTAAGACTAGAAAAGTGCGGTACAATCTCAGATCCAAATACCATTTACCAATAGTTAAAAAGCATGTTAAATGCATGTTGCATGTTGAGTGCATGTAATCAGCATGCTGATTACATGCACTCCCATATTGTACACAATGCACAAATAAAAGAAAAAAAAAACATTTTCCATGTCTTGTCTGGGGCGCGTTCAACAGAACATGAAACAGACATTTTGAAGTTTAGTTTTAGCTCCTTTTCCTTCCTCTCTGTTTTATGTCTAACTTCTGCTATCTATCTCCCGTCACTTTGGCTTATCCCACAAGGCCACACGTCTTTAAATTGCACTCTCGACCGTGTATTTTATAGGCTCTAACAAAACAATTTCTTTCCCCTTTCCAAAACTGATCATTGGGTAACGGTCCTAAATTCTACCCCCCATTAAAACTCAGATCCCAGAGGTTTCAGATTACATGGTTCTGATGGTCTCTTTCTTGTGTCTGACTAGAAAAAAAACGGTGCATTAGTTTTCAGTCAGTGAAACAGTTGATTGTCTGTGATAAAAAGTAAATTACCGAAATGTTATTGATACCACATTATCAGCCTATAGGTTCCATTGATGGAAAAGTTCATGCTTGAAAAATAGGGGTTGATAACACAAGGTATATGATTATTTTTCCAGTTTGCACGCATTAGAAAAAAAAGTCAGACATTTGATTCCTATCTGAAACATCCTTTACCAGTTGGTACAACTCATGCAGCCGTGTTGCTCAGAATTTTCAAACTACAAACACATCTGAGAAGAGAAAAACAGTCACACAATCAGCATGTAAATGCAAAATATCTACCATATTTTATGCTGTGACAATTTGCAGCTCAACTCCTGTCAGCAGATTGGTGATGAGTACCTGTCTGGTCTCACAATTCTCCGTAACTCATTTAATCTCATCACATCTGTCACACGGTGCTGGTTTTAAACCAGCATTTCTTCCAGGAAGACAGTTGGATTGGCAGTTATTATTTCTGACTGCCATGTTTTATTTAGGTCCAAGTAGGAAGATGGTGTGAGTGAGTTGAGTTTATATTCCTCTACTATTTTTCTGTCTGAATATAAATATCTGTGTCAGTTTTCTAAACTTCAAAACAAAAATTGTTATTTTACGAAGACTTAAGCTATGGTAAGAATGGAAATTAGTAAAGTCGAACATTCCACCTGTCTTATGATTACACCGACCACTAATGACTGGATTTTTCAAGAGGTTGCTCATATTGAAAAAAATAAATAAATAAATAAAAGAAGGCAGAAACTTAATTTGGGTCGGCTGTGGTTCAGTGGTAGAGTTGGTCATCTCTCAACCGGACGGTAGGGAGTTAAATCCTCAGCTCCTGCAGGTACTGTTGTCTGATGTGTGTAGTAGGCCAAGACACTTAGCCCCAAGTTTCTGCGACTGCATACTTGGTGGCATATTAATGTGTATGAATGGGATAGTAAATAATGATGGACATTTTCCATAGAAGCCTCTGACATCAGTGTGTAAATGTGAAGGTGTGACCTGGGTAGTAAAAGTGCTCGATAAGCTCAAGTCCATTTACCATTTCATGATGACATCTTCACAGAACATGCAATGATATATCATGATGTATAGGATGATGAAGTGAACTTGAGGTAGTTATCTTTTCCTTATTTACATAAATCAACAGAGAAAATACAGGTGCGAAAAAAGAAAGCAAAAGGTTTTAAATTGGCGCAATCAGTGACAGACTGTGGTGTGTAGGCAAAGACTGGGATAATAGGAGGAGACTCAGGGTCACACTGTGTGTGAGTAGGCTCGAGTGTGAGGTGGAAACTGGCTGTACGGAATATGAAAAGCGCTAACACTGTTATCGTTGACTGTCTGCATGTGCAAGATGCGATGTGACAGTTGAGCAGGGCTGTAAGGGCAGAGATGAATTCACAAATGGTAGCCCCGGGGACCAGTGGGTTGGGGTGGGTGGGTGACGGTGCATGCTGGGGAGGGAACGTCAGGGGGTTATAAAGGGCTAGTGGGGCTATATTATCTGCAGTGCAGAAGGGATTTTCCCTCTTAACTCGCTGCCCTTTGATGATGTTTCCAATAAAATGTCAGATCAAAAATCCACATGAAATTATGTTCTGATATGACATAGTTGAGGGAAACATGCTATAAATATGCTTATAGTTGTGTGAAAACTTCATCGCAGAAGGGAACATGAAAGGTCAAGTAGAGGGTCAAAACCTGCAATCCCTTGCAGACACTGAAGCTCAAAGCAATAACTCCACATTTTGGGAAATATGCTTATTTGCTTTCTTGCCAGCAGTGAGATAACAAGATGTCCACTTCTTTCATGTCTGCATGGCAAATGTTGGGCTAAAGCCAACAGCCTGTTCATTTAGGTTAGCTCTAAAACTGAAAAAGGGTCAAACAGGTGGCCTTGCACTCTTTAAATGTCACACAATCTGAATATCAGCTCCTCTAAAGCAGACAAGCTACAGTATCGTGTTCCTTTCTGTTTTTACAGTGATTTCCTGCTGTTTCATCTGTTGTCCTGGCAACCCCAAGGTGACAACATTACTGTATTCACACATACAAAACACACTTGGAAATATCCCTCATTTCCCAGGTTGAGCTGCTGGTGTGAATGCAAATTGTCAATTTTTTACCTTGACTGGTTCCTTCCATCTGTGTTGTTTAATCTCCATGTGAAATTCCCATGAGCCATTATGAGAAGTAATATGCAGCAGTAAACATTCAGAAAAATTATTGGGCAGCAAGAGGGGGTGATGACGTTTTTATCACACACCATGATATGACATTACACATAGTACGACAGTCCTGCTTATAATAAGAAGCTTCATGTCTCTCATAAGCGATCTCACATTTACAGAGATCAATCAAAAATTGAGCTTTAGTAGCTCTTTTTCTGTTTACAATGATGTTAAATTTGATAGCAGTAAATTGTTTAATATTGTTACCTTACACTAATATTAACATAACTTCATCTCAATCAGTTACAGCATACAAAAAAAAACTTGTCTACTATGAAAATCTATAAAAAATAGAAACGTTCACCGTCTCTACTCGAGCAGTGTATTTTACTTTTTATAAGTCAAGCAGCATTTAAAAGCTCCATAGACAGAGATGCTCATATTGGCGTTTTATTCTTTCTATCAAAGGTCTTTATAAAGATTTCTATGTACAGGACTCAGAATGCTCCTGCTCATGTTGTCCACGATCCAAATGAAATTTAAAAAATATGATGATAGCTTTTCAAACGATTGCTTACCTTGAAGATTCATTAAGAAAATTAAAACCTATAATGATCAATTGACGGACAATTGCGATGCTTTCAAACAGGGTTTCAGAAAAGTTAGACAGACTGAAACATTGCAGCCAAAAATCCCTGTGTGTCCAGGTATTCCATTCCCGATGATTCAGAAAAGCTTGCGGGAATGTCTTTGGGCATGTGTGTCACATAGCCCCTTTTATATTCATGACTTGCCATTGTTTTTGCAATGTGCAGAATGTCAATATACTATGTGTCTTCACTTTCACAACCGTGAATTTAAAGTGTTACTCATTTTCTTTTTCACATTCACCCCTATGTTTTCAACTCAAACCCTCTGTGTGACCCTGGCCCATACAGGGTCTCTCTTTTCCTTCCTTCTAGACAAATAAACCAGATGCCAGGTGATCCTGATGCTAACTCTTTTTTTTTTCCCTTCGTATTCCACGCTCCCCTGAACAACATAACTCTGTCTTTGAACCTGTGAAAAACACAAGACTAAAACATGATTGCAGACAGCATTTGGCATCATTCTGTCAATCCATCAGTTCTCTGTACCGTCTTATAACTCAGCTAAATGTGCTTCATTTCTACCTTCTTCTTCTCAGCAGAGGTAAAATTAATCACTGATACCAATTGAAGTGAGTGTGACAGACGTGAGAGATTACGTGTCTGTAGTCGTGGGAGGGGGACAGGAGATGGGGTAGGGTTCTGTTGAGCAAGAAAGTGAAAAATCCGTAAAACCATTTAGCATTTTAAATAGCTGCACCATCTCCATCTGAGCTGAGCCCCATTAATTAAAAAGGACATGCCACATTGAAGCCCAAATGAAATTTCACTCTCATTCACAGAAGACGTCTCGAAGAATGATCCTTTCCCTGCTCCTCTGTAAAACTGCATAATCTAGGCTACAGACTTTATCATAATTGGATGAGGATGATTTATACCAGGTGGAGAGAAATGATGAGGGTGGGAAACCTACCCAACCACCTCACCGAAGCCTTCTTCATTGCCCCCCCCCCCCCCCATCTCAAACACACACTGACCCCCTGACTGTCACCACAGCTTAAGAGTATGTCATATTCTACTATACACTTACAGCTGCTAACAGAGTGAGGAAGTCAGTTATCTTGATTGACATTTTCATCTCAGTGGCAGATTTGTCATCACTGCTTGGGCATATTTGTGTTATTGCTGAGGGTTTCATACATACTCTGTTATTTTTAGTCATTGCTGAATGAGGAAGCCAATTCTGACGTTTCAACATGATGATTGCACATCCAAAGACTAATAGCTGAACCAGAGCAAATCCACGTGAGGGAAGACATTTTCCGTGTGCTGATTTATGGTTGCCTTTCCTTCACAACATACTGAGCGGATGCCTCCTACTGCAAACGCTGAGAAAATAACATCTTGATTTCATGACAAAACAACTTGGATTGTTTTGTTTTGGTCAGTTTTCAGTTGCGTCATCTTTCACCACGCTAAGTGTCTTACATAAGTAAGTATATGATAAATATCAGATCTGACAACAGTAAACCCCAATTTTCAAGTAAAGTTTGAACTCTCTTACTATTCAAGCTGAGTATGACTCAAGCTTCAATTACCATCCCATGTGCCCATTTTTTGCCATGTGGCTGTGTTGCAGCTGAATACCCTCATCAGTGCCCCTGAATCTCTGAATATAGATGAAACCCAAACTTTGCTGTGTTTGCAGCTGTGTATGTGCTTGGCTAAGCATGTGCATATGCATGCACACTTACATTTGCATTTATGTTTTTATTCATGCTTGAGAGTTTATAATGTCTCCTGTGCTGTTGGCTTGCTGTGGCATTTTGCCTCTGGCTATCCAAGTTAACTCAAATTTCAGGTAGCTGCACTCCTTGCCTCAGAGGGGGGTGCTTCGGGAGCTCTTGTTGTTTGAACTAAACTTTCCACCATATCTTAATGAAAAAGTAAAGGAGGTCGGTTGCACATTGACGCGTAGACCGTAGAGGAAAGTGAAGAGCGATGGAGGGAGGGAGAGAGAGAGAGAGAGAGAGAGAGAGAGAGAGAGAGAGAGAGAAATAAAGAGATGTCGAGTACATTTTATTGTAATGTTGTTGGTTTTTTTTCCAATGTATCGTCCAAATAATTATCAAATTGTGGCTGGGTTCCTGGGCTTATTTTTCTTTTTCGTTTTAAGAAACTTGAAGTGAAATTCAATGTTATCAAATTTGAAAGAATGAAAGAGTAGAGGAGAGAGAGAGAGTGATAGAGAGAGCACCTTTTATATATACATCAATAAATAGCTCTTAACCATTTCAACGCTGAAAAAACAAAGCCATGAGGCCTTACAAACATAAGAGTGAGTGAAGCTGGAGACTTTAATTCATGCCTTTATATACATCGTGACCACACATGTTGTAGAAGAAAATAGGAAACAAGTGCAATTCGGTATCCTCTCCCCCTCCATGTATTGGGAGCAGATACAGTACGTAGCTAATAAAATAGATGACATGTTGCTGATACAGAGGTAATTACCCGCTGCTGTTATTGCAGTACCTACACTGCCTCAGTCACGTGCTCATATAGCCTTGAGCAGGACTCAGGCAATGCTCTGAGCAATTCTTCTTTTACTCCTCTCTTTCTTCTCTTGTTGCTCTCTGCCTCCCTCCAAATTTAATTTTGTTTTGCCTTTTCTTATTTTATTTCAACAGGCTGCCATGAGCAGTTGCTATATAACTAGGCAAAATAACTGGGCAGTTAATATGTTTCTCCTGTTACTATGAAATAGAAGTAAATGCCATATTAACAGGACTGGGCAGATAAAAGGACCCAAAATGCAGTCTCACACAAGGCAGAATACAATCAAAGGGTAGAGTGCATTCATCAGAGGAGGCCACTTCACAGGTAACCCAAGATTACAGAAGCAAACAATCCTCAGTGGGGCAGGCCAAAGGTAAAAGTCTAAAAGGCAGGTATGTCTTACAAATTATCACATACACACTAATTTAAGAGTTTACAATTACACAATGTCTGATTAAACTTCATTATTTAATATTTTGGCTTAACCAATCACAGCTCCTGAAAAAAAAGTGACATACCTAGCAACCGGGCACAATCACCAAGATCAACGTTTCTGTCTCAGCTTCTTGCTGTGAGATAATCACTGTGTTAAACATCCTTGCTAAGACTTTTTAAGCCACGTTTGGAGTTCTCCGAGAGGATTCTCAGAATGTTTGTGAATACAGGCCCAGGTCTTCTGCTGTCAGCCTCAAGTGGACACTCTAGGAACAGCAGCTTCATTGTTCAACATTGGAGGTTGCAGCTTCATAAATTCATGATGAATAAAATGGTATCCCAAATGGATCAGTATTCAGAGCAAGAATTGTGTAATCCTCTGAATATTATTCATCATTAGTATGTATTATTAACGCATCACATGAAAACAGGACCAAACAAATACTCGACCAGCCATATGGTGCAGCCAAGACCTGAGACACCATGCTTCTGCTCAGTTGTTACAATAAAACCAAGAATCTATGACACTGTAATCACAATTCAACATCATCATTTCCCACCGTACAGTTATATACATTGATCTGTAAATAAAATAAACTGAAGCTGAACAAATAAAACCACAAACTGGATTCACTATATGGATGATTTGCTTCATCAGAACTTTTTGTCAGTGATCAGAGATTTTAACTCAGATCTTACCAAATAGAAATGGGTGCTTAAAGTACCGGACATATGAGGCCAATTTATTCCTGCACAATCCAAGTATCAGCCAGGCATTGGGGTAAATGATGCTGACATCTACCGATCATGCAGCGACCTCTCTCTCTCTCACCTGGGGAGGGCTAAGGAGCACTGTGAGGATCATGTTCTATGATTTTTCCCGGCCTTTTAAAACCATACCGCCCATGCTTCCAAGGGACAAGCTGCAACACACAGGAGTAGACCTGCAGCTCACATTGTGGCATTCTGTATTACCTGACGAACCGGCCACAGTTTGTGAGTGCACAGGATTGTGTTTCTGACCTGGTCATCTGCAGTACAGGGGACTGTCTGGACTCACTTCCTTTTTACTCTATACAAGGCAGACTTCTCCCATAACACAACCAACTGTCCCCTAATGAAGTTCTGATGATGACTCTGCCATTGTCGGCCTCATCACCAATGGGGACGAAGGGGAGTACAGAGAACTCAACCTGGACTTTGTGGACTGGTGCCAGGGGTGTGTCCAGATCAACACAGGTAAAACCAAAGAGCTGGTGGTGGACTTTTGCAGGCAGAGACCCACTTCCCCCACACTGGTGAACATTCAGGGAAACAACATTGACATTGGGTGTTCACCTGAACAATAAGCTGGACTGGATTGATAACACACAGGCTCTCTTCAAAAAAGGCCAGAGCACACTTCACCTGCTGAGTAGACTTCAGAGTGCAGGGAGCACTCCTGAGGACCTTTTATGACTCTATATCCTTTACGGAGTGGTCTGCTGGAGCAGCAGCACCACGGCTGCAGACAGGAACAGACTAAACAAACTGGTGAAGAAGGCTAGCTCTGTCCTGGGCTGCCTCCCGGACCCTGTTAAGGCTGTAGGAAACAGGAGGATGATGAAGAAGCCATCATCCCTGATGGAGAACGTTTCCCATGCATAGTACTGTAACAGCACTGGGCAGCTCCTTCAATGACAGGCTTCGCCCCCAGCGGTGTCTGAAGGAGAGATACTGCAGGACCTTCCTTCCTGCTGCAGTCAGACTGTTTAACCAAGCCTGCTCCCAGTAGATCACAAAACACACCCACAAACCAGACACTTCACTCCTACCTCTTGTGCAATAATAATGTTATGTCAACGCCACCTGACTTTATTTGCATTGCAATAATAATTTATGGGACCACTTGTGCAATAACATGCCCATCCTTATATGCACCGTGTGCATGATAGTGTTCATACAGTTTGTACAGACTTTAAGAAAGCTCTTTTAACTCTCTTAACTTTTTTTGATGCATTTTTTTAAGGGGGTTTCAGTAGACTGAACTCTTGTGGTCATTTAGTGAACATTTGTTGGGTCCAACTCAGTAGACTGAACATGTCAGCGTGGATACTAACTTCCTGGTTTTGTATGGTATGAATGCATCCTTTCAGTAGATGAGTTGTGTTTTAATGCTGTGCCAGATTAAATGTAAAACGTAACTTCACATGCACCTCCAAATCAAAACAAACGAGGAAAAAAGGAGGGATGCGGCTGGTTCAGGAAACATGCCTTTCACATGTTAAGTTATTAAATTGTTTACTTGCAGTGTGAAGTTTTGTATTATTTACTGACCCATCATGCATATTACATCTGAGTTGGAATGTCAATAACATGAGACGAGCTAACTTCCATAATAAACAGAACTAAACAGTAGGTACCGAAAGCATCCAGTAACGATAGTAGGGATGGTCTGCTGTCAGATTGAATAGGCACATTGCAATTTGGATGCACCCAGAGAAAAAAACCAGACTGGATAATCAAACACAGGTGAGACTACAGACACAGGTGAGGACAACGATGGGAAATCAAAACTGGAGGTAAAAAAACAACAACAACACAAAGGCAGTTTTAACTTTATAGACATAATACACAGGGGTGATGAATAACAAAATAGAACAGGAAACACTAAAAATTAAACTCAGGATTATTCAGAGAAAAACAACCAGGTAATAAACAAACTAAACAAGAGTAAATCATGACATAGGAACAGGAGAAGAGGAATCCGATCAGTCATTACCATTTGTGGGGCCATGATGATAAAAGTATACTCCATGTCTCTCTGTGAAAGCTTTCATGCTATAATGACATTCTACATACCATAAAACTCATCAGTTGCCCTTCTCTGTGAACTTCTTTGAATATTAGTCGGGTATATGGGTAGTGATTTTAAGCTTGTGACTGCATGCTCTGGAACCATTCCTTTCCTGGGCTAATTGTGATTCAAGCAAACAAAGCCTTCATAAATCCAGTGAAGCTATGCATGAACAATTTTTGCTGATGCACGTGCATATTTTAGTGCAAGTGACCATGAGTCTTTGCACTAATTTATTGCTGCCCCTAAAGCAAGCGCTCTCATTATAAAGCAGCATGAAGTCCATTTGGGGCTTATATTGTCATAAAACTGCCAAACGTTTTAACCTCAGCCATTGTAAATATTTGTTTCCCTTTACACAGTTACCTTTTTTATGTCTTGCAGTCATCAATACACTGAACAAGCACCATATATGTATTGAAAAAAATCTAATTTAGAGCAGCGTGCGTGTGTTTTAGTTTTAAGTGCAGTGGTGTTCAGAAACTGCAGACCTCTACAAATTGCTAAAGCTTTATGGTTCACACATCTCACTCCTCCAAGGGTGATTAGCATATGCTAATGTAGCTGTAGGTGGAATACTTTGGAGTGATTACACTTTCACGTCACAGAAGGGTTTCAACATTGCAATGCATTGATTATGTTAAACAGCAAAGATTTAATGGGAAATGGATGCACAGTGGCAGCAGAAAGCAGTTGTAAAACCACAGATGCTCCAGAGATCCAGTTTTGCAGTGATTACATCCAGGGATTAAAATCATCATGTGCTTGGACAACATAAGTGATAGTACTTGCTGATAATCAGCGGGTCAATCACGTTCACTGTTCCAAACCCAACAGACGGCTCATTAGACGAAGAAACATGATCTTAACAACAAACAATTATGCACAGAACTTAGCACTGTGAGTGGAATTGCAACACCTGCAGAGACCCTTAAAGCTAATTTGGGAGAAATCCTTTGAGTGAGACATTAACTCAGCACAAATGATATGGAAAAACTCAATTAACATTTAACCAAGTGATGAAATACAACAATACAAACAAATGTGCCTCTGGGCACAGAGTAAGTAAGCCCTCATTAGCCAGATGGAAATTATTAAAATAAGATAATAAGAAGACCTCCCCCAGTGCGAGGCTACGCAGGCTGGAAAAGTTATGTTGCTTTTATTAACCAAAGATGAATGTTTTCAATGAATATTCATGAGGAGGAAAATGTTGTTTACTTCACAAGTACATCTGAACCAATTTAATAGGGAAAAGCAATCAGGAGAATGCTATGCTTCAGAAACATTTTTTTTTATTTTAATGACTTTTTAATTGATCATTTCATTTTTTTTAAACAAAGTGTATTCTCCTTGCTAAATAACGCCTCTGCCCTCCTACTCTTTCAGTTTCTTTGCCCCTGTCTACTAGATGGCCAGTACTTGTGGTTGTTGACCAACCCAACAGCTCACTTATCTTGTCACTGCATCATAATGGAATTAGCTGAGGTTGGGGGGAGAAGGGTTCCTGCCAGAGTAGTGATGGCCCCAATCTTACCCACTTTCACGTGGCACCATTAATATAGGCATACATCAACCAAAAGACTGCTTATCCTGCCGATGTCATTCTTGAACTGCCTCGAACAGGCTTGACACTTTTCCTCACCCTGCTGATGAATAAATAATTGCTTCAAGATTAGCCGTTTATCATTAAAATCACCTCATTCCACTCTCTACACCTCTGAATCTGCTGAATTTGAATATCAATCTGTTCTGGTCATAGATATTTTCCCCCCTCCACTAGCTGACATTCAGTTGATATACGTTTATGCTCCACTTTATGACTTTGCCCGCACTCTTTGTAAAGCACAATGAAGAAAACAATAAATCTACTGTTTACATATTCTCCTGCACAGTGATGTGCTCCCCAAACTGGAATGTACTGCCATAAAGTGAAGGCATGCGTTGCTATTAGAGCCGAATACAACATACCAATATGATTTATGGAACTCTGCCATCACCCTTCTGATTTCCATCTATATCCGCTGCTATAATTACACCCAACAGCATTTTTCTTGTACTCGCTGCATGGATTCATGTGCATAATTTATTTACTTGGAGACATATTTTAAATAGGAAGCATCAAACCAGTGAGTAACCTTGGTACCTCATCCAAGTGCAGTTACTGTCACTTTGAAGAAAACAAAGTGGGACAATGCAAATGTGTTTCTCAACAACAACAAAAAAGGTTTACAGCAAAGAGATAAGGAGTCCCTTAGTTGTCTTAATTTACCAAGTTGACATTATTTGATTAAAGATGCGTGACCTCAAATACAAGATGAACAGATGTTGAATCATGACCAAAAGGCCCTGGCATCTTTTAAGGCAGGCATACACTGTGGTGATGGTTTTGACAGTTTTGAAAATCTAGAGTAATTTACATGCGATGAAAAGCCAAAGTTCACAACTTATAGTCGCACACTGTGCAGTCCGATGCTCAGCTGCGACCTGATTGCTTGCACTGTAAGAGAGAAATATACACGCCTGCCTTCCAAATCCGGAAAAGGAAAAGAGAAATGCTCATGAAGGAGGAATGTGCTGCCTTGGCCATTTGTGCCATTCTATGCATGCGCCTGCGTGTATGGACACGTACGTGGACAAAATAGTCTGTGACTTTTGTTGCAGTGGCACCGACATGACGACATGCTTCTTCTTCTGAATGTGGTCATGTTAAGATTTCTCACTCAGGCTCAAAACCCAGTGATCTCAGGTGAATTGGCTCGTAGCTCTGCTTCTACCCTCACTAGGGGCGACCAAAATATCAAAAAGGTTTGATTTTTAGGCAACCAGCAGATTGCCAGTTGGGAGCTGGTCGGGAGGGGGATATTGGTGCTCATTGCTCCCTGTATACTACACTACTCATGACTCACAATAAAGCTGAAATTCATCCCGACTCCAAAATTTCTTGTTTGAGATATTGGCACAAAAAATTGTATGCCTGCCTTAACACAGATATGCATACTTTAAAACTTTTTGTCTGATTTAACCCAAGGAAGCAAGAGATTAAGTTAATTATATTCCAGAACTTCCTTGTACTATTAATTTTTCATTATTTTAAAGATTTCATGACTTTTAAATTCAATGTTTCTACACCCAGTTCAGTCTCTCTATACTGGAATGTTTGCTTTCTTGTAATTTGTCCTCACACGCATTGCACAAATATAGGCCAGTTCCATCAATATATTTCCCCCCTGTTCACTTTCCATCAACATTACCTTCTAGTTAATGTATGAACCTCTGCTTTTCATTGCCAGAGGGACAGAACTTGCCCCAGACCACCAAACAGGGAATACAAAATTAATATTTCATAGTGCTCCAACGCCCGTCAGACAAATTTATGTGGACATCCCGTCAATAAATGGTTGAAAGATTGATGGAATATGATGTCCCTGGGTGGAGCATGAAGCAGCTGGTAGGACTGTTGACACAAGAGCTATTTTTGGAAGATCCCTAGTTCTTTCCTTTAATCTAGAGGGGAAGCCAACTGATGCATTGTTGCATGCATTAGGAGGGTAACGGAAAACTGAAAACAAAGAAGCACGTCACAGGAATGTCCCATATCTGTCGCACTGTGTGCACCAGTATCTGAGATGTTGCCAACACTGTGAGTATTGAAAGCAACAATATGTGGAATTTGGTTTGGTGTGCCTTGGCGCCGACCAAAGGTCTGTTTGTGCAACTGCATTGTTGCAAACACAGTGCTGTCCCCTACTACTTTCCCTCATAGATCACATGCATTAGTCAAAAAGAAAAGGAGCAGTGTTATAAGAGGTTCATGACCCATGTTGACTGACAAGCTATAGTAGTATTACCTGATTTTCAGTTTGCGGATGCCTAAATATTTAAAAAAAATAAAAAAAATCCTCTTTAACATCAAGGCCAGGGGACTACAGATGAAAACTAGTGTTTTGGCTGATTCTGGTATTTTAACCACGTCTTATGTGTTTTCTTAATATGCACTGTCCCTTTCCTAAATAAACGGTATTGAATGGAAATATGAATCTGCTACCATATACAGCACGTTGTGAAGATTTACTTTTGGCATGGAATGACATAATTAAAAAACAAAAAGCAAAAACATGCACATGTAAAATACAACAGCAGCAAAGTGCTGGAAGACGTTGCAAAAATTACCAGGCACTAATTGTTTGGGGAAAGCTGTATACCTTGACACAAAATACAAACGTGGCACTGGCGCAGTGAGACAAAATTAACTGACAAGAGGAAAGGTAGATTGAAACTGAGTTGCCAGTGTGCCACACCCTAAATAGACACTGGGGCAATCACACACAGGTGAGACTAACGACACAGGTGAAGACAATTAGGGCAATCAAAATGGAGGGAAACCAGACACAAGGAGGAAGTAAGGCCCCGTTTACACGGAGACGCTGTGACAGAAAGCTCAGAGAAAGCTCTATCCAATGTCTGTGTGCTGTTAATCATTTTCTTTCTTTGGCCAGTCTCAGATATGGCTTTTTCTTTGCCATTCTGCCCTGAAGGCCAGCATCCCGGAGTTGCCTTTTCACTGTAAACATTGACACTGGCATTTTGCGGGTACTATAATGAAGCTGCCAATTGAGGACCTGTGAGGTGTCTATTTCTCAAACGAGAGACTCTGATGTACTTGTCTTCTTGCTCAGTAGTGCAGTTGGGCCTCCCCCTTCTCTTTCTACTCTGGTTAGAGCCTGTTTGTGCTGTTGTCTGAAGGGAGTAGTACACACCGTTGTAGAAAATGTTCAGTTTCTCAGCAATTTCTTGCATGGAATAGCCTTCATTTCTAAGAACAAGAATAGACTGTCGAGTTTCACATGAAAGTTCTCTTTTTCTGGCCATTTTGAGAGTTTAATCAAACCCACAAATGTGATGCTCCAGATACTCAACTAGCTCAAAGGAAGGTCAGTTTTATAGCTTCTCTAACCAGCTAAACTGTTTTCAGCTGTGCTAACATAATTGCACATGAGTTTTCTAATAATCTATTAGCCTTCTAACACAATTAGCAAACACAATGCACCATTAGATCACTAGAGTGATGGTTGCTGGAAATCGGCCTCTATACATAGATATTTTATTAAAAAACAGATATTTGCAGCCAGAATAGTCATTTACCACATTAACAATGTATAGAGTGTATTTCTGATTAGTTTAATGTTATCTCCATTGAAAAAAAACAGTGCTTTTCTTTCAAAAATAAGAACATTTCTCAGTGACCCCAAACTTTTGAACGGTAGTGTATCATATCAAGGTTCTGTTTTAAGAGACTATACAACGCGACTAGCTGCAAAAGTGTAAACAGGGCCTAAGACAAAACAAGAAAGACTGGGGATAAGAACTACAAAATACAATAGCTAAACAATGAAGACAAGACTAGTGAAATGCACACACAGGGAAAGGAGAAACGCACTAATACAAACGAGAAAATACAACAGGAAGCACTTCAACCTTCAACCAGGAATATGAACAGAAAATACACAGGGTTTAAAGCAACAGGGGAATACAATGAAAACACTAAACTCCACAAGAGTAAGCCATGACAGTATGAAAATTTTACCTATGTATGTGTTAAAGTTAAACAGGGTGCAATAGAGCCTGAGCGATTGATCAGCGAGCTGATAACATCAGCTGATAGTAACACATCAAGTGACTATCATGTTGGTTAATTTTATTGCAGATATGCGCCGATATTACCTGATTTATACACAAGCATTTTTTGCCAATTCAAACTGCTGTTCAAATATACAGTATATTTACATACTGTAGAAGTGTTGTTAAGGGGGAAAAAAAACTGATATTACACAGTCAGGCTCATTTTTTTTAATCTTCCACCGTAGTCATGTTTAAAAACTTTACAATGGGACTTCCACAGTGTACTTGTGACTTCTTCTTTTGCCTCCTGAGATGCCTTCAAAACTAGGATTGAAAAGATTTACAGGCATAATGTGTTCTCACTGTGACATTTCTCCTCATCCTCAGGGTCTTGTGGTGGGTCACGTCCTACCAACTTAAAAATAAGAAAGAGGACCAGCACAGAGATGGAAGGAATTCTAGTCTTTCTTCAAATAAAAATTGTAATTTTGGGGGCACTGGTGGCACAGTGCTTAATGCGCATCCCATGTATGGACGCTATAGTCCTCAATGCGGGCGAGCGGGTTCAACTCCGGCCTGTGACTTCTCTCTCGATGTCATTCCCCTCTCTCTCTCTTTCTCTCCCTGATTTCCAACTCTCACCACTGTAAATCTCTCTCTCCAATGAAAGGCACCAAACAAAATTGTAATGTCAAGAAGTGATTATGTAGAAAAAAGTTAACCTTAAGACGTGTCTATTATAGTATCACTGTCCACAATATGGTCATAATAATGGTACTGTTCTCCTTTTGACATTAAAAAGCGGTTCAGGCTGAGTCCACACTACATCTGTCTCTGATCTTATTTTGAGGTAGTTTCGTAGCTCTTCTACAACTCTTTGACATCATAAATAAATTAGGTGAATGTCAAGGCAAATGCTGAGCATTTGTGCTGAGAAACCCACAAGCCAAGGATAGAGGGACCACGTCATATTAGTTGTGACAATGACAGAACCAAACCCTTGGAAAAGCCTTCAATGGATTTGACATGGTCCCATCTTGCTGGATCTGTCAAACCCCTCTTGAACTTTTTTTCCCTACTATTTTGCGGAAAAGGAACACAGTACAGCCTGGAGCAGCTCCTGCATGGGTTTGAAGTAATGTGCTTTACCCTGACAGTGAAGATAAAGGGCTTGGAGTGAGGAAAAAAAAAAAAAAAAAAACACAACAACTTCGAGGTCTCCAGAGAGATGTCTGTGAATTTGAAGGTTAGGACTGCAGTTTTATGCCGAAATAAAACTGGCATTTACTTCAACTTATCTATACCTCAAGCAATTCATTTTTATAGTAACCATTACACTTAATATTCTTTGACCTTTTAACACTCTTCATAAACACCTGGCAAGTCTTTCCATGAAAAGACAAGGCTAAATGTAATTTGATTTGTCTTGCATCATTGGTCCAAGCCTCAGGTATTTCCATAACCTTTAAACTATTTTCTTGTCATGCATGAATTATGTAAGGGTCTGTTTCTTTATCAATATAAATGTACAGCTGTTTTTGAAATGTCTGTTTTTCAGGTGGCTTAAGGTCAGTATACAGCTGCATTATCTTGTCTATGGAGGATTTATTTTATCTACAATGACATCCCATTCCAGCTCCTCCTTAAATTGTTGACAATGTTCCTACTTTGATGCCACGTGTCTTTAAAAATTATACAATGTGTTATATTAATAATAGAAGAATGCGTGTGTAAAAAAACCCAAAAAATACTACAGATTTATAGTCATAGTTTTAACCAAAAGAGAGAGAGAGAGCGCTGTCTGTGTTGCACAAACACCTTAACAGTTTTCTGGTATCTGTTATGTGTGGTGAAAACCAAACAAAGTTCAAGGACCCACGTGTAGAGTACCAAAAGTAATTATTTTAACATAGAGGCACAGCAAAGGCAGCATACAGCAAAGGTAAAAAAAACAACTAAACCCCCCCCCCCCCTGCAGTGACACAACCCGCACTGACAACATGAGAGAAGGTATATTGAAACCGACTTGCCAATGTGAACGCACCCTAAATATACTCTGAGGCAATCAGCCACAGGTGAGACTAACGACACAGGTGAAGACAATCAGGACAATCAAAATGGAGGGAAACAAGGACACAAAGGGAGGAAGTAAGACAAAACAAGAAACAATGGGGGTGCGTTCGGATTGTCCTTTAACTATTCTCTTTACCTTAAACCTGTTGAAAATGTCATGGGGTTAAGGAAAGCCGTTACAAGAATTCATAAAGGAATTAGGGGAAGGCAATCGCGTTGTTTTGACAATCTGACTGCATTTCCATTAAGCATCGTAATAATGCCTTCTGGCCAGTGAAAAAAACAACCAAGACGTTGGAATGTAAATAAAAGAAATAAAAGCTACCAGGATAATTCAATTTGATTGTTTTACAACACAAGCATAACTTTCATAGTTCACCTCTTGTTTTAAGATTGCTCAAAGTTGTTCAAGGCCTATGATTGCAGTGGTAAATGACCTTACATGATCTGCGTCCCTTTTCCTTTTTCCCTAAACAAGGTTTTATATTACTATTTCTTTTATGAATAAAAATCTAATCTAACAGCAAAGCATCTCCTCTAAACATGATACAAGGATGTATAAAAGCAATATTCACCTTCTTCACACACACAAAATAAAAAAATAAAATAAATACAAAGGCAGTAACAAATTATAGGTTAAATCAATATAAAAACCAAATGCAGATTGTCTCCACATTTCTCCTCCAACAGATCGTCAGTTTTCATGAACAGTCGGCTGCACAAGTCGTTTTAAATGTTGCAACCTCAAGGAATTGTGGGGCGTCATTATCTAATTTCCTTTCGTCAAGGATTGTCCACTGCTTTTTGCTTTGCTAAAAGGAGGTTATGAAGGAAGCACTAAGCCACCTTTCCCTAGCTTTAGAAAATTCAAACGGCTCTAATCATCGCCGCCATTTCACTCAGTTAGGAACCTTCCTAAGCAAAAAAGACCATTGGAACGTACCTCAGTCAAACAATAAAGACAAGACTAGTGAAATGCACACACAAGGAAAAGAGAAACACATTAACACAAACAAGGAAATACAAGAGGAAGCACTTGAAACTTCCACCAGGAATATGAACAGGAAATACACAGGGTTAAAAGCAATACAATGGAATACAACGAATACAGAACAAGAAAATATTCTAAATATAACTCCACAAGAGTAAGCCATGACAGTATGATCAGCCAGCTGATAACATCAGCTGATATTAGCAAATCAAGTGACTAACGTATCGGCTATTTTTATTGCAGATATGTGCCGATATGACCTGATTTATTCTTCAGCATTTCATTTCAGTTTCATTGTGTTACACGTGCAGTTATTGTTCTGGCTGTTTCCAGCAGAGGCTGCTAGATTACAAAACACATTTTCACTCTGTCCACAGTGTAAAGTGGTGATGCACATAAGCACAGTTATTTTCCAGTGAAGTGAACATTTTGTCTTCATAGCTATTTATATATATATATATATATATATGCACACACATATATATACACACATATACATATATACACACACACACACACACACACATATACATATAGAAGCACCAATCACCAGAAGCATCAGATTCGTATTATCCTTCATGTCAATATCTGTCCCAAAATTCCAATATCGGCCAAGCCTAGTGTGCAGGAGTTGCAAGTTTAAGATCTAAGTTTAAGAGTGATGACAACCCCAGGTCCTTCTTCATTTTTTAAGTATACCAATGTTGGTCTCACTTTGTACAGAGCTCTTCTCCCAATGAGTATAATTTCCTCAGCGTATTGAAAAGGCAGTCAGATTTTGAGCCCACTCTGAAGTGCACAAAAAAGGGGGATAGTTTTAATCTAGAGTTGTTGCATTTAAAGTAAATATTTGCATCACAAGGAGTTGGAATAACATCCTCTGATCAGCTGATTACCATAGTGATGAGAATCTTCAAAGGGAAAACTTTCTTCCTCGGGGGTTGAGCTCAGAGTTATAGGTTATGAGCTGCAATATTGACTGTCTCTGTGGGCATGTTCTGCTCAGCAGCAGCAGGAATATGGGACACTCCACTGTTGATTATAATGAAGTGGGGAAGAGGCGAAAGCTTACTTCTGGAAGAGGAAAAAAAGGGAGAATCAGCCTGTTTTTGACAGAGCTCATTATCTTGTCTGGAGGTGTTTGAAGCTTTAAAAAGAAGCAGCAGTAGCAGAGATGACTAAAGAGGAAGGGAGTTGGCAAAGGAATACCCAAGGAGGATGGACATTTGGGATGTCAAGTGCTTATACTGTGTGGGGATCCATTTCTTGGTTATCCCGCCATTTACCTTCCATTTCCTGGCTATAAAACAGTCTCCCATATGGCACCTTTGGCAAAGGGCATTATTCTGCTTCTCAACAGGCAGATATCGGGAGTGAGCATGGCCATCTGAAATGAGCTGACACCACACTCTTTGGAACTGTTAACGGGATAGAGATCAAGGCAGGAGTGGGTTGGAGGGATGTGTGTATGTCCCTTATTCTTTTTATGGCAACAGACGCACCCTTTGAGGTTCTTAATCATCTTCTGTGAGTTAATATTAGTCATCGGACACCCTCTCTAGAGGGAACTGACAAATGAGGAGGCTTTCTGTTTGAGTTAAATGATAGAAGAGGAAAAAAGGGTTTGGATGCCCTGCCGCAGTCCTTTTTTGCGGTGTGGGGCCGATGCCAGAACCCACATCCCACCCACCGACCCATCCCCTCCCTCCCTTTCAAATACTGCTACTCAGCACTGCAGCACTGTAGCAACAGGATGGATCTTCTCCTTAATGTGTGCGTTTCACAGAGCGAGACAAAAAGTGGGAAAGGGAGTCACAGCATGTCAGGGCATTAGTAACATGCGGCGACGATATTGAGATAACAAGAATGTTACAACGAGCGAGAGAAGCTGTAAGAAAACAAACTGGCTCGGACACCACTCCAAAGATTTTTGCATCCATTTATGTTGGGAGGGTGTTGAAATGGAGTGGCATGTTGCCAGAGATTAGCTCTTGTCTTTGTGTGTGTGTGTGTGTGTGTGAGAGAGAGAGAGAGAGAGAGAATGAGTCCCTTAACCAGACGTGTCTCACAAAGTGAGGACAGAACATTTCCCTGAAGTTCTGCATTGAATATTTGAAGCAAACCTGTAAAAATTGACTGATTGAAAATTATTACTATTCAGCCAGGGAGAGGATGAGAAAGGGCTGAATGTGTGCACATGAGCATTTCCCTTACTGCAATATACTCAGAGCTTTGTTGTAATCTTAAAATCTGTCCCACCTCGAGATTAATAAGGATGTAACAGACCATACGCATATTGTTTATGGACCCAGGATATAAAGTAGAGCATTGCTATTGTTGGAATACTTTATGCAGTATGTATATGCCTCAACATTTTTAAAGTGAGCCGATATGTATAGTACAAAGCGCTGAATAATTGATGACTTTCACCACACAAGTAGCTCTCCTGCTCTATTGCATTAAGTATGATTGATCCACATATTGCAACTACAACTATTGGAACCACTCAAACACTATCCTTATCAATTGAGTTCATCCAATAGCTGTGCATTAGGTGTAAAATAAGACTGCATATAAGCAGGGGGGGAGTTGTTGCTGAAAAAGCACTAAGGAGCACTTATAGGGGCACAGGCCATTAAGCCGTGCACAAGATGCACTGAATGGGGAGCCGCGCTGTGACATCACGCCGCCAAAGAGGGATGGCTTAATTAAACTTTTAGCCGACAAATATTCATGTGCGTTTAATGATCCTGAATCACTTCATTCCACATGAATTATGAATATTAATGAACAGGAGGGAAGGGCAGTGGAAGGGTGTGTTGGGTATAGGATAGAGCCTGAAGGAAGGGTGGGTGTTGGTGAAGGAGAAGGATGTGTCTAACCACCAGTCAATCACTTCACAGTCCGAGCAAACCCTTCAGGCCAGAGGTCATAATTGGACGTGAGCCTTCAGTGTATGTGTGTGTGTCTGTATATATAGCCTCATTACCGTAGCCTTGTGTGAAAGCACTTAACCGCTGTAAGATCTGACCAGAGCAAGGGGAGCTGGTGGTGGCCTATATTTCTGGAGTCCCGTCCTGTCACTTCTCCCCTCCATGAGTGCTCACTGACCACCATCTCGCCCTTGAGCATTGCTCCCATTTTGCCGTGCCGTTCTTCTTCCTCCTCTGCTAATTACAACAATGTGGCCACATCTCATGTGCAGGCATCCAAAAAAACTAGTCATAAAAACAGGGAATAATGCATTCATGTTAATGGGAAAAAGTCCAGGATGTATAATGTGTTTTTGTGTGCAAGTGCACACCGCTGTTTCATATTTAGCTCCGAAATGATTTCTGTAATTGCTTTAAATTAGGATAATAAAGTGAAAGTCGGGCAATTCTGCCAGTTTGTAAAGTACATTTAACTTGAGCAGCTGGATGCACACGTTTGTAACAAATTGGGTATTCAAATATATATTTATATTTCAGAGAGATGTGACAAGCACCCCTGCTGAATTACAATAAAAATCGGAACTTTAAGTCAACCCAAAACATTGCCTTGTTTGCAAACTTGTAAACATGCTTTATGTTCTGATCAAGCATGAATAATAGAGAAGGGTGTACGCTTTTTTTCCATCAAATATTGAGTCATGTAATGTAAATGCACAAATGTAAAATGTAAATTTATTTCATTCTGCTGATTCTAACTCGCAGCTTAAACTGAACAGAAAAAAAAAAGCACACCACCTCTCTAACAAGCCACTTAGATCTATCCAATGTTACTAGAAACCAGAAGCAGGCTTAAAGAGAAACATGAAAAAGGGATATTACAATGACAATCAGATCAAATTCGCTTCTCCGCATTGAAGAAAAAAAAAACTCTTTGATTTAGCTTTTTTTTTTCTTCCTCGGTGCATAGCAACCATCTGACATCCCCCTCAGAGATAAAGCACTCACTAAAATAACTCTGGCATGTGAAGTATCATTAGAACAATGCTGCCATCTACTGCTTGTGTTCAGACCCTTCAGCTTTATGAACAGGATTTTGCCTATTGTCAAAAGGATGTTCAGTATATATGTTGGAATAGAATTATAAATGCCAAAGCAAAATGTATTTGTGTTGGAAAAGACAAAACAAACATGTCACTGGATTCAGACAGTTTGTTTTTCCTGTATGCAGTTAAGAGGGTTTTAACTGATTCAGCAGGCTGTTTTGTCTTCCACTTCACTTGTCTCGTTCTCCCATATCTCCACATTGTATACTTTGTCCTTTGAAACTATGCTTTAGTGCTCTCCTGAAAGCCTTCCAATGGTTGTAAAGATGGGGAGAAAATGCATAAGGGAGATGTATAGGGTAATGGCAATGTAGGCACCCAAAATAGATTCAAGGGCTTCAGTCATCAAATAGTATACTGCACAGGTGTGATTTTATGGTCTGAGCCTTTTACTGCAACCTTGCACCATTTTATATCGTAAGCTTTTTTTGTGGTAAAGCGCCTGCAACATTCAATACGTCATGTGTTAACAACTAGACACAACATTAAAGGTCCTGCAAGACATGAGGACAGCCAAGATTTTAGTGTTATATTGCAGTGTTTATTGCCATGGGAGTAATAAACGTTATGGAAATAACACTTTGTATGGAAAAAAAATTAAGGTACAGATTTTCTTTGATGACAGTGCGGTCCACTTTGAACTTCATTCAATAACATTTCCAGAAAGGTAACAGAAGCTCACATGCCATGCCATTCCATCCCTGTTTTTTTTCATTATGACGTTGCAGCCCTGAATTCTTGAGAATGATTACTAAGCGTGAAGGAGAGAATCATTACAGTTTAAATTGATCTAATTAAATTGAGGATAAAAGCAGAGGCCCATCTGATTAGGGCTGAAGTCAAGCCTCTCACACTGCTCGCTTGACCTCCACACTTGATGATGAGGCCAGCACCAGAGGTACTTGGTTCCAGGTGCTTGATTCCCTGACCCAGTCACACTTAGTCAGTAGCCTATACAAAAAAAGAAAAGCTTATCAGTCTGGAAAAGCCAGGAAGTCAAATAATCGGATTCAGATGAGAAAAGAAGAAGAAGCAAAAACAGAGGAGAAGAGGGGAAGCTGTGGCTCAGATGGTACAGTCGCTTTTACTCTCAAGGTCCGGGGTTCGATCCCCAGCTCCAGCCAATTCGTCTGATGTGTCCATGGGTAAGACACTTCAATCCAAATTGCTCTTTCCTTCGTCTGCAGTTTATGTATGTGGGATTAGTTAATACTGATGGTCACTTTACCTAGCAATCTCTGCCACAAGTTTGTGAACGAGTAGGCAAGACGTGGTGTAAAAGCACTTTAAATGTCAAAAGACTAGAAAAGCACTAGTTCAATTCTTAGCAATTTTCCATTTGCAATGAGAGAAATATTTGTATAAGATACAAGGGGAAAAGGTAGACAATTAGCTATACCGGTAGATGCATGGGCCAGCATGTAGAACCACTTTAAAAGATACATTTAGTAAAATATTTTAAATTAACAGGAGTTCAGGAGTTCTCTCTCTTGACAACCTTCTTGTCAGGCATGTTTGAATAGTGTATGTAGGCCAAAATCACTGAGTAATCCTCTTCTTTTTCACAGTCTGATGCACACACTGTTGCATATCCTTGTAGTGCCGAATACGTTCTGCTTTTTAAGTTGTATTAAACTTAGAGTTAATTCAACCTTTTTTTTGGTTGTATCCTCAAACAATTGAATGCATTCATATCCCTTTGGAGTGCTGTCAGCGTTACAAAAGGAGAAACGGAGGGTGATGTAATGTAATCTAACAAACCATGGACTGCTCTCAGAAGATAACAACCGAAAGCTAAAGTATACAGCAGAGAGAGAAAGCCAGGGAGTGAGTGAACTTTATTATTTTGTAAACGTCTTCCTCAATCAGGAAAAAAGAAAAAATCTGCAAAAGATTTGATAAATAATTAATCATATTAGACATTTATCAAAAACTGTAAAATGCTTGCACTCAGCTTGTATCTTGCAGTTTTCTGCACTGTTCAGCTCTTCCTTAGGCCTACGCCTATTGTAAATTATAGCCTATTCATATTATAAACTTATTATGTTTTTTCTTGGCTTATTTATTACCCGAGGACTGTTTTCCAGTGCAGTGCTGTTTTACAAGCTTTCACGTGTTTTATTCCACCCTTGTGTATTGCCTTTGCATCAAAAACAGCAAGATAAATTCCTTATGAAGTTATTTATCAAATCAGGTTTTGAAATTACAAATCCCTCTTCATATTCTCAAATGTGATGATTTTCCGGCTTCCTATGGCACATCCGATCTAGCTAATGGAGGCGAGGTAGTTTTTTATTTTTAATCAGCTCAGCGTGTTTGGTGTTGTTTTGCACGGGGAAAGTAGGCTGCCAAATATAACCTATGACGCAAAACACATGAAGACGTTTTGTTAAACATAATCATAATACCAACATCTTGAACCAATTTGCCAAAAGGCTAAAAACAAGAAACAACACAGGTTGTACTCATTATGTCGTAAAGTAGTATCTGTTCATTACGACGGCAGCTCTCGTGTAACGGCGTGCCACTTTACGATAGCCGAGGCCTTCCGTTTATATATTGACTGAGTGATTTTCACCTTAGACTTAAGTATTGTTTGGAGAGAACCAGTACGTGCTGCAATACAATGGGAATAGAAGATGAAACTGATCGGACGCTGTTCATAAGAAACTTGGACTCTAGGGTGACAGAGGAGCTTTTGTTTGAGTTGTTTTTACAGGTACGTGTGCTGTCGCCTTCATTAACCATAGCTAACACACATAGCATTAATGTTAACAAATAGAAGCGGATTCGAGGTGGAAATATTACATAAATAAACTTGTTTAAATACATTATTCAAATCTTTATAGTGCAAAAGCCAATGATAATATACATGGATATTTAATCTGCTCTTTACTCACGTAACGTTACGTCAGCCAACTCTAGCTAGCTGTGTAGCATGAGCTAGTTATTGTTTGGTACTAGATGAACTGATTGTTTGTTTTGGGTCTTTTTTTTACAGGCAGGACCTCTGATCAAAACAAAAATTCCCAAGGACACGGATGGAAAACAGAAAACATTTGGTTTTGCCGTTTACAAACATGAAGTGTCTGTGCCGTATGCCATGCAACTGCTGAACGGGGCGACGCTTTATGGCAGAACCCTTCACGTGCAGTTCAGATCAGGTGTGTTGTCATATGTTGTTGTTCAACATCTGAAGCGTGATGCTGAGGTTGTTCTGTCTGTATTGAAATAAGTAAATAACAGCAATCGTGTTCAGACAGGGATTGTTTAGTTAAGACACTTGTTTTGTTTCCGGTTTGTCCTCATCACAGGGAGCACTCACAGCAGCAGTCCAGGGAACTCACAGAATTCAAGTCCTGCAAATACACCAAATCCACATGGTCAGAGGTAAGAGTGTCCAATGAGTTGTTTGGGAATCATACAAAACTGTGAAGCGCAATCAGAAGCACTGACGGAGCGCCTCGCTCTGTCCAGCAGATACACTTCTCTTTATGATCGTTCACATTGAGTTTCTTCACATATGAAGGAAACTCGAATACCAACAGCAGCATCTAAAAGTGTATATTGTTTATTCTTCCAAACTTTATGATTGCTAAAAAGTTTGCCTGTAAGATGAGTACTCCTAGAACAATATTGACATTTTCTTGGCAGTCAGATTGAACAGTAGGACAGCACAGTAAGTTACAGCTTTTAAATAATTTATCTTTTGAATACAAAGCTTTGATAAAGTAACGATCGCAGATACAAAACCGGCCTTTTTGTATGATGGGTTAAAATATGATTTGCTTTACTCTCACAGGACACCGATCCAGTTCAGTTCTCCACCATACACTCCTCCGCCCCAAACGCAGAGGCCCTTCTCGTCAGGGGATAACCTGCAGAAGAATGTCATGGTAACATTAGTGTTTTCTAATGTTGACAAAGCTTGGTAGAGTCATTACAGACTTTATGGTCTCTATACATGATGTTGAGAGACTCATTTTAACTAAAGAGCACATTTTATAATGAGAATAGAATTCTTGTTTTTGGCTGTTCAACATGCAAGTCCTGTTATTGATCTATTCCTCCTGATCTGTAGATGAACAACATGATGTGGCAGCTCCACGTGCAGCAGCTCGAGCAGTTGAATGGTGTCTTTTCCAAGCCTCTGCAGAGGCACCCGTCGGCGGGGGGACATGCTGGAAGAGGCGGCTCAAGGCAACACGATAACTCCCCCTATCGTCACAATACCTCCCAAATGAACAGTGGTGGCAGAAATCAGCGATACTCAGAAGAGCCAGGTTCCGGCCGTCAACAGCAATACGGCCACAGCCGGGACAGCTATCACCATCAGAGCGACAGGAGTGCTAACCGTCACCATGACAGCAGAGGTGGCAACAGACATCATGACGACAAGAGTGGCAGCCGTGGCTACCAGGATAACAGATGGCGACGCTACTGAGACACGCAGAGGATGTCTTGTGAAGACTGCAGCTTTTCACATATCTGTGGACAGTGTACAAAAAAAACAAACTTGGATTATGTTGACATATTGTATGTCAACAATGTATGTATACTCAGGTTTTTGTATATAATCTTACCAGATTTAATAACTTGTGTCTTAGAGCCATTTTTGTTTTAAGGCATTTTTAAATTTATACACTTTTTGAACGTGAGCTTTTCCTCACAAATGTTGCAAAAAAGAAAAAAGTAACGGAGAGAAGTGTATTTAGAGCAAGGGGGAAAATGGACAAGACTGGTAGCTGTTTGAAAGATGAAAACACACCACAGGAAGAAAAAAAAAAGATTTCGGATACTTAAAAGTTTTTATGTTATGCAAATAGTATTTGTATGGTGCTCTCAGCATTTTACAAAAGTCTTCAGGTACTTGGCAAAATAGAGCAATTGTCAGCTAAAGATTCCACCAGCACCACTTTATTGCAATAGGGCAACACCCTTTCTTAATTGTATAATTGTAGATCTGACCTTGCTCTTTGTAAAAAAAAAAAAAAAAAAGAAAGTTCTTTGTTTTATTTTTTTTTTAAATTCTGAGTCTGTAAAACGAACTGTTTTAAATATTTTCATTCTGATAAAAGCTCCTTTTCATTTGATCGTTGTATTGTCTTTCATCTGGTCACAACACAAGCGCCAGCCTCTTGGCTGTTAATCAAGAATGCTATTTACAGCTCTCCGTGTATGTCACTAAGTTGAGTAGCTATTGTATGTTGATGCTACATGCCTCTATGCATGCACACATGGCCTTATCTGCACCTATAAATGGCCACGTGTAACTAATAGGCCTGTGCAGTGGGTTACAAAGTAATCTACAGGTGGCGCCATATGCGTCTTTTTATTTAATCAATTAAGATGTTAAATATATCTGAGCCACATGATCAGCTCCTGCATATGATATTTCTATTTAGGATGCTTTCAAGTCTTTACATGGATTTGACACCCACCATGTTCACTTTACAGCATGCAATTATGTCCAAGTTTATTTCATGTCCCCCAGTGTTGCACACATATCTTGTTTCCTTTATCAGAAGAGTCTTAACACCACTTTGACAATGGCACAGGTTTGAGTTAATTTGCAGATGTGACAGAAGCAGGCTATTGTCCCATCCCAGAATTAGCAACATTTTGATCCTTAACATCTCATGTTGCGATCAGCTTTTCAGCATTGTTCCCCGGTGTCTCTGCTCAGGCTTGCTTACAACAAAGTGATGATCAAATCCTTTAATGTCCGAGCCGAGGTCATAATCTACCCTTCCGAAAGTGCTTATGCCACTAACAGAGGCTGTATCGACAACTAGATCCACCAATAAGTCTCCCTGGATCCAAAAGTGGAGGTGCATTTGCACCCTCTGCACTAAGCTTTGTGTCTTGCCTGTAATCTTCCTCGTGTCAGATTGCATCCTGATGATTCCAAATCGCTCTAATAGAGAGTATCCTCTGCTATCGGAGTCGGTACTGCTAGGAAGGCCCTTATTATGCTTCTGGCTGTGGCATAACTCCTTTAATTGGTTGATCTGCCTGGCGTCTCCTGCCCTGGAGCGCGCGGATTAGAGAGGCCGCTCGGTAGCCGCTGCTGTGTGGATTTATATAGTCTCCTGAAATGATCCACTTCCAAACATCCAGAGACCCTCCCTCTCTCTAGCAGCCCCGCAACGCAGACCACAAGTGTCAGGATGCCTGCACTCCTGATACCGCCTCAGGTTGTTGGGTTCATTGGTGCCGCAGTAGCCCGCGCTCTGGTCCTAAATTAACCCGTCACAGGGTTTGCATGTCTGTAAAAGTTAAGAAAAATAATGGCATGATTGTTGTTTAGGCCATGCTATCCTGTGCTCCGAAAGAAGGCAATGCATTACATGCTGAAATAAGCCTATTGAAAGCTACCAGGGTGCAATTGGTTTTACATGTATTTTTATACACAATTTAAAAGGGAGAAAGAACTATTAAATAGGCTAGGCCTACTATTAAAATGTGAGAGTAACAACTTTTGTTGAAGATTTTAAGCTGGATTCTAAAATGCCCTTTTGTATGTCGGCTATCTTTTCCTTCCTTCCTTTTTTTTTTTTTTTTTTTTTTGCAGTGACTTCACTCCCCAGGCCGACGCACAAAAAGTGAAATGAGCTCCACAGCAGTTGTTCACTTCGCCTCCTCTTTGATCAAGTCATCAAACGTGAAAAGAAGCCGAGCTTTCCCATGCAGAGCTCCAATATTTCCTCCTTCGTAATCCTTCACTCTTTGAACACGGCGGTTTTGGGAAGCACAAGCCGTCAGAGTTAAAAATGAATTTCCAATTCTTGTGATAATAATCGGTTCCCTATTAGATCACCGGAATGATATCCTGACCTAACAAGGACAGCGTTTCAAAATGTCTTCATTTTGTGTACATGTTCGCTCCAATTAGAAGCAGGTGAATTTTTGCAAAGAATAAATACTACTCTCTGGGATATTGCAGTAGTTCTTACAATTGAAAGGCAGATTTTTTTTTTTTTTTCTCTCTCTCTAAAAGACAATCAAGGACTATCTGAAGTCACCTAAAAGTGGTATTCCTTCATGCGCGCTGATCAAAAAAAGTGAAATCTCGTCTGTCAAGTTTGTTTGGCCATCAGAAAAAAAAAAGAATGACACGTGCCGCTTTTAATATCCGACCAAATAACTTTATGCCTTTTAACAGCAGATCTGATTTCGTTTTTTCCAGAGCGGATTTCTTTGTTAGACGAATTAAAATGTATTCTTTAATTTTGTATAAACCTACTTTAGGCCTAAACAATTGTTCAATTGAATTAATAATGACAAAACAAGTTTAAAAAGTTTAATCCCACATTGAAGTGGTAATTTAGTAAACAATCCCGCTGAAACTACAATGAAACCACTTCAAACGTGTTTCTTCACTTTTTACAGCACCAAACTCTTGACTTCAAAAGTTATAGTTCAACGTAGATAAATATCATTTCGTAGTGTTTACGTTAATAAATTAGCTTACTGGTTAAAATGACCTTAAGATTCTAAAGTTTAAACAGGGAGCATAGGAGACTTCGTGTCTGAAGGCAAACTTTAAAAAAGTTGCATATTTTAAAAGTCAAATAAGTTATAGACCTAAAGAAAACAAATTAAGAAACGGATGAAAAAAATATCTACAAACGTTTAAAAAACTAAATAAAAAAACCGTCAGTAAGACTGCTACTGTAAGCACATGACTGTTGATATTAACCTGAATGTGACTGATTCAGTTTCGTAATAAATTGTTTGTATTGATTAAAGTAGGCTATAATTATTTAGATAATATGACATATTCTTCAGAAAGAAAACAGAGATGCAGAAGAACAAACAATACAAAAAGCCAAATTGAATATGCTAGAACTGGACAAGTTTTGTGCGCGCGCGTATTTGGGAGGTTGCCATGTGTTTGTACTATACAGTTCACTAGTCTAAGAAAGAGGGAGAGAGAGAGCGAGAGAGAGAGAGAGAGAGAGAGAGAGAGAGAGAGAGAGAGAGAGAGAGAGAGAGAGATGGAGCACGGGGATGTGTTCAGCGATGGTTTATATAGCAGTGGGTGTGAGCACTGTTCGGAGTCTGTTCATTAGCACTGTTGCGCTCTGTGCACCTCAAGTTGTAGGCTTCTGGACGTCACCGCGACAATTCAGGGAAATCTCAAACTGCATTTTGAAAGACTAACAATGATTTGTTCAAACGCATGAACTGCAGAAGCTTATATTGCACACGGTAACACCTGCATATCCTCAGATTTCAGCGAGCGAACCAATAGCTGAGTGAAGATAGCGCGCGGTGCCCAGGGACAGATCATGCAAGCCGAGCTGAGGCTCTCTTCTCCGGGACAGCTGAAGGCTGCCAGGAGGCGCTACAAGACTTTCATGATCGACGAGATCCTCTCTAAGGAGACCTGTGATTATTTTGAGAAACTCTCTCTATACTCAGTGTGTCCATCGCTCATTGTTCGTCCGAAGCCTCTCCATTCATGTTCTGGTAAGACAACTATTGTTTATTGACTTGTTAAAAAAGCAACATGACAAAAAGAAGCTGGGGGAAAATGTCACAATTTGTAATATTTATTTGTTTGTATATTTTGATCCAAGAAAATGTGTTGCTTGGAAGCTGTGGTTGCTGTTGAGATCAATTTCAAAAGCAATAAAACATTTTTGTAGCCTATTTAAGAAAATGAATTTGCATGTTTTATGAATCAGAAACGTACATTTACATCCTTAACAAAGCAATTACTGTACACACTGACGTGTGTTACCGATTTACTTTGTAGCTTGATGACGCATTTTGCGCAATTAAGTTGTGATGACCTTTTTTTGTTTTGTTTCCGACTATCAAATTGGTGCGTTCAGAAAATTAAAATTGATAGAATCCTTTTTTTTTTTTAATGAAGTCATCTGCTTTATTTTGTTTTCTTTCCAAAGGGGCTAGTTTGAAGGGAATCACATGCAATGCACACTCAATTAAACAACTTCACCTGTTGCACTCCTGCTTTTACTGCAGCCTCATCTTAAAGGATGAAAATCAAAGACAGGCAGTGCAGAGTGAAGTGATGCTTCAGGGGGTTTTAAACTGATGAACGACTGAATTGATAACTTGACAGAAGTTGACAAAGTGTTGGTAGAGCAGGTAGTGTTGCTTTTAGTCTGTGGTTTATCTTTTTCCTTCATTTGGTCTCATTTCTTCTGCGTTATCCTGCTTATCAAATGCCTTTGCCAGTGTGTTTAGCTGCTGTTGAATATTTTGAAAAGGGTAGAACTGTACCATATCTTGTATGAATGTTAATAAGACAACATGTATGTTAATAAACTAAAATGTTTTAATGTTTTAAAGTGGTAACAGTGCAGCAAGTCAAACCACCTATTACTTAGACTGCACATTGCATATAATGAGTCATATAAAAGCTAGTACAGAATGAATATTTGCTTATCTCCTATGCATAAGAAGCACTTTTAACACATCATAAAGTTATATAGATAGATATATGGATATATGGATAGATGGATGGATGGGTTTTGCAGCCCTTTGGTGTTCCATGGACTTGCCGATAATCACCAAAGGGTCAAAGCCCCAGTTTGCGCCACATAATATCAGGTTAGGAAAAATCAAATCTTGACTGATGATTAATTGTAATTCTAGATGAACCCAAACAACTCGTAGGCTACTGCAGCCTCTAGTAATCATTAGTATAATTGCTCCAAAGTCTGAAATAATAGCCACTGCAATTCGATGATGACAGCGGTGGGTGGATAAAAATAGGAGCAGCGATTCCCTCATCCCACTGATATAAATTGGTATATGCTAGAGGGCACTATGACTGGCACCCCTCTGTTCGGGTGGATAGAGTAACCCGCCCTGCATATTCGAACACTGTGCCCACCACTTATTTGTGGCTGCGGGGGGTGTGAGACACAGTATATTCCCCAACATCAATGGCTTTTAGAGCTGGATATAGAAGCTGGCAGCCTTACAGGTCCTGGTCCGAAGAGAGGTGGCTGGTCCCTGAGCGGCCCCTTAACTGTGACTTCTTCATTCTGCAGATGAAAGAAGAGCTGCTATAACCTGCTTCTACCAGTGGAGGCCGCTGAAAGACAGTGATGCCATCATGTTGCCTGAAGGAGTTCTAACCAATTAATTGCTGTGTTTTTATTGTTCGCCACTGGTATGCCAATCAAACATACCTACATAATTATATTCCTGTTTTTGTTTTTCTTTATCTTGTGGCACTTGAGACTCTCTGTCCAATTGATGTATCTGACACAAGATAAAGACAATAACTGTTCACATTTAAAGTGGCTGATAATCATTTTAATCACCAATCATTTCGAGCAGGATTAGAGACAGTGATTCCTGAGTGAAGAGTCATTGTAATGGAAGGGTACAATATTTCATTTGGAGTCCCATCTCTCAGCGAGACCCAGGACAGGGCATTTAGCTGTGTTTTCTGGAAGAGGTGAGAGATTAAGATCAACTGTGGTGTAATCTCACTTGACAGCATGATGAAAAATGCAAACAAAACCAAAAAGAAAGAAGGAAAACCAGGAGTGTGTGCAGCCTGAGGGCAGCTGAGCTCTGATTTGGCCCTAGCTGAGGGCTTATAGAAGAAATCCAAGTGAGCAAAAGGGTTCTCATCCCATCTTTAACTGTAATCCACTGCAGACAATAAAGTCTCCCATTAAGCTTAAAGCTGGTTTGAGGAGGTTGATTACACCCGTGTCAACACACACACAGGCAAGTATGCACACACATCCTTTTTTTTCAGTTAAGGATGATGTTTGACAACCTGTCATCTCCACATCATTCTCCACGAGGCCACTTCCATCAGATTCTTGTTTCTATTTTGACAAGGGATCAGTCATAAACCAGTTCTTTAAGTACTTTATGCTACAGTCAGGTTTCAGCTGACACACAGGAAGAGCTGTGAGGACTGAGGATCAGGTTTCAGATTAAATTGTTAACACTTTGTTTAGTGTAATGCCTTTTGGTCATCATGCAGCTTTAGCTGGGGATGCTTTTCCTCATGTGCCTGGGAAAATACCACAAGCATTATACTCAACAGTGCTTTTGACACCTTCCCTTTACCTATTTTTTGAGTGCTGGCATTAAATTTCTCCTATGAAAAAATAAAATGAATATAAAACAATTAAGCCCTGCCCGTCACTGAAAGACAAGGCCAAAAGGAAAAAAAAAGAAACCTTATTATCAACAAACTTTTTGGCTGTTAATAGATAGTTAATAAAAAATAGTTCCAGGGCAGTGCAAAAACAGCAGATTGATGAAGAACAAATGCCACACACGTGTTAAAATGCCACAAAATGTTTTAATTATTCACCATGATTAAATACAGTGGCATTTGAGCAAGTGTACGGGCACATCTCCTTTAAGGCAAAGTCTAAAACCCAAAACAACGCAACATTGCACATTTCCCTTGTCATGGTTACACAATGAATCATTCATTTGAGCACCCCATTGACAAAAAAAGTCAAAGATGTGTAGATGTTATGATAAGGAGCAGGTAAGTGAGGGAAAAAAAAACGGTATACCTTTCTGAAGTTACGTCATTTAGACAGTTTTGGCCCTGCAGCTTAAAAAAAAATCTCCCCTTTCAATGCAAATCATTTTGAATATTTATAAAAGCCTCAAAAGGAATTCTTTACAAATGTTTTATTTGATCTATTCTGAGAGGGTTTTTCTCCTGTAATGGTTACCATAAGCACTTGTGCAGGTCCCCACATTCCGACTGTGATTATCAAGCGTATCAGTGTTCGAGTGCACGGAACCGAGCTGCGCTCCTGCAGCTCCTCAAACAGTTTATTTGTAGACTATTGACAGGACACTGGCACTTGTCAACAACATGTCAGAGAGACGGTTTCACTGTCAGTGGAAAATCCCTGTGAGGGCTAACATTTCTCCCTCTGTCTGTTTCCTCCTCTCGCTCTTTCTTTTCTTCTTCCTCTCGTGTCCTCCCTCCGACGGACTGTCCAGAGACAACTTCAAGCTCTTTGTTGACAAGAGATTTCCTGACAAATGTGAAGACTATGCAAGATGATCATTTTCAATTCAGCATGAGACAAGTGTCTCTTTCTCTTCACTTTCCAACCATTCTAATGGATCTTCATTGATAAATGTTCATGTGAGGATGCTCTTAGAAAGGAGGTCATACCTAAAACTGATATAATAGTCTGATATACGGAGATAGAGAGAGAGACAGCTAATGAAATGGAAAGGTGTAAATGGAAAGCAAGAGTATGTAGCCAGAGAGAAAAAGGGTCTTCTTGTCTAGACCTGTTGCAATAGCAGTGGTCTCACGTTGGAGGATTAGTGATGACCTCAGCGCCTCACCATGATGTCATGATGAGCCCAAGGCAGAGTCTGGTGTGTATGCGTATATCAGTTTGTGTGTGTAGGGTAGAGTAGCAGTGCCAAGCTTGTATTCGTGTGGAGAAGTAAGGCTTTTTATGCTTGACTTCAGTCTAATAAAAAAGCTTATTGTGGCTTTGTGCACACTGTAGATATGAACACGTTTTACTCGGTTGTAAAATTAGAAAGAAGGAATGCCTTCCTTTTTTTTAAGCGTTCTTGCGTCTTGTCATCTGAACTGAAATCCTTATTTTCCTCACAGGCCTTTAAAAAAACCATAAAGGATGAAAATGGAAACAATGAAGTATAGCAGTACATCTAAGCATGAGTCTGCCATTATTTCTCCTCTTTAGAGAGTGTGTGGTCAGTGTTTAGATTGTTAATATGTTGAGGTTCATTCTGGGATTAAGCAGATCTCCCACAGACAGCGGGGGACGCAAACGCTCAGTGTGTGTTAGTGTGCAACAACCTGCTTTTTCCCTTGCCCCACTGCAGCCTTTTATCTCCCTTTATATCTTCCACCTCTGCTCCTCTAATCCCCCATGTGTCCTTACATGCTGCTCTTTATCGGCCAAACCTGCATCCGCCAAAGCATTACAGCCATGCGCTGGGCTCAGTTGGCTTGTAAATTTGGGTTAAGGGATTGGGTTTTTTTTTTTATATTTGAAGCCGTAAGGATTTTCTGGCAGATATCATATTCACTTTGGTTGACCCGCCGCATCCCCTCGTCCACCCTCGGCTCCAGACAAGTGGTACTTTTTATTGATTCTGGCGTCTTGCTGCTTCTGTCTGCGCTGATAAAAAAAAAAACGTTTGTATATGAGTGCACAAGTGCAAAAAATGAGAAAGATTGCAAGAGAGGGAGAAGAGTTTATAAGCAGAATTGTGTCTTTTATTTTTTAGGATTTTATTACAGCCTTTTCTGTCTCTAGATGTATGTGTGTGTGGGTGTACATCATGCTGTTAGGCTCAGTGTGTGCAACTGCTAGAAAGTCGGTTACGATTTAACTACTGAAAAATAATCATTCATTTGAACGGTTCAGAGGAACGGTGTAAAACACAGTCTGCGTCATTGGGATCACAGCCCTCTACATGGAGAAGGTCAAAAGCAAAACACTTTTAAAGGGAAACACGGCAATTAAAAACTGAACCTGTCTCAGCAATTACAAGCGGTCGATACTGCTACAACCAGCATGACTGAGAGCCACACTAAAAACTCTGCATGACTCAAAGGATGTCTGATCCTCTTTCTTCCTTTTTTGCAACAGACTTTACTGCATCCTCTCCTTCTTTATCTGACGCACTGTCTTCTCTTTCAGGTTCCTCGTCACTACGTGCCTACCCTCTCCTCTCAGTGATCACGCGGCAGCCACCCCACATCCCTCAGGTGTCCTCTCCGGTTGGGGTCCCCTCGCACCTGCCGTTGTTGTCACCGCAGCACCCTCGAGGCTGCGAGCCCTCGCCAAGCCAGACGCCCCTCAGCATCAGCAGCGAGTCGGACACAGAGCACAGCACGCCTCGCCTGAAGAAGCCACGTCGCAGCCGCACCATTTTCACTGAGCTGCAGCTGATGGGCCTGGAGAAGAAGTTCCAGAAGCAGAAGTACCTGTCTACACCTGATAGGTCAGTAGAGCTTGAAAACTCGCGTCTGATTGGACAGGTTTAGGAATCTGTTGTCAGATAAAAATCCTGCTTGCACTTAACTCAGAGCAACCTTAAATGATTTCTTTTGACAAAGCAATAACAGTAAAAGCAAACCGCATTTGTGTTTGCGGTAACTACAAGCAAAGTTATTTAGTTTCAGATTTCAAAAAAAAAAAAAGACTCACATAAGTGTCACTCAAATATGACATTCTGACAACCTGCAGACTTTGCATAGCGCACATGTAGAGAGTAAACATGCACTTTCTTCATGCACGCACAAACGTTCATGAAGCCACAAGTGCAAATGATCAAGCAATGGTTAACCTAACATCATAATTTTTGATTTACCCTGTGGGGAACGTCTCGTATAATGTGAATGTGTTGAAGCCAGAGCATTACCTCAGCCTTCTAGTTGAGACAAGAGTAACGTTTTTAACCCTGCGCTCCCCAGCAGCAAAATGCTCCCAACAAAGACACAGTGTCTCACTGGAGAAAGAACAGGGACGGCAGCCAATGCAAGCAAACAGAAGTGTAGTACATTGATTTACTGCCAATCATTTCACACATGTAGCAGGTGTATGTAAAGAACGCAGCGCTATCTACGATGAGGGGAAGTCATCCAAATTTTAATATATGTGTCATTTTCAGGACCTGACATGAGGTCAGACTATATTTTCTTAGTTTTATTGTCCAATTCATTCTTATATTTGGCCTGTAGGCTATTTTTCCATTATACAGTAACCAAGACATATATGCTGTTAAATAAGATTAGCTTCACATGCAAAATAGGGCCTTAAACTGTATTTGAACTTTGCATCAAGTAGAGATGGCTTATTGGACACTACACCCCTTGTTGTCAGTAAATCAGAGGTCACACACTTACAGTTATACTACGGTCTTATTATAAAGTCTGTTCTCCTGTTTAGACATGTGAACAGCAACAATTTTCAAAGATGTCTCAAACCCTGCATCCTTTTTTTGCAATGTATCTGCTCACTACATCTAATCTAAAAAGACATTAGCATATTAGGAATAAACCAGATTTATTTTGTCATTCCATTTACATCCCATCTGTGGGCAAAACTCCCACGATGCATAATTAAATACATCACATCTTGGCTTGCCTGGAGCTATTGGAAAGGCGCCATGCCTCTTCTTAAAGCCGAAGCCCCGAGGCTGATCACAACTCAGTGATCAAAACCAACCACCCCTAAAGACGACTGTGCCAAAATACGGAGTCCTGTCAAAATATCCGATTCAGACAGTGTTGAAAATTAATTAAATACCCAGCTGGCGGGAAAACATCAACAGAGAAAATCTCAATTTAAAGCCCCACATCAAAGGTGTGACGTGCTCCCCACTTCCAAAGGGAACTTCACTTTTCTCTCCCTTTTTTCTTGGCATGGAACTTCTGCGGTTTTGTGTTTAAAACCGGGTGTGGGGGCAGGAGGAACCAAGACCAAAAATATCCCTGATAAATACTTTAGATAATTTATATCTTACAACAAAACAATTAATTTAAGCAGTTTGCAATTCAAACAATTAGTGCCTGGATAATCCTCACTGTCATTACCACCATCATCAGCATCATTTTAACTTAAAAGGGATTCAGTTACACCCAAGATTCCCCTGTAAAAAGGTGTGAGAATGGAACAAATGGCAGCCTTGCTGTAGCCTGGAGGAGGACTTAAATACTGTTTCTGTTGCAGTACAGTAAGTGTGTGGTTTCTCTTTAATGAGAACTAATGACCTTAAATAAGTGGGGTGTTTTCCTTTTTCTGCAATTACATTTCTTTGTCTCCAGTTGTTGAGCTGCTATCGACTAAGGCACAGATGTTAGGGAAGATTCGATAGACGGCTCGATTACTGTTATGTCTAGTGTTTTTTTTAGACGCACACATAAACTCCACCCCAAAAATGGCCTTTAATGTAAAGTATAGGATTATGCATAGAAGCTCAGGGATTTATTGTTGCTCTGCTTTTTAGATTCTGATCACGCAATTTTCTGTTTAAGCTTCCCCTTGCACCATCAAATGAAAGTCAGTTCCTTCCACTTGCGGCTGGTGTGGGTTTGAATCCCTTCATCCGCCCGTTAAAGACTTTGAGAAGAAAAAGAGTTGAGGAAATCTAATTTTAAAAACCCGAATAGTTGCTCCTTTCCTTCACAAGTGGACGCCTTGTTCACTTTATCGTCCCTTCCTAAAGGTTTCACATTACACAAAAAACAATCGCCCTATTAGTCATGGATCAACACATGTGGTGGATGCATTCAGAATTTTTCTTCCTACTGCCCCAAAAGTACAGGACTGTGTATTACATCAAGCTACATTGGATTAGTGATGTCGGTACAGATGTTTAAGCAGCCTTTCCTGAGCTGCAGGTGTACAGTGTCAAACTTGAGCTACCGGCAAATCAGCTTTGATATGAGACTCTAAAATCTGTTGCTGTTCTTAAGCATACATGACACATTTTGTGGACTTAATGCTACATGATACATGTGTTGTAAGGAAAAAAAAAAAGATTATTTTTGTTTCCTTGTATTCCTGTTCGCCAGAGTCAAACCCTGGCTGCTTTGGATGCAAGAAGTGTGTAACGCGTCGATCTAATGTGCTGATTGATGTGTTTGTGATTTTACAGGTTAGATCTGGCTCAGTCACTCGGTCTCACACAGCTCCAGGTGAAGACATGGTACCAAAACAGGCGTATGAAGTGGAAGAAATTGGTAAGAGACAGTATTAAAGTTAATGACAGTTAAGGCTGGGACACCTGGAAACTGTTTCTTTTTCTCATAGAAAGGGAGGGGGGAGTCATGTCTCAGTTAGTTCTGAAATTATTTTTTCTTTCATCACTGAAAGTTAACATCCCAAACTGTAGCTTTGATTTGACTGCAATCCAACTTGTCCATCGACCAGTGATTTGCACAATACTTGTAGGACAAGCACATAAAGCTAGCAGTATGTCAGTAAGAGAGGGTGTGGTTTGAGGTGTGACCAATAATGACAGCAGAGAGAGCAAACACTTTTGAAGGGTCAACAACTCAGAGAACAAAAACAAAGAGCTAAAACTGTCAAAGACAACTGAGTGCACAAGGAGCAGCCAGTAGCAATACGTCTTCTCTTAATCACTGCAATAGCTAAGATTGTCTGTGTGATATTCTAGGTGCTCAAAGGAGGTCATGAGGCCCCAACTAAGCCCAAGGGAAGACCCAAGAAGAACTCTATTCCCACCACAGAGGAAATAGAAGCCGAAGAACGAAGATTGAAGATTGATGAAGAGGAGAGGAGGAGAAGGGCGGGTGAACAAGCAGCGCCGACTCACGGAGGAGAGGCATCGCAGCTTGAGCCTGAAGATCTAAGTACAGAAACTCACAATCCAGCTGCAACAATGGAGGGATCTGAGGGAGAGCTCCCAGTTCTGATGCAGTCAGAGACTGAAACAGCCAGCTAAACCAGAACAAAGCAGCCAAAGACTAATGCTAACCTGAAAACAAAGAGTGCCTCAGGATCACTGTAAAAAAAAAAAAAAAAGCCTGTGTGGTGTTTAAAGCCATATGCTTTACACGTTTAACTGGAAATATATCAATGCCGTCAATTCTATACCTGATGCAACCTTTTTATATTTTTGTGCATTTGCAAATGTACCATACAGAGAGCTATTGTGTATAGACACTGATTGTGCTGGCAGAATTGTGGCCTTTATTTAAGCAGGTATAGCGAGCATAAGGAGTGTTAATCTGTTCAATCCAAGTAGGTCTGTCACAGCTCAACTTGAATCATGCATCACCTCTGTGTGCATTACTGCCATTAAAGATCACTGATCCTCTAAGCTGCCTCAAATCAGCATAATGCACATACCAAAATATCAAGATATGCCTTATTGTAGTGTCTTTCTATAGAAATGTACTATAAATCACTGCACTGCCAAATACCACATTTAGTTGCTACAGTGCCTTGTCTCAGAGGAGTTTTACAAGTGTTGATACAATATCTATTAAATGCAGGTACTATATATTTTGCAGTGATTTTCTATTAAAAGTTCTGTTTTTAGAGGGAAATAAATTCTTTAAGAATCTGCACAGCTTTATCCTGAACATGTGCCTTTTGTTTGGCCGATAAAGCTTGCATTTTGTATTGTTCAACCTGAAGATTAAAAGAGAAGCCATACACTGTATCATACTGTAGAAATGTGTATAAAGTATAAAATATATGATCTTTTGGATATCTTGGTAAAACAGTATTCTAAACTGCTGTTTTATATCGGATTGAAATAGTGTGCGCGTGTATGATGTTACTGCCGTCCCTGTTGTTTTTTTCCCCTCATTTCACAGGAGCCAGGTTGACTCTGCTTTCTGCCACGAGGCCACTAAGACTCTTAAGCTGTCAGAGATTCTCAGAGAGAATAAATCTCAGCCTGTGCCAAGGTGCACAGCGAATGCTGAACATTTTAAATCTCAATAACGTTTTCAGCCTGCAGGCTTTGCATGATTGCCCCAATCAGTGTGAAGCATAACACTGTCAACTGCCTGTCACTGACTTCTCTTTGGAACCACACCTCTACCTTCTTTCCTTGCAGATACTTGCAATTAAAGAGTTCCACTTTTGAATATAGGCAGACTTATCTTTATTTGTTATTGTTTCATATGAAAAGTGCAGTATTTTTCTGATGTAAATAATGCTCGTTTGGTAAGCTTGTTTGCAGTTTTTTTAGGTTTATGTACAATACTTTTTACTATGTACACAGTGTGTGTTTATGTATTTAAATACACTTAATAAAACAGAAATCATTTACATTTCTCAGTTTGGTGAAAGTGCTTTGAGTTTTTGTTTTTTGACACATAAATAATATCAATTAAGCATATCCTCTGTAAATAAAGTTGAGTAAGCACGAATGGGTGCATCTCTTTAGAAGCTGTTTTAGTCAAGGAAAGGAATAGAAGATGTAACTGAAGTGTGCTAACATTAGTCTGCTAACACAACAATGCAGGCCACGGGCAATTGCAGCTCAAATTAGGGACAACTTTGTCCATCATTCGAGTCGAGCTGAAGAAGTGGTGAAACTTTTTCCTTTCTCAAAAATTATTGTTTTTTTTTTTTTTTTTTTAAGATGCCCATCCAGCAGAGAATTAACATCATCTCTATTGACAACAAAGACTCCTCTTCCATATTTAGTAAGTCCATAGTAGCCAATTAGAGTAGTGAGGGTCATCCATTCATCATCCTTGGAAAAAAAAAATGCAGCATACTATGATATTTGTCAATTAATCATTGGTGTGAATCAGAGGTAAATTCGAAGTGGGTGTACCCTTTGAATACTGAATAATAAGTGGGTATACTCCATACACTTGTGTATACCCTGCACTAAACTACTGACTTTGTCCGCCGCTTGAGCCAAAATACATGTGTGAACGTGAGTGGAGGGGGATTGGTGGCGTTTTACTGGAGGAGAGCAGAGGCTTCAGTATGGCGGAGGTGTCACCATACATAATTTGTTTTGGTTTCATTCTGGCTCTCAAGGGTGACATCTACTCGCTCAAAAAGTCGCACATTCTGCTTTTAAGTGTCCGTTTAATGAATATGCCACCAGAAAATTCAACAAATAGTTTTTGCTTGTTTTTAGGGTGTGTCTCCTGAGAATGAAAAACAATGCCAAAAAAAATTAAACTCACTGACAGAATGTTTTTATTGAATAATTCTTAAATGTGCTGTAACATGATGCTAAGTGTTAAATAAGTGTTAAATAAATCAAACAGTTAGTCTACAGTAGCTGTAGCAGAATGGGGTTCAGGCAGATCCATTACTGAGGAAGCTTTTGAAGATGAATTATATGAAGTCAAAGTTCACCATAAATCACAGTCAAGAGAACAAAGCATTTAAGCACTCCGTGTTGTGACATTTATCATCTTTATCTGTACAGCAAATGAGATGGCCTGTAGTGCACCTAAGGGCTCCTCTGTGACCCATAGTGAGCGGGGAACAGTCTTAAGTGTATTTTTAGTGCCTCATACCGGACATGGATGGTTTCTAAAGCAAATAGTGTTGGTTAGCATTGAGTAATGCTTTCTGTGCTTTAACGCCTTGTGTAAACATTGTGAGTATGCCTCATACGTGTGTGCATTGAACAGCAGAAGCCCCCTCACGCTGTGTTACCGTTTTTCAATCTTTGAGATTTGGTTTGCTTTTTTCTTTACCCCCTTTTGTTTCCACACAACTGCGTAGCAGTTATTAACTCTTGGGATTAACTATTACAAATTAAATAAGATATACTGCTAGGACACTGGAATAACAGAAAACTTTTTTGACGAATGCACATGTCTATAAGAGCATGTAATGGACAAAAAAAAAAAAAAAAGATGTCAGAAATGTTTTTAACTTACAGTGTTCTAACTCTTACACTCATAAAACCAACAGGTATTTCAATGAATCTTGTTAATTAAAGTTATGACTTGTGTCACTGAACAATTATGTATTATATAAAGCATTCAAAGTGAATGATTCATACAAACAATCTGCTGCTCTGCTAGCAACACCTTGGTCATTGTGCTTTTTTTTTTTTTTTTTCACCTCTGCTGTTAAAACTGTACTGAACCAGAACTGCCAACATGCCTGGTTAAAGGCATGAGGAACACAACTTGTGTTATGAGATGACAAAACTATGCCTGTAACTGTTAGAACAATAATAGGGAAATCATTTTTTAAAATTCATTTAACATTTATTACTAACAAAAAAAAAAAAAATCGGTCTGGCTGCTTGTCAGGCTTTTATAGATCTAAATCTGCCCTGTCACAAATTTCCATGAAAGAATCTAACAAAAGCCTCCAGAGCAGCCTCTATGTATCAGCATTAATTGCAGGTGATGAGCGCTGATATTTCCCTGTGAAAACAGAGACTGTGGCTGGCAGGCAGGGAGGCGAGGATCAGCATTCTGCATGTTTCCACAGGCTGCCGAGTTCCTCTGGGCTAATTGTTGTGTAGCGAGATGAGACACTGGCGGCCTAATTGGAGAACCTGTTATTTTCTCACAGGTCCAAGTTCAACGGTAGGTCACAGGAGTGCTGTCAGCCCTAGACAGCCCCTTTCCCCCCACCACCCACTAAGACATCCATCGCACACTTTCAGCTGTCAGCTTAGCGTACGCTCAGGTAGTAAGCATGGGGGGAGTGGGCGTATATCTCTCGGTGTTTCACCTCTATTTGTGTCCTGACAGAGGAAGTTATCTCTAAATGTTGAGGGCAGGAGCAACAGCAGGGCTTACTTAAATCAATAAAGGCGGATGCTTTTCGACAACATGCACAATACTCCCCTTTGTCCTCCCTAACATTTGAGAGAAGCAGTCATCATGGGCTATGGCAGGAGGATCACCTCCCCTCAGAGAAGCATGGCTAAGACAGGCGGCTGGCTGTAGCTGCTGATATGAGTCTATTGAGCAAGAAGTCAGTCAAAGCAATGTTTGCTCTGTGGAATTTTTACAGCTATGTTACAATTTCTTTACAAATGTAAACTAAACAGATCTACTTTATTCAGTGAATACTTTTTAAGGTCTTTATCCCATTAAGCCATTACACACACTTGAATGTCATAATTCTTAAAGTGTTTCTATGGAAACAGATAAACTTTCAACAAAGCAGAAACATTTGCAGTGTTAAGATACTCTTAATGGGGAATTTCAAACTTCCATCCATCAAATACTGACACTATTATTTTATGCATGTTTAAATGTAAAACTAATTTATCTACTATGTTTATGTCTTAAGAGGAGGCTTATGGAAAGAAGGCTAGTGAAGCCATGGCATATAAAGCAATGGCAAAATCTATAACTTTTAAGACGAACACTTTTCAATGAGTACAGATGAGGATGACACAGTGAAATCTGAATCTGGAGTCCGACACAAAATGTAATGTCGTGATGTTGTTCCTTGATAGAGATATTAAAATTGTCTCATGTCTGATCAGGCATGTGTGCTTTTTTCATCCTGAGAAGCCTTCTTTTCCATTTGTAAGTTGTTTTAGATAGAATATAACTTCAGGAAGACTCATTTAAGAACAGAATTTATACATATGAGAAATGTGTCTTGGTGTATTGGTACAAAAACTGTTTACCAGGGAAATAAAGCCAGTAGCAGATCCATCAGCCAAAATTGTTGTGTCAGAATCGCTCGCGGGCCACATTTTACATTATCTTTTTTTAACATTTTAAATAATAATGTTTTTTGACCTCTTCAAAAAGAACGTAAATTTACAATAAATAATTGCCCCTATTTGCCCCAGAATCAAAAGGTTTGCAAAAGGAACACTTTAATAAAAGGACAAAATATGTTTAACTTCTTTATCTGTTTTTTATTTGTTTTTCTAAGAATCAAGCCTGTGACATGGTTCATTTTTTTTGTAGAAGCTTTCTGTATTTAGCTCAGGTTATTTAGTGGTTAAACAACAGTTGTTGTTTTTTTAAACAATGTGGAAAACATTTTCTATTTTAGGAATATCGTTCAGCCCTCACTAACATCAAACAGAAATACAACAAAATATGCCACTGAATGAGACCTCGGGCCAAAATCTTTTGATAATTCAGTTGAAGTCAGGGGCCACAAAAAATATCCTCAAGGTCGGCAAATGGGCCCTGGGCCGCACTTTGGACACCCATTACAACTTACAGGGTGTCTTACAAGATGCATCTACAATTCTCCTTCACAAGCCTTCGTTTGCTGCCAAGAATTTATGAATCAAATGTTCTTTGAATAACTTCCACCATTTACGCAATCATCCTTGTCACAGATGCTTTTGGCCTTGGAGCCTTAAATCATGTTCAGGGCTTCTGTTGATGCACTGTGGGATCTTCCAGCCTAATGTATTTCGTGCGTTAATTACAGTGCTGCCCGCCTCTCTGTCTTCTTTCGATAGCTCATCCTCTGGTCAACATGTCTGGGAGAAGATGACACTGCCTCCCACCTCCTGGCTTTTAAGCTCATAAATCAACCAGTAAGCGTGTGTGTGTGTGTGTGTGTGTGTGTGTGTGTGTGTGTGTGTGTGTGTGTGTGTGTGTGTGTGTGTGTGTGTGTGTGTGTGTGTGTGTGTGTGTGTGTGAATGCATGTTTTTGCTGCAGGGATATTGAAGGGCTTGTTATGAGAGTCAAGATCACTGGCTCAGAGGGTGTATATCCGCCCGTCGAGGAGATGGGCAGTAATAGACCTGTCAGTGGAGTTTTACCCAGGAGCTACCTATAGTGCTGCAATGTCTGCTGCTGACTCCCCTAAACACACAGACCTCCATTAGGATTCACATCAGGTACCGCCTACGTAACCCTCAATACTTGTAAACTTTAACTTCTGGTGTTAAAGGACACCAATTTGCAAATTTAAGATTATGGATTTAAACATCACATTTACACAGCTGCTTGAGCTGCATCTTTTTGTTTCTTTCATTAAAACAAAAAGAAATCCCCCATACAAGCCATATGACAAATTTGCATAGTCTTAACCTGTTTTTGAAGAAGAAAAAAAGTATCACACTAATGCAGTTGATGTCTATTAGAGATGCCTTTAAGTGTTACCACTAAAGAAGCATGCAAGAGTACAAACTTTTTAAAAATGTGTTCATGTTCCATCACCAATTATGGCAACAATATAACAAAAGAAAAAAGAGGTAAGGTTTGTTGAATGATTTCAGCACCAAAGACAGAAGGATCTTCTGAGGTGAGGTCCATGCGGGTGTCAGAGTTTCTCACCGTTGTCATAACTCATTCTCTGGCACAGCTGACTACATGGGACTTATCCCAAAATCCGGCAAAGCCTGCCGTTCTGTTTCTTTTTTTTTTTTTCCTGCTGTGACCCAGTCTGGCCTTTGAGAGATGTTCTCTCATTTACCACAGCAGACAGTGAATTTTATGGTGCTCCTCTGTGCTTTACTTTACAGCAACAAATCAAACCCTTCAAGTCGAAAGAGTGTCTCACAGTGAAGATGGTTCACAGCTGGCAGTAAATCAACTCCTGCATGACAACATATATTTACAAAAGTTTAGTCCCAACAGTCCCAAGTCCCAGCATTATCTTGCAGGTTATAACAACTAGACTTGAGAATCAGAATAAAATGAGAACATAAAATAAAAGTTTAATATTTGACATATTAAATAAATATTATAGATAGATACCTGCTTTACCCTGCTTAAGAACCTATTTACTCTGTAGAGAATTTTTTTGTTTTGTTTTAGCACACAGCCTGCTGAACAGATTATATTGACTATCTATTGACTATATTTGGTCAAATAAGATGATCAGGTCGGTTGATATGTGATCTGGCCCACTGTCATGCCCTCATCTCCTCAATCCCATCTCTGCTGAAGAGATGAGTTAAACTCTTTATCTGAACTCAACAAACAAATTCAACTAAAATCCTCGGCACACCCCTGCTTGCAAACCTAATTTCCAAACTAGTATTTTTCATTGCACGTCTCTTTTTAAGGCCAATCTTCCTCTGACGAATAAGCTTTCATGTTAAAAAGCAGCTACGCACTTGATTCGGACCACATGAAAAAAACTCACTTGAACTCAACAGGCTTGTAATCCTCATTTTGCACCGAGACTTGAGTTTCTAAAGGAAGCAGCTCAGAACGCCAAAGAAATGTCACAGTCAGGGAGTCAAGGAAAAAGTGCAACAGTGCACGGCTGTGAAACGAGAGATCAACCGAGTGTCAGAATGACTGAGCAATTACGTATTTGCTGAAAGCTCATTTCATAGATGTGTGCCCAAATGAATTACAATGAATGTGTGTGTGCTCATCTGTGTTTTATGTGCATAAAGAGGGTGTCTCTCCTTCTCCATGAGCTGCCAAACACTTCTGTATCCCATGATGTTTTTCTTCCTTACGAGAGCAAAGAAAACTTCCTCCTCGTCAGATTTTCTTCAAGAAAAAAGATTGACTTTTGACACAAATCTATTCAAACACTCATTCCTGTGCTGAAAGAACTGACTTTCCTTTTTCTCTACAGGTGGACACATACACTGTTCCTGTAGAGAAGTGTGTGTGTGTGTGTTTATATGAGGACTTAATGTCACCCAAATTGTGTTGTGTTAAGCCAGCGGGCAGGTAATGCAGGTGAGCGATCTGTCTTCTCTTCAAATATTTCCACTTGGGGGAAAAAAAGAAAGCAAAAAACAAAACAGAGGATGGGTACTGGTGATTGGCAAGCTGTGGAGGAGCTTCTATTTTCTCAACATGTTTAGCCTCTCCTCTGTCAACTGCTTTGACAGCCGGGCATGTCAGCGATCCTGTGAAGGGGCTCTGCACTTTTCTGCCTTGGCTGATGTCAGGGAGCAGCCAGGGGTCAGCCGTCAAGCTCCAGGGGTGGAACTCACACAAGGAGTGGGTGGAGCCGGTGCGCTTGGCATGCCTCCCTAAAACTGGTACTGAATCCGACACGTGCTTTTATGAATGAAATAAACAACAGTGTTCTTTTTTATTTGTACCATAACATCTTTATTTTTAATTATTACTTATTTTGCAATTAAAATAATGGTGCTGCTGTCATGAAATTACAGGCCGTTTTGAGATGTGCTGAAACAGCTGTGCTTGTGGCCTCCACACATACAAGCTGCTACACGTGAGGCAGATGCATGCGTGACTCATCTCTGGGTTATTCAAAAGGAAAATATACCACATATTACTCATGATTGTCATAAATAAGTGTGAATTACAAATCATAGACAGGTTGACATGATTAGTTTTTGTGGGCAACTTCAGTAAAATTACTCACACTTGAAAGTTTTATTAAGTCCCATAACATGAGCAATTCAAACAGTGTGTGACAAGAGGCGAGCGAGAAGGAAATGTGCAGAAATAATAACAATGTTTAGGTGCAATTTGTTTTACAAGCGTTCAGACTTAAATGCAAGCTTGCTTCCACAAAAGACGCGCACTAGACAAAACCACAACAGCTCCTGTTTGCAAATTACACTGCAGTAATATGAGAGCAAGCTTTGCAGCACGTTGAACCTGCACTTTCGGCCATTTCTCCACTGCAGACAAAAGTGTGTTTATATGGGACATGCTCAAGTGAGTCAGTTCCTTTCGACTTGCTGTCATAAGGCATCAGAAACCACAGCTCCATGAAGAGCAAGACCTGCATGCCTGCCTGCCAAAGGTTCAGCCCTCTCCACCTGTTGTGGCGCTGGTTGCTATAAACATTTGAGTAATTTGAATTGAGTATGCAATACTGTAATGTTTCCTTCAAGATGTTATCTGCCTGAATCTGGCACACTGCCATGCACTCAGGGTGTACGCACATGCTGAAACACATACACACATAGTCACTCAAACAGAAAACATACACTTTCACGGGCTTGGAAATTATAAGATATGGTGGAAGAGAAGTAATAAAAAAAAGAGTGAAATTAGGAGGGGAGCGAGGCGATGATGAGAAGGTTGTATCTCAGTCCTCGGCCCTGACAAGGTGAGCCCCGAGGAGTTAGTGCACCAACAGCATTGCTGGTTGGTGAAGCAAAAGGAAAAGGCTCAGAGCCATCAGTGAATATACATCATTTCATAAGCACTTAAAGGTGATGAAACACAAGGGCATGGCAGATGGAAGAGAGATACGCTGGTGTGTTTCATGCTTTAGTGTGTGTGTGTGTGTGTGTGTGTAGGTGTGTGTGTGTGTGTGTGTAAGTAAACTGACAAAAAGACAGACACACTTTATCATAGTGTCAGCAGGTGTCAGATGGAAAGGCGGGTCAGAAAGAAACACATTCCTTGACAATGCATAACACAAACTGAGACAATGCTGCTCTTATTAGGACTTTTTTTGCTGATCTTGGTCTAATCACCATGCATTGACCTTGTTTACTGTGGCAGCTTAGTTTGCAAAAGATTCGTTTACAGAGCCAAGTACTGACTCTTTATCTGTTTCACCGTTCATTTAACATTCATTATTTTTTGCCTCCCCCTTGCTTAATCCTTTTTGAAAAATGTATTTTCCCTCCCAATCCGCTTAATCCATTATTGAATACTCGGGCCTATCCCAGCATGCACTGGGCAGAAGGAATGGACACACCTTAGCTGCGTAAACTGTCCAAGACTGGAAGTTAAAAAGCCTCCTATTGTTGCTTTACACATGTCAGAGCCTCGTTGCTACTCTGAGTCATTATTAAATGCTTTGATAATTGTCAATTAATTGTTTGGGAGAATAGCTTCCTATTTGTCACAAATACATAAGGTGAGGTGAAGGACATGTTAAATAATAATTGTCTCTTTGTTTAAAGTTCAACTCTTCATCTGTGTTATTAACTACACCGCAGCTCATTTTTCTCTTATCATTTTGGCCTGCATTCTAAAAATACAATCCTCACAAAACTAGGCCTCCAGACAACGTGGTTCCGTTATTTCCATTTCCTCAAGGTTACTGGTCGATCAGAGAGGATCGTGAATCTTGACACATGAATCTGGGACCTTTATTCTCGTTATAATGTATTTAAGAACCACTTTACAATGTGTTTGCAAAATCCCCTATAGCCTTTAACTATGCAATAATGCAAGGAAGTGTCCAGACTATTCTGACTGCGGTGGCCCAACTGGGGGGCGCAGACCCAACTTGGGCGCAGACTTATGAAGGGTGGCATTAAGTAGATGGTGAATGGACTTGAGCTTGTATAATGCTTTCAAGTCCTTTCACTACGCTTTTCCACCGCAGGTCACACCCACACACCTTGGCTAATTCCCAATCAGTGCAATCAATTTCATTAAACACAGCTGGACTTCAATGAGGAGCAGAACCATCTCAAGGAGGCTCAGAAGAAATGGACAGCATGTGAGTTAAATATGAGTGTCACAGAGAAGGGTCTGAATACTTATGACCATGTGATATATCAGTTTTTCTTTTTTAATAAATTTGCAAAAAAATCTCCTTTTGGGTATTTTTTTCTGTCAAAATGTCGTGCTGAGAACTGAAATGAACTTTTTCATTTTGGCAAATGAATACTGAATACTTTCCGTACCCACTGTACATCTGTAGTTGCCTTCCAATCATCAAAGCAAGTCGTGGGATGTTGGCTGACATTACGCCTGTTTTTTTGGTTTTTGTTTTTTTTTGCAGCTTACTTTACAATGTAAATCAAATTGTTGAAATCAAATTTGTTACACAAATAAAGACAAATTGTGATTCAGGTTTCAGATTGCTGTTTAGAAGCCAAAATCCAAGAAGATTAAATATAAGATAAAACATTTAAATACCAGCAAAAAAAATGGCTTTAACCAGAGTTTCACTCTACACATTTTTTTGTTGTTGAAAGAAAACATCATGAGCTGTTAATGTGTAAATTATACAAATACTGTTTTTGCCTCTTTAGGGCTTGACAGTTTTATTTATTTATTTTTTTTTTTTTTGGGGGGGGGGGGGGGGGGGGGGTATTGTAGAGATGGGGCAGAGGATAGAGTCAGCAATCAGGGAGGGAGAGAGAGTGGGGGATGACGTGCAGGAAAAAAGCTAGAAGTCAGATTCGAACCTGGGCCGTTCGCCTTTAGGACTATAGCCTGTGTACATCAGGCGTGCACATTACCCACTATGTGCAACCGGCGCCCAATTATTGTAAATAAGAGTGAAGTAAAATATTTAGTTACAGTTACATAATTAATTTAGAGTATGTCCCTGTTTGAAAGTTATGAAGGGTTAAAACGTGGAAATGTTCAAAGGTCAAACCTCGTAGCAACTCATTTAGAGAAGATCAAAGCATTATCATCAGCCCGTCGTTTCAGTTGAAATACATGATGGCAATCATAAGTGCAGTCACAAAATACATTAGGCGATGATGATGTTTTTCTTTCCTGTAGTGTGGGTGGTAATGATTCAATTCCCATGATAAATAGGCAATATGTGCTTCCTGATTAGCAACCAAACTGGAGGCGAAAAAAATGGGAAGAAGAAAAGATGAAAATGGTCTTACTATTAGGTTTGGGGATGATGAAGTGAAGGAACAGCCATGCCTTGTTTATCATCAAATGAAAGAACAAGAAAGACGTAGAAAAATGTCTGTGCTTCTTCTTCTTCTTTTTATTTTTTTTCCTTCCACCAAAAGAACACAGTAACAGAGCCTTAGGGGGGATTTTCCTCACAGTCGAGGGGCTTATTTGAATTGGATCTGCTGTTGATTGAAATGAATCGGCCCAATATCACAACTCTTTATAACTCGATCCTGGGGACAGATGGGCGAGTCATCTGAGAGGACACTTTCTCTAATCCTCATTCCTCTCATGTGCTGTGGCATTCTAGGACGTCTGCGAGAGAAGAAAGAGGATGGCGGAGACCGATGACCCTTTAGGCCCTCACACACACACACACACACACACACACACCTACACACACACACACACACCTACACACACACACACACCTACACACACACACACACACACACACACACACACACACACACACACACACACACACACACACACACACACACACACACACACACACACACACACACACACACACACACACACACACACACACACACAAACTTCCAAGAGGCATTTTGTGACTCTTGGCTGTGGGGAAAACTGATTTCACAGTGGACAGCAGAATGAGATCAAAAACAACACAAAGGTGTAGAGGAGAGTGTTTTCTTAGTTTTACTTGTCATCCAGCCGGTAGAGCAGCAGGGTGCTTGTGTCAAAGGTCAGCTTGTCAGACGTGGTAATAGAAACATGGCTTTGACCTGTCCTGGCCTTTGACAGCGTTGAATTTCAGTGAGTCAGGGAAAAAAAAGCTTTTTCTTTGAACTTTTTTGAGGATGCGATCATTGCTTTTAGTTCAATTTGACGTATTTGTAAGCCAAAAGTTACATTTCCACTTAATTAATCACAAAAATACTAAAAACGTGTCAGACTTATTAAAGTTTCTCTCCTCAGTAAATAACCCCCCATATTGAATCCCTTCTCTCTTCACTCCCTGCTGTTTAATCGCTCTGCTGCTGTCAGCGCCATGGTTTCTGTGGCTCACATCCACTCGTCTTCGTCAGCAAAGTGGCGATTCTTGTGTGTGGTGAAGCACTGTGGCAAACTACTGTTAGGACTGTAGAGCCTCTTTAATAAACCAAGAGCACCCACAAGTGCTTATTTTAAAATATGAGGACAGCAATACACATTTTCTTTCATTATGAGCCTTTTTTCCCCAGAGTTTTAAAAGCTATTATCGTGGGATTTTTGCACTCATGATTCTCTTTTCCTTCTGCGCAACATGTTGTTGCTGTTGCAGATATTAGATCTATAGCTGTCCTTATATAAAGGTAAATTTACTTAAAGGACTTGTGTGCATGTTAATATTATAGGAGTCAAAATGTAAACAGTCGAAACTCTAGTTTACAAATTATGGTGTTACACAATGTTTCAGTTGTAATGTAATTTCAAATAAATTCAACATGAACCACTGTCAATACGAATGCTTCATTCAGCTAGTATTCAGGGTGAGTCACTAGAAGACAAAATACAATGGGGACTATTGTTCAGGGATTGCTTTGCATGAAAACTAATGGTTGCTATCTTTATCAACACTGGCTCAAAACACATCTGTGAAATTTCTGTGAGCTTGGCTGGCCGTGCACAAAGAAACCAGTGTTCCACATTGACTGACAAAATCTGTGAGACATAAATGATTTACTCAGCCTCTAATACCTGGGCAGGGCTTTGTGCATGTGCAGCAATTGGCTTGATGAACCATAGTGAATGTACCTGTTGCAACAAAACCGTGAATGTTCTCTTATGCATGTGTTCACACATTATTCTCCTGTGCATTCTCCGATGTATTCACCAAATCTGCGTGCATCAGACATTCAGTGAATATTGCACACAGAAAATGCACTTTTATCCAAAACGCTGTATCCACTCCGAAAGATGCACAAGCACACACATAGAATGTAAATCCTCATGCATTGCACATGCAGCTTTATGGAGCTAGTGCACAGTGCATTACAGGTTGTTGTCTGTGTGCAGGGTTATCCAAACATAGAGGCAGCCAAGAGATACAGTGAATAACACCTGATACTTGTGTGTTTTCCATTAACTGTCATCCAGGATGACACTCAACTCTTTCCACCCATTGAACAAGATGCCTTCACATTCAGTTTCTGTACAGATGAATGGCATGAAGTTGGTTTTCTACATCTTACTTTGCTTTTACAGCCCTTCCAAAAAAGGCTTGGAGTTGTATTTGAATGAATGTGTCCAGCTGCTCTACTCTGCTGATTATTATAAGATCAAATAATTGTACTATATTGGGTATCTTAAGTGTTTTTCCCCCCTCCAGCAGTTCAATCAGTAAAGATCTTGAGGCTATTATACTACTCATTTATAAAAGTGGCATTAGGTTATTAAGAACAAAGGTCTTGCAGACTCCTCTGGCATACAGCAAGCACATAAATTATTGTTTTCTTAATTGGATTAAAACCTCAAAGTGAGCTCAGAGAGACCTCCCACATCCAGACAACGGAAAAAACAAGCTAGGTCATTGTAGATTTCCATCTCACACGGTCTTCAGTTTCTCATACTATTAGACAAGAATCCTTGCTACAAATTCTTTTTTTTATAGAGACATAAATCTTTCATCTCTACAACACAAAAGGAAATAAAACATTGTTTTATCTCTCTCTCTCTCACTCTCTCTCTCTCTCTCTCTCTCTCTCTCTCTCTCTCTCTACCTTGCAAAAAATGTTCCCTATAAATAAACAGTTGGTATCTTCCCAATCATCTTCTGCAATTCCCCCCCCCCCTCCACCTTCCTCTTTGTCCCCAGGTGAAAGGAAATTGTTGGCACATGTACGTGGATTGCTCAGTCAGTCATGATGTGCTAACCTCTCTGACAGTAATCCTGGCTGATCTGTGTGTGTGTGTGTGTGTGTGTGTGTGTGTGTGTGTGTGTGTGTGAGAGAGAGAGAGAGAGTGTGTGTGCATGCATAGGTGTGTGCATTTTGCTGTATGTGTGTGTATGAGCTTGGTTAAGGGCACTTGTGCGTTGACAGCAACCTGCTGGGTGAGCTCAGGGCTCAGAGTGAGGTCAACTGATGACACTGTGACACATGTCAGCAGGAAGCATCCTGTTCAGTCAGCAGTCATTTGTAACTATTTACTGACACCCACTCAGGAAGTCAAAAATACAGTTGAGTATTTATTCATGTTGCTTTGATGATCCCTTACTCCACATTTAAAACAACAACTTTAGAATCATAGGGGACTGAAAAATTAAAGGAAAATTAAATCAATTGAGAACATTCTCACATAAGCATAGGTATTCGGTTTTTCATGATTAACAGGAATTACTGTCATGCTGTCTGATTCCTTTAATTATCTGTGCTGAAGCAGCAGAAGTCACTGGTCTGTACTTAAGAACTGTCAAACATTTCATTTCAACAGCTGCATTTAGTAATTCCAAGACCTTGAAACTGACTGCCCGAGACGTTTATCCAACTTGGCCATTTTTTCTATTACGTATTATGTTTTATTGGCTAGTTAGAGACAGTGACTCCGGAGATCAATAAAATGAACAGCACAGTTATTACAGCTTGGACGGTTCCGAGTTGACATATTCGTCCAATAAAGCATTTTTTTTTTCCATGCTAGGAAGTCCAGCTGTGGAGTGCAGCTGAATTTCAGTCAGGACAGTGATAATGTCTCAAGCCATACAGAACCAATTGAAAGTTAAGACTTTTGCATGTCCTTAGTCTTAGCAAAATAAAGATCAACAAACAAACCATATGAATAACAAACCATAACCACCACAAGAAAAAAAGCAGCATGTGAAAAAAGTTGGAGAAAAAGAGGGGGTGGGGGGGTGGGGGGGGGGGGTGTTACGGTCACATGTTGAAAAAACAGTGGAGGAGGACCCAGCTGCAGGAACAACAAAAATGTGACTTTTTTGAAGAAAAAAAAAAAAGGCAAAAACAAAACCTCACTCAAACTTAATCCAACAAATCCAAAATAAGAAAAACAGGGAGCCATGAGGAAACACTGACCAGCAACATACACAAAAAACTACATTGACAGACTTCAATGAACCGAAACAGAGGGGGAGAAACATTGAGACTAAACTAAATAAGTAAAATAGTAAAACATGGAACACTGAAGAAACACGGACAACACAAGAAAAACAGGCAACACTAGGGAATCATCAAAACAGAATTTAAAACTCTGAAATATAAAAACATACACCAAACCAAACCATGACAGGGAGGCTTTACAAGGACTGTAGAATGTCTGCACATATAACAAGCAAACAAACCAAATAATCCACCAAAAATAAGGAACTTAACCACTTCTGACTTGAAACTAATTGTCCAGGAGACTTTACACAACAACACTAGAGGGTGAAACCAACTAAATATTTCATCAAATGTGGCTTTCATTGAGAGGGCAACAGCGTTTTTGGAGCTTAAAAACGCAAAAAAAAAAAAAAAAAAAGTAACCCACTCTCCAGAGTCGAAATCGTAACACGTTCCTGTCGAAAGGGTTGCAAATGCAAAAGTGTGCTCTGAGCTGCTCATTCTGTCTCTCATTGCGTATGTGTTGACATAAAGAAACAAGAAAAATGTCTGTTTACTTTGCTTCTTTGCCATGTTTTGCTTTGATTTTCAACTATTTGACTTGCGGGTGCTACTCAGTAGAGAAATAGAAGGAAGTTTCAGCACATGCACACACTCTTGGTGGTGTTGTATGGCAGTTTTTCACAGTACCACGAGCCACCTGGCACCAACACCACATGAAAATGTCATACACTTTTGCATCACCTCATGCATCCAAAGATGCTCGCTGAATAAAAAGTGGGAATGCAAGGCCACTTATGTGGTTTGTTTTCAGATCGTTGTCGTATAAAGCTCACCCCAGAGAACCTTTCTTAATTGGCTGAAAAGCAAAATGTTGTAGGACTAGAAATCAGTTTTGCCCCATGAGACACTTTTTGAAGGTCTCGTCTCAGAATTGAAAGCATTATAACTCTGTCTTGTCTCTGGATGTTAAATCAAGAACACCACCCTGGAAAGGCTATTTTTCCACATCATTACTGTGATTAGAAGGAAAATGTCTTTCTAAAAAGAAAAAAATCACTTCAATTCACTCATAATTTGATTTTTATCCCACAACCTCTCCAGTGATATGGTCTAAGAGAGTAACATGCCTACTACACAAGGTGAGCTTGTTTCGGTCTCGCCCTGCCCTGGTTTTGGCTTAGTCTGAGAGTGCTTAGACCAAGCCTCGAGTATATCTTGGTCTTGGTATCGTGTTGCCTTGACAATAACACAGTCAAACTAGCAACAAAACTAAACAGGAGCCCAATTTTTACTGCGAAAGACATACATGTGCACAGAAAGTTTTTTTGTTTAAACAGACTTTCACGCACACAGCCAACGAGAGAAATCAAGCAGGTGAACACACATGGAGAAGATCTCACTACCTCTGAAGATGAGATAATGAGTCAGTACAGAGCGCCAGAGTCTCAGAGGAGATAAAAACTCCCCACACCTGGGCTCAATCAAAGCCAATCAGTCACACACACACACACACACACACACACACACACACACACACACACACACACACACACACACACACACCTGATGGCAGCGAGTTGATTCTCTCACCAATCTCACTGAGGAGAAAGAGAAATGCTGAATGCAAAAAGGCAGACTTCCTCACATTAGAACAGAATAATTATTAAATAGCATCTATCATCTCTTTTAAAGTTAAATACTAAATAGACTTTAAATACACAAAGTGTTAAGATTCATAAGTGGGATGGTCTGCGTAATTCAAACATATCACGTGAATACTTAACGAGATGTAAGAGTAAAAGCTTGTCACAGAGTGGAAAAGAACACTACAGCAGTAGCAGCCCTATAACGGTAGTTGTTTTTACAAGCAGAGCTCTGAATAGATTATGGATATCGACTGAAACAGCGAAAAAAGAAAGAAAAAGGAGACGTGGGTGAAAAAGCATGTCGAACAAATATAGACATATTGAGCTCTCACACACCAGGAAAGGTTTCCACTTGCTCATCTGAAGAACCCAATCCTCCCTGAATTACAAGGAGATTAGGCCTGGATTACGTTGCCTCTGAGAATCCCAGGCAGAGAGCAGCTATTATATCCATCAGAGGAGACAGTGTGCTGCACCTGTTGCCTTACAGCCGTATGGAAGGGGACAGCTCAGGCCCAAATTACGGTTTAGTCTGGATATTTAAAAAAGAAAGGAGAATTTATCCAGTGGAACCGCTTGTTATGATAACTTTTCTTATTCCTTCTCCGAAAAACGAGCAAATCCACTCTAAAACCCCATATGTGAAATGTGTTTTAGATTTTACAACATGACTTCATACCCTGGCATTCGATGTCTCCAGGAGTGCTTGAATGTGTGTATAACCCAGGAGGTTCTTTATTGTCCCTGCTAGCACTTTACAACCAGCAGTGTGTGTAGTAATTCACTTAAATGCAATTATCTTGAAAAAGTAGATCATAAAATAAAGGCAATTTAAAGAAAACAGTGTCAAGAAAAGTTAATAAAAAAGGGAGTTATTTACATGGATAAGTGTGCAAATAACTGCTAATGCTGCGGTAATGGAAGGGAGGAATGAGTGGGCGTCACAATTAACTACCTCTCTTAAAAGTGCTGCCGACTTGCAGGTGGAACATGCAAAGCCCTTTTAATGGTGTGCATCTTGTGGAAATAAAATATGAGAAGTCACCGTTTGCTTAAATGACTTACTTTTATAACATCTTATGACACGATTGGAGCGCTTTTATGCAGTTGACATAATGCTGTATAAAACTAAATACAGCTCAGTGGACTCACATAAGTGTCCTGCTGAGTGAAAACTTGCCGAGCCGGAAAAATATGGGAAAGATGGATTTGAATGTGAGATTAATTCATAAAACAATAACTGCATTAAAGGATTAGAAGGGACGCGGATCACGCCCCCACTTCTCCTCCAGGTCCGCAGGCAGATTACTCAACCTCCGAGTGACCGCACCTAAGTCTTGCATAAACTGCAAAGATGTAGTTCCACGGACAATGACAGGCCTTTAGTCATGCAAAGACGGATTGAGCAAGCATGTAATGGTTTAGCATTAAAGCATTGCGGTTAAATCAGCGAGCGGCGCAGCTTGTCAGTCGGAGCGTAGCTGTGCTCTCAGCTCTGTTTTGATAAGGGGAAATAAAAGGAAACAAGACAGATACTTCAGTGTAAAAGCTCTTATAAAAACACCAAATTACAAGGCATATGTTCTCTGAAATACTGCAATTACTCAAACCCAAGCAGCTGCTTTGTAGAAGTGCATCCGTATGATGTGTGCGCAGGGTTGGTGTTTTAAATTGTCTCACTGCAGACAGACAAAAGCTTGTTCTTACCTAGGAATGACGATGTAACAAGTCATACTGTCCCCAAACAGAACAATGCTATGTGGCAACAAATAAAATGAGACAATCCTCTACTGATGTCAGGAGACAAACAGGACAGGTAACAGTGCATTAGGACAACAACTGTCAGTTGCTTAGTTACTGGCAAACAAATAAAGTAGAGAAAAGATATGGTTGGGTGTAAATCAGCCTGAAGGGACAAGAGCCCAGTCGCCGGAGCACAGAGAGTTGTTTCACAAGGGAGGCCAAGCCAAGTATCATCCAGCGTGAAATACCAGCAACTAATCGTTTACCTTTTCCCTCCTCTCTCTCTCTTGTTCTTGTTATCCATCAATCTCTGGCTCTTTTTTTCTTTTGCAGTGAGGCAAGACTCATCATCATTATTTTGCTGGATTTTTTTAATCGTTTTGGTTCAACATTTAAAACACTTTTACATCAGTTTATTATGGACTTGTAAAACTTCTTCTCCATGCTGCTTTCTGAGTGCATGTCGTTCACCACTTGCAAAGCTTTGCACATCAGGTCAATTATAAACGTATGTGCTTATGCATGAGGGACTGTTGATCTCCTCGTTTAATACAGCAAATGATTATCACTTGCAGCCACAACTCTCCTCTAATAACAATCTGTTTCCAAGAAAAGTGACAGTTTTATTTTGGCCTGTCTTGTAACCATAAATTTTAATTACTGCTCTGTCCCCACTGTTCCACTTTGGCACGTGGGAGGTTAACCGTTTCATTTGACCCCTTGGAGCTAAAGACATGCTGCAGAGCACACATGAAGTTAACGTGTAGCAGTCAAAACTTTCGGCCCACGCTGTGCAATTTACTTTCCGCTTGAGTTGCTCCGGCAGATGACAGACGAGTTAAAAGGGTAAAGTGCAGTGAAGTGAGATGTAGGTATCTGCTCTTAAACATCTCAGTATCACTTTTGGGCTGAGGTGATACTTGCTCTCCGGTTTCGATTCAGTTCCGCTCGACCGGGTTGACTGGGGACATTCCTCAAATGAACACGGCACACTTAAACATACTTGCACACGCCCCTGTCACATGCTTAATTTATACCCACAGGGACAGCAGCATCTCATAATGTGTTTCTCCACTTGACATGTTAAGCTGAAGAATGTGAGTAAAAGGACGGCAAAGGCCTCGTCGTGGCTTAGTGACCTGTTTTCAGCACCTCCGGATCATGTCACTTGTGACAGGCAGACATTAATGACCATCACAGAGACACACACACACACACACACACGCACACACGCACACGCACACGCACACGCACACACACACACACACACACACACACACACACACACACACACACAATAACACACACCTCTTGCAACATTCAAAGGGAGTGCTGAATGTGGATCTGTTTGTAAGTGTGCAGAAAACAGTTTAAATAAAGGAACTATATGGAATTTATTGAGTAAACTTCATGTCATATTTGAAGAGGGAAAAAAAACAAAGATTTCAACCTTACTCTGATTGCCAAATATCTTTTTGACACATTCAATAAGTCTAATCAAGATAAAATATCAAGGAAGTTAATTCTCCGAGAGCAAAGGGAGGTGCAGTCATAACAGAGATATCTCCACAGTTAGCACCTACTATTTATAGGCATTATGATGGTAGATTTGACCACAGTTGGCAAACAGGAAGAAGAAAAAAAAATCATCTCCAGACATCAGTTCATTACTTAACATTTGTTCATTACTTACATCTTGACCAGTTTTAAGTTTTAATTTCACTGTTTTTGTTGAAGCAATGACACAGGGAGTAGTGCTCTCGTTGCTTTTCTTTCATTTTGCTCCTAGCCTCATGAGGGCTGCTGGATGTTGTCACCCCAGCTGCTGGCAACATCACTCGGCACCAGTGGCGCGGTGCCGTGCTGCTGTGTGAGCTAATGGGCCCTGTGTTACTTCATCGCACTTCTAAGTGTTGCTCAATTAAAGAGAAGCTGGAATGACTGCAGAGGCACTAATAAAGCCATTCAGAAAAGAGAGAACATCCCTGGAGAATAAATGGCTCTACTTGTGAATTGTTGACAAGTCTTTGCCAAAAGCCCAGGTGTGTCCTTCAAACCCAACTTTCACTTCTCTGCTGCTTATTTAGATATTCCAATGAGCCCTTAAAGTAGCAATAACTTACTTTCCTGTATAGATGTTTGTGTCCATTTAAAACACATCTTTAAGACTTAAAACGAAAAATTGAAAGGGCATGCGCAAATGAAAGCGAAATTCAAAGACGGCCAGGACAAGAAATAGGCAGGACTACGCAGAAAAAAAGGAAAATGTCTGCACACTTTTTCGGCTCCCAATGGAGAACATCAAAAATGTTGCCCTGTTTTAATGAAATTGCAAATTGAGAGTTGAACAGTGCGTGGAAATTGTACCTTTACTCTTCAAAATGATAGTGTTTTTATCAGAACTAGAGTCAACTCTGAATGGTTTGCTGGCTCTTATCATCAAAATCCATGACGTAATTTTTTCCTGTTTAATTACACCAGAAAGAGTGATTTAGGTAAATACTGAACCCTCAAAAACCCTAAAACCCCCAACATTTGGATCTTCTATCTGGAGCACAGATAGAAAAAGATAAAGTAACAAACTTTTTCAGTGCAGTGAAATTCTTAGGTACTCCTGTTTCTGCCTCCAGGTGTGCCCCACACAGTCATACACAAGAAGGCATGTGTTTCAGGAGCTTGTACACATTTTTAAGCACCATAATCCATAGAGAAATTGTAACGTTAATGTAAGGATTCCTGGGGATTGAGACACCTGTCTGGCTGTAATGTGATATTTATATTTTCTACGAGGACAGGGGCATCAATCATCTCCTCTTGGATGGATACGTGCTGTATGTGAAATGTCATACGGCCCATGCATAAAATCCCTCGTCACTACACCCCACAAACTGCTCACAGACTGCTTTTGCAGCTTGCGTTTTGCCTGCAAGGCATTCTGTGTCTATAAATTAAATAGCAATTACACAACTGCTTGACAAAGCACAAAGTTTGTGCATCTGTGTGAGGCTTGACATTTTGGCATGGCTGTCAACACATGAGGCACGGCCGAGGCAGGGTGTAAATGGGGCTTTGTAAATCATCCTGTCTGGTGAGAGAGAGGGGTGCATTGCTTGTAATCATGTGTAGAGCTTGAATTCTTCATAACATTGGCTTTAACCCCTCCCCCCTTTATTTTATTCAGATCAAACAATGTTTAACAGTTATTTCATTATCAGGTGTCTATAAACATTAACAAACTGTTACAAGTAAAGTCTGCTATCTGCATTTCGAATGAAACACCTTGAGGCAATCTATCACAAAGCATAAACTGTTTTCCAAATGCTCCATCAAACAGGTGAAGTCACCGCATTGGCATTGATCCTCAGGAGCGGACATGCTCTCCTCCTCCCTCACCGGGTGAATCAGAGGTTGTCTTTATTTTACAAGGAGGGTATGCTGTTATTTTCCACTTCTCTATGTTATTTTCCTCTGTCAATGTGAGGCCAATTTTCCCAGTAAATATAGCGGATCAGATCCTCACCTATCAATACAAGTCACTCAGTTTTAAATCCCTCGGAAAACTGACAAATAGGCCAAAAAAAAGACGATGGATTGGAATTAACAAGCTGTTGCTAAGGAGCAACGCAGGAGAGTCACAACAAAAAGGAATACCCTGAAGGTGTGTTCAACCTGTTTTCACCTGGAGGCATCAGCCAAGGTTGCAAAAATATGATCTGTACAAAATGATATGTTGGGGAAAAAAAATCTGTCCTGTCCAAACAATGAGTTATAGTCCCTGTGCCTTGTGTAAATGTACTCAGTTGAGATTAACTCTAACCCTCTGACAACAGTGTATACAGTCTTAAATGTTAATGCTTGGTACAGAACGTTTGATAAAGCCATTGTGGACAGATTGATGCTTGGACATCTCACTGTGCAAACAGACTGCAGTAAAGACTTAGCCTCAGTCAGCAGGTACATTCATCACCTTCATCATGGTGTAAGGGATTTACAAATTCTCACTGTTAACTTAAAGAAGTTTAAGTTTTATTGTAATGCACTACAAAATATGTTTTTGACAGTATAATTGTATATTTTGCACTTACCATTTAACTGTTAAAAATGATCATAAAATATGACACATTTTGATATTAGATATTGCCATAAAAAAATCTTGCACACTACTTTTGCCAAGTGTCACCAAGTTATAAGTGCTTTCCATCTGAACCGAAGTCAAGCGTGTTCATGTTTTTCTTTTAAAGTGATAGTCTGTCCTCCTACGCACCTACTTTGTGAGAGAGTTGGATGTGCAAACACCACTTATATTCGATATTGCTAAATGAGCTAAAATGACCTGTGCTTTTAGCTCATTTGGTTTGTATGTAACCAAATGGTTACATACAAATTGTTCTGATCGACTCAAAAGCCATGGCAAATAAAGAGAGAGACATTGAAATGGCATTTAATTAGGCTGATTTATTTACAAAAACATACGTTAGATTGTAAAAGAGATGAAGTTTGGTAGAGTCAAAAGTTTAAGTGAGGGGGTGTTTGATGAGTGTTTTGTGCTTGTGTTGGATGAAAGATGATGTACAGTAGCTAAACAATGGACATTCATAAAGTCCCATTTCGAAGACTTAGACAATGACCACACACTATCCAACGCATTCACCAACAACCCTAGTCTCAACTCTCAATATGCTAATCTTGTGTTGTTGAAATGTGATTTAACAGTATATAAACATGATGGTCAAGCTAAATGTGGCTAGCTGTTAGCTGCTGCATAACTAATCTCGTTTGGGGCGGGCCTGATCGTCTTTACAACAGACCGGCCATCAGATAAATCAGGCCTTTGCTGACTTTGGTCGGAAGGGGAAAATCAGGCCCAAAATGGAGTGATGGTTATCATGTAGTGTGTACCCCGCTTATGGTGGCTTTGTGACTGTGATTGGTGACCTCAGTAAGGAGGATTGGTCTGCCACACCAAGTGAAGAGAAGGCACAGCCTATAGCAGGCCATATAGGGCCATCACAATACATGATATTATGTATGCTCAAACAATATCACATCAGTCATATATGACATATCTTGAACTCTTGCAGATTTTACAGAAAATTTTTTCCCCCCAAGAACTTTCCTGTTCTGAAATAATTGGTTTGCATTTAGCTGATAAGTTTACTGAGTTAGAAAACATGCCCAGCCCACAGTTAAACCAATGACAAGCCACTCATTTTAGAAGGTGAAGCAAAACTCTACACTATTCTTTCTGTTGGAGGTAGAAACACAACATTTTGTGTTGAAACTGGAAAATGTTGTTGCTGCATAAAAGCAAATACAATTTTTGATATCACATATTTATCATGCCTTTATTTGCTGACAAACTTGTTCACCCCCCCACACCCCTCACCCCACAAACACACACACACACACACACACACACACACACACACACACACACACACACACACACACACAAATATAGCTTTAGCAGAGGGGTTGAAGATAAAACTGTTTCTGTAACATACAACCTTTTGTTACACACTAAGCCTTGAGTAAATAAAGGTTCTTCTGATCACATGTTCAAAAGCTCTTATAAACTTAAAGCCCAGTAAGATTTAATAATACAAACAATCATTGTTTGAATTCATTTTGAAAGAAATGAAGAGTAATGCAGCGGCAAAAGCCTGGTGTTTCTATCAGAGCTCCTGTTCACTTTAACATATTTTTAAGGTGACTATCTTATTGCTAATAGGCCAAAAGGAATGATTGGATTCTGATTAGCCAAATAACTTAGACTCCTTTTTTACGTGTTTTAACCACTTATAAACATGAATACACAGGCTTACACACAGACAAAACCACACACTTTCAGTCACTTACACACATACGCACCCCCCCCCCCCCCCACACACACACACACACACACACACACAAACACACAGGGAGAGGAGTATTGCTGGCATGCGTGTGTGAGTGTGTATCCCTGTCATAGACTTTGAGTTGGGATAAAAGTTTTTGATCAAAACTGTATTTTTTTCACATTGCAAAACCCCAGACAGTATAAAACCAGACCGGCCTACAAAACAACGTCTCCAAAATTTAACACCAGACTGAGATATATATATATATGATAAAGCAATAGAAGATCAACATTCTTTTTGAATAATATGCACTATATTCCGAGATTCCAGACTGTGTGTGTGTGTGTATCTTGATGGATTTTAAAAGCTCCACAATATGCACTCTTGTCACTCAGACTCAGCTCGGCTGTTACTGTACTGTAAAGGATTTCGTAAGATTCCATGTGGACATGAATGTGTTGCATGTCAAATTACCTTTTTCTTGTTTTGAAAAAGAAATCTGCCATTAAATAAAATCATTCGATTTTTCAGTCATCTTTGGCAGCTTCTTGACAGGAAACATGAAATGATTTTGATTGCAAGTTCAACGATAAAACGTGTTTGGAAAATACAAACGCTTAAAGAACACTAAAGCTTAGAATCACTCACTAAGCACCACAGACTTACTTCCCTCAGCACTACTCACTTAAGAGTTCTGTTAAGTTCAAGCATAAACATCTATAGTATCTGCCTCAGGGCGAAGGGTTCGAAGAAAGGAAGCACGAAAAGCCCCTATTCATAACAGTTAAAAAACAGAGCTCTTCCTCCAGGCTTTAGCTGCTGATAGACTTATGCCCATTGAATGATAAGGAGGAGGGCATCTTTCAGCATGCATTCTCCTGCAGGGCTTACTTAGAGAGACATACAATTCAGCATTCAGCAGAGAATCTGGTGTTACACACGTCCATCTGTGTCTTGAGTGGCATACATGAGGTGAGCGCTAAATAAAAAAAGTGCGAGCTGTCAGCTATGCGTGGAGGTCTGACAAACTGTCTGACACACGGGGCACACGCGGTGGCCATCGGGCAATAAAAAACAGAAAAATGTACGAAAAAGTGTGAGAAATGTTTGCATATGTGTATGATGCAAAAAAAAAAAAAAAGACGGAGAGACAGAAAGTAATCTGGCAAACAGCCAAGTGCTGTCTGGCACACATCCAGCAGGAATGATGTAATAGTGGGTTAAGTAGTTCAGCAAGCTACAGGAGTTGGAGAGCAGCTTTGTGGTTTTTTGTTTTTTTTGGGGGGGGGGCTGACTTTGCAGCAGGTGAAACATAACAATCGCTGGATTCATTTCCCAGATTTTCCCTGGTCTTCAGAAAGCTCATTTTTTCATTGCCTTTGTCTCTACATTTTTAAACTGTTGTTCAGTGCCTGCGCAGTCACAGTGAGAAAATCCTGCTGTCAGCTGGTGTGCTTAAGACCCATGTTGTTCTTGTCAGTCATCCGTACTTGGGGTTTCATTCTGGCAATAAACTAAATGTCCAAAAATCATCACTACAAATATCTGAATCTATTAGGGTGCATCACTAAATTATTTAACAGAACCTCTATGTGTTCAGTGTGTGATTTCAGTCTGAGCTCGTATACATTCAGTGCTGAAACTACCACACCTGATATTACGTAAACCATAAATGTGTGTTGCATGGAGAGCATACAGTGTCAGTGTACCCTCGTAAAACAAAGTGAACAAAAAAAAAACATTTCAAAATCACTATTACTTGTTCTGCCTATAAATCAATCAACTGGTCAATCCTTATTCACTCCGTCAGTCCATAATCACATCAATCAATCAATCCACACATGAAAAATAACAGGCTACAAGCATTTATTATGTATGATAACATTTCCTGCAGGTGGCAGAGCTAACCTACAAAAGAAATGAAAAGGTTGATTTAAATGAAGTTTAATGTGGGAATTACACAAGAAACAACCCTTCCCAGTGTGCTTTCTTCCTTGTAATTTTGTTGTTGAGTTACAGTGCTAAGATAATACATCCGGCTCTGTCATAAAAACTGGTCAGCGTTGGTTTGAACAGGGTGTATTTACACCCAACCTGAATTACACAGTACATAACAAATGAGTCACACTGTGAACAGTTTATACAGTCACTGAGAACACATTGTCTGACTGCAGGGTTCCACTGCATCAAAAAAAAAACCTCATAATGAGCCATTTCCCTTACATCTATACAACGTGCACAGTGTGATTGCACAGCAGCATATTAAATGATTAAACACATTTTCACAGACAAAATGAATACAAATTAAAATCCCTGACAATTTTATTTGATCATCATTTATCATGTATCCTAATGTGCAAATGAATTCATTGATATAGAGTTTTCTCTTTTGAAAAAGGATCAGTAGATTCAGGAGGCTAGATTGGGGATGCACCTATACAGCGGTTCAACATCTCGGCTGATATCGTCCCTGTTTGACAGACATCAGAACATCTGCAAATAATTTGTCATGAACCGATATCAGAAGTTTATTTGTCGTGCCAAATCAATTTATCCTGTTTAACCAACTCTGACTTGATTTTATTGTCAAACATGAGAGAACATGATGGCACTGTGGTAGTCTTACACCTAAAGAAGCCATGAAATAAACATCAGTGTCAGAATGGGCTTTCAGCTAAACATTTTTTTCAACATCAGTATTGGTATCGGCATCAGCCCTGATTTTCCCAATAAGTGCACATATTCTAGATCATGTAGGATACATAAAACATGGACATCATCTTTGGGGATATCACCCAATTTGAAACCCGCTTTTGAAGGCTGTTGAGGGCCTTATTAAAAAGGCTATCTCAACTGAACTTTCGTTCTGCCTAGAAAAAAACAAAAGTGCGTCCTGAGACACAGCTTCAGTGCGCCCACATGCATTCACTTCTGCCAAAACCCTAATTATTCATAACTCTTGTCCTTCATAAAATCACAACAGGTGAGTTAATTAAAAAAAAATCACTACCTGGAGAGTATGAGTCAGTTAAAACATTAAATAGTTGGAGAATCATGTTTTTAGTACCAGGCTGTTATCATGCTTATTACTGCCGTCAAACTTTTTGTCTGAGATTTTTGTCTGAGGTGAGTATTGAACTTCAGATTCTTTTGTAGCCAGCATCAAGTGGACACTCAAGGAACTGCAGGTTTTTTGCACTTCTGTAATGACTTCATTTTATCAACACTGAAGGATGCATGGTTCACTGCTGCATCAACAAGCGATTTTTTTTATTTTTATTTTTTTTTACAACTTATCTCCCAACCTTCTTCTGACTCAAAGACAACCCATTTCTGCATGTTACAAAACAGTCGAAGTTACTAGGGAAACATTTTAAATGACGGCATGCAAGAATGAATATGAAAAACGGATTTAATGTCAACAGAGACAAGTGCCAGGTAGCCCAATATTACTTGTTGGTCAAAGTCTCAGCTGTATTGAAAGACTCTGATATTAATGGTGGCAAAGGGAAACATTATCCTTAAGTCCTGTGGTTGGATTGAGCTCAGAGACCAAAGGTCTGCCAATATATATGCAACTAACCCAGGGTAATATCCAAATTATATTATGGCTCATTCAATCAGACCACGGACTATTATTGGTCACAGGAGAGGACATTTACAGAGAATGTTTTCATTTATGGAGCGGGTCGTAAAACGTTGGGTTTGGGGGTGGTGCAGCAGGGTATGTAAAAATAACATGTCATTGCTGTAATAGCATTAAAATTAGCCCTTTAATCTACATTGAAGTATGTTTACCTTTCATAGCCTTCACAGTTGGATATAACATATATTGAGTTTTGGATTTCAAAAACATGTTGATCAGACCACTGACAGTGTGTAGGTGGACCTGTAAAACCAGTGGAAAGAAATACGGAAAGAGAGAGAGACAGAGAGAGAAGGAACGGAAATTTCAAATACAGTCCTAGTCCAAGACAGAGAATAATTCGTTTTCTGACAATTGGCCTCAGGATTCAGAGAATTTTCCACGTGATGGTGAAGCTTTACTATACTAATGCTATATGTGCGAACAGACAGACTTTTGTACTCTCCAACAACAACAGACAGGCAAAATCTTTCCAGCTTGCACGGGAAAATAAAGTTTCACAACCTGAAAAACTAATCTAAGGCTGTTTTGTTGAATCAATTAAAAGAGCAAGATGATCTTGTTGCTAGAATTAGTTTAAAAAACTCTTGAACTAAACTCCTCAATTTACTTACTATGTAATTTAGCATCACTAAAGTTTTAAGAGAGGGTTTCAAACACATTTAAAATATTGGTTGTATTTAAGTTTCTGAAGCCTTTTTGATTCAAATTAGCCTCAATGGATCTTGGATCTTTATTTTAAAAAATCAGGCATTTGCAAACTAAAATAGAAATATTAACATGGCAGCTTTAAATTATACAATTCTTCAAAAGTGATTATCTACTAAGAGTGGATTTAAAATAAACGGAGTGTCTGGGTGTTTGGCTGGGTCAAAGTTTTTTTGTTTTTTTTTACCACTGCATTACTAGGGGTGCCGCAACCTTTGGCTCCTTTCCAGCAAGTCATTCCCTACTCTCTCTTCTCTCTCTCTAATTCCCGACTCTACCTTCTGTCCTTCCTCTACAACAAGGCACGACCTAAAAAATAAACATTGCATCGCAACTGCTTTCATAGCGCATAATTTTGTCACTCATCACCTCATCATTTGGTGACTTTGAACTGACAGATCTCAGGGCTTGTGCTTATTCTTCCTCAGATGACACAACAACATGAGTAGTAGTGCAGGAAAACCCTGATCTTGATCACTAATCTTGATCTATCATATATGCATAAGCCACATTTAAGCCCCGTTTTCACCAAAGGGCCCCAGACCTAAAAGGTTCAAGGACTCCTCTTCAAAGGAACTAAAGAGTTCATGCGGTCCACAGTTGTCTGTGTTTCCACTGCTGCCTGGAGCTCTGGGAAGCTTATGCAAATCAGGCTGCATTGCTTTGCAAATGACTTTATTGATTAACAATGAAGACAGATGAGTGCTTAGTGTCATTAAAGAAAAGAGTACTCTAATCAAACTGTTAGAAGAATGAACACTGGATACCTCACTCCCCCAAGACACACCTAGGAAGATTAATGATAGTAACCTCTGCAATGAATTTCTTAAAATTAATGTTGAGGTAAAGTATTTTTTGTGACATTTAAACTTTAGAACATTTGAATTATTTTTTTTATTGTGAATACAGAAGATCTGTGTACGGATCATTTTAAAATTGTATTTCTGAAAAAAAGATTTTCAATCACCAATGTTAGAAGATATTTTATTTAAATATGTTTTTAATGGAGAATAAAGAACTAAACAATACACAAGTCACTCGTTATTTTACATAAACATAAATGGAGATTAATCTGTATTCTGTACTCTCCATGAATAAGGTAATAACGTCAAATACACTTAAACAAGACTAAACAAGTTTAAGAGATTAAAACAACAGCTTTTAAATTGAGGTAAAACCTCTGACTCTTCTGCTTTTCAATTTACTTTTAGTTCAGTTATTTTCTTAAAGTCATACTTAGTCTATTTACTTATGTCCAAAAGATAATGTGTTTTGGACCTTTTTATAATTGTAACAGTCAAATTGTGATGGAAATAATGTGGTAGGGTAAAAACAAACGTCTTTCAGCTGCAGATCTAACACCCTGTGACTGACCAATCAGAGCCATTCAGTTCTGCAGGGGATGCATGCCCTATTGTCAAAGGTCCCTGGACCTTCAGAAAGTACATAACTCCTCGCAGGGTCTTTTTTTTAAAGACCAGAGTTCTGGGGTATAGTTCCTCCGGTCGAAACAGAGCTTTACAGAGGCTTGCATAGTTACTGATCCTTCATATGAATTACTGCAGTGAGGCTCAGGTTCCTTATTACTTTTCTTTTAAAGCAGTAAAAAAGCCATTAGAACTGGATCATCACGGAAGAAAAACTGTGACATCACACTTTTTCTAACATTACCCACATTATTGTGAGGTCCTCAGTGATCTCAAACATCCTGGACACCAGACCTCTATTTCTAATAAGCATGAGATGAGAGGGAGCAATAGACCTTTTTCTCCCCTTTATAGAGAAGCCAGGGTTTCTCCACATATTAAGCCATTTCGCTCCACTGTCATTTAGCAATTACGCGTCTGTTGTGAGGAAATAGGACGGAAATCCTTGTGCAGGAGATGAAAGGTCGGCTCTGCATCAGAGGGACTGAGCTGAGACCCAAGACTTGTGTTAGCCGTGGTGGTCTCTTTTCTTCCCTCTCATTTTCTCTCATCCCTCCCGCTCGCACTCTTGCTTTCGGTCAATAATGTTTGCCAGAAGTGGATCCCCCTTCAATCCCTTCACCCAATCTCCCCTTGACCCACACCCCCACCCTTCATCTTCTGGCTCAGTGCTACGGTGCAAGTGTCCAGCTCTAAGCATGGCACTGAGCTGCTGTGATCTAAGGGCTATAAAATGCCAAATAAAACTTATGGACAGCCATTGCCAGGGAGCAGAAGCCTATACAAGACAATGGATCATTGTTATGGAATGGATGATGTCATTATTGTTCTGCGCTCAGTTCTGCTCGTCTTCTGTTTTGTCATGTCTGTAATTGAAAAAAATAATATCGCCATGTATCTTTGATGATGTCATGTCTATTCATTGAAGCTTTTTACAAATCTGTGACTGTGAGAAGTCATAAAAAATGACAAATGTGCTTTTTGATTTCATATCTTAAAGAAACGACTTGATTAAACATCTCCGGTCCCACCCTCAATTTTGTACAGTTTGGCGATTGGTATCAAGACCACCCATAAGGTGGGATATAGGGGACTTAATCGCATGGATTAATTCCCAGAAATTCCTTGGAGGTCAACAAAAACCTGGTTCTTTTTACTTCTAAGCAACACATTTACCTGTTAAAGAAACAAAATGACACCTTTTATTTATTATTCCTTTGGTGAAATATACCCTCTTTTAATGACATTGACTTTTTGTGTAATGTTACACATGCAAGTTGCACCAGAAGGAGCTCATTTTAGCCAGGAGGTTAGTGCTAAGACTACTGCTCAAATGTGTATACGTTGTTTTTAAATCATATCCTGGGAGGGCCCATTTACTGGGCCTTTTCTGTGGGCAGACCTGCTTGGTATTAACATGCGGGTTGGGTTGCATTTTCTTTTTAATCACACAAACACGTGATCCAAGTTTATTAAATTGTCATTTCATGTGTTAAAAAAAAAGTTGATTTTAGTTTCAGCTTTTTTTAAGGGGCAAGAGTTAGGAATTAGTAAAGTCCCTGAGCAGAACATCAGTTTCATGCCATGTAGACTAGGTTAAATGGCATTATCCTTATTAAATAAATCTATTCAAATAATACAAATTGTAAAATTCACCAATCCTTCTATTCTGTGTGTATTATAACATATTTTCTGTTTCTAACGAATCTAAACAACACATATGAAAGAGAAAAACATTATTTTTCAGTGCACAGACTCAATATAGACATATTTGTAGCACCTGTACAAAACATAAAAAAATAACATTTTCACCCACTTTAGAAAAAGACATCAGATTCAGGGCTAGAACAACAACATTCTTTTTTCTACTGCTTTCAAATGTCAAAACAAGTCATATTTACCCAAGCAAAATGCAAGCGATGCTCCAGGACCTATCTCAGGTCTCACACTCAGCAGAAATGTATGCCTTGTAAAATGCACGTTTGTAAAATATGTTTAAGATACCATGAAAACACACCTGAGGTATACACGCCAATGCTTGCATTTAAAAAGACACCTCTACGGAACAATTAAACAATCGCATATTTCCCCCAACGGCATCACCTTTAAAGCAATTCACAGTCAATGTTACTTTTGCAAGCGAAGTAATAATTTGCAGAGTAGCTCTGATATGGTTAGAAAAAAATGTGTGCATAATAATTCACCTGGAGCATCATCAGGCAGGTAGTCATTAAGTTGATCAGCCATAAATCTTTTCCGATGAACTTCATGTCAGAAGCATCTCGTAACAGAGGTTAAAAGTTTTCCGTTTTTCTTTCCCTGTCAAATGCTATGAATCATCTAGGAAAAGTTTTTACTTGCTGCTTCCTGTTTTTGTGCAGCATTTTTTTGAGAAAAACCTGTTGTCATAGAGCTAAGTATTGTTTTAAACCACTTTTTATTGAGGCACTAATCGTTTTTAGAGTGAATAAAGAGCTTTTATTGGGGACATTATGTTGTTTAAATGTTGATTTACAAAGGAAACAGCATGACAAACTGTTATAAAATTGCAATTTCTTTGCAGTTAAGGATAGGAGTTTGAACTTAATATAACATTACAGGGATGATTCATTCTTTTCCAACATTTATTTCAGCAGGAAGTCCTTTGGGATAAATTTTTTTTAAGGAAGATAGACAAGAGTGCACCATCACAAAGTTACGCAACGCGTAATAAAGAGAATTTCAAAAGATGTGTTGCAAATCAACAAATCGTTGAATATTAAAAAGCAAACAATATTTTATAAGCCGCAGCCATTGCCATTTACAATAAATTTCTATGTACTTTTTTGTCTGTAACATTGAACCCCTCCCCACCCTGTGTGTGTGTGTGTGTCTGTAAGTGTGTGTGTGTATGTAAGTGTGTGTGTGTGTAACCAAAGAATACAGACTCCAACCGCAGCAGCACATGCATGCAGCCTTGTTCTCTCTCCCTCATCCCACTGTGCCATCCCCAGTGGTCCCCGACGTTCTGCCCACAAGCCCACCAGCAGGACCAGTCGAGCCGTCCACCCTTCAGCCATCCTGCGCTCCGTCACCCTGGCGTCGCATGACATTCTTTCCCACAGGCAGCCACATAGTTCCAGCGTCTCCTCATGCAAGGAGGCCTGGGACCCTGCAACAGGCGGGGGGCACTTCAAAGGCCGCCCGGCCCACAGCTGCAGCCTGTCGCTCCAGCAGCCAGCTCCAGTTTGTAATCATTATTAAAGGCTTGACCTCGGAGGCATCTCTGCCGCTGTTCACACCCCCTTCCCACCCCTGATAACGCTGTACGGGGCTCCTCTCAAGGCGACTCCAGTTACCCATCAGTTCAGTGGACTGAAAGGGAAAAGTGGTCAAGGCATTGTTTCATGCTGTTGTGATGATCAAATTGAGGCATCACTTGTTCACCAAGGACCCCTTCTTCAGTTAGCACCTGTGTGCCATTAGTACAAGTGACGCTTCAGGGGCCGGCGACAACCGCGTGATGCTGTCTTAACATGTCTCCTGCTTATAAAAGAGGAGTGTATGGTTTAAAGAGAAATGAAAGTCCCCGCTAATTCCTTTGAATATGATTTATACACTCTACATGCCAATGCAAAATGGTTACAACTGAAGTCATGTACTGCAATATTCAAACTTCAATCCTACTATTAATTAGCTACTATTAACTACTATTAAATAAATGATAGTTTGACTCTTCCCATGTGCAGTCTTATGTGTCTCTGGTATGAACAATGATTTATTTTCATTAATTAATTTAACTATTTGTCTCTGTATTGTATGAAGTATGTTGTTTCGTTTTGTCTGCTGTTGTTATTCTTTATTTTTGATAACGAATGCTGTTTGTGTATTATTTGTGTTCTACATAATCCCAGCCTGTTTACACTGTACTTCACTTATGTAACACAAAAGTCAAAAAGAAAAGAAACTGTTGAATAAATAACTTTAAGAAAGTGAAAGAAAAGTGAAAAAAAAAAGTGGAGAAAAAAAAATTGTTTCCACTATCGGGGCTTGCTGGTTGGGAATCCCCCCATTAAAGTATACATAATTATTTGGAAATAATGTTTTAATTTCAATTCATAATGATTTCTGGACTAAATATTACACTTTTTAGAAGCATCAGCAGGAAGCACTTTAGGTTTGAATTGTAGCTTTTCAAGAAAATGCAAATAGGCTGTTATTGTATTCCTTTTTCTGCCATATATTAATACAAAGAAGGCAATATAGATACAGGAACAATTTAGGAGGTAGATGTAGTTCCTTATTCCTATATACAAAAACAGAAGCATGGATGAGACTGAATAGGAACAGATCGAGAGAGCCAAGCCTTCTTTTAACTTTTGATGTATAAGGAGGATTCCCTTGTGTTCCAACTCGTATTGGTTCCACAGGAAAACGTTACAGTTACTGTTCCCGTATGGAGAGCAATGGGGGCTGAACATCATGTGCCATATGTAATCCTTAAAAACACAACAACATCGTCATGACAAAGAAAATGTATTGATTCTGACAAATTTGATTATTGTCTAAAATGTTCGCATGAAAGTGCAGATAATAATTCAATCTTAAACGTTGTTTCTCAACACCAACTGCATTCTTACTTTTCAAGTTGCAATTCAGACTGCAAACAATAGCAATGCACAGAGAAAGATGTTTAAGGGAAGTCTTTGATCGCTAACCTCTTTCTACACCTGAAGCTCGGAGAAGTGTGGAGTTATTTTATTGCCAATAAGTCACAAACAAACAATAGGCAAATGCGCCAAGATCCACACATGGGTGTATGAAGATCCATAAATGCGAAACACGATCCACAAATACAACTACAATGCATTTTTTTCTCACGACCACAAAGCAAGATTTTCATATGTGGAGCGCTCCCTTTTTTGGCATTCTTATTTCGCTTGCATGATCCACAAACGCAATCGTGATCCACAAATGCGAGCTTCCTGAAGTAACCACTCCAAAACAGCAGAGGGCGCCTCTGTTTGGGTTGACCCTATGGGCGTGGACCATACTTTACCATACTGCCTTGATGACTTACGCAGCCCAGCTACGCCAAGAACGCAAGTGTCTTTCCCGAAGGAAATTCATCTGCCGGCCACACAGGTTAGTAAGAAACCACCTTAGATTATAAGTCAAATATCTAAATGTACTTAATTTAAACATGAAGAAAGTCACGCTTTTTATGTTAATTATTGAATTTAAAAATGTTTCATTTAACTCTGTGGTTTATCAAACTGTTTCTCTTTAACAAAAAACGGACTAAAACTATTTTAAGTTAAATTCCCAACACAAGCTGTATACAGATCGTACAGACCTTCAGATGCTCGCAAACATATATTATATGATTGAAAGCAGTGGTAAAAGATGCACAAAAGTCAAATCTGTTCTCACTAGTTACTTGAAATCAATGTACATTTTCATGAAAATTGATGTAACTATTTGTGAGAGTATGTGTGTTTCGCATTACTGTGGTGTTGTTAAATGAACCTGTTTCATTAAGATTTTTGTTTGTTTTCTCTGGTTCTTTTCCTCGTTCTACCACTTTGAAGATGTGTATCTCATGTATTTGATTGTTTTTTTATTATCCTCATTTTAGAGAAGCTCAGAAAAGCACAGAAAAGCTCCATTGCGTCTCGACTTTCCTTAACAACATAGAGAGACAGTTTTGGAGTGGTTTCTTCAGGAAGCTCGCATTTGTGGATCACGATTGCGTTTGTGGATCATGCAGGCGAAATAAGAGTGCCAAAAAGGGGGCGCTCAAAAAAATAAACATTTTGCTTTGCGGTTGTGAAAAAGAATGCATTGTAGTTGTATTTGCATTTGTGGATCGTGTTTTGCATTTGTGGATCTTGGGGCATTTGCCTTCTGTTTGTGTGTGACTTATTGGCACTAAACTGTGAATACACTAACTGTGTTACAACAGCCTGTCAGTGCAGTTCCATGACCCTTCAATCATTGTTGTTGGGCCGTCCACGTTGAGTGCAGGCAAACAAAGGACTTGGGCCTGCTTTTCTCTGAAAAGCCTGATCAGTGTATTTAGAGAGATAACAAAAAGTTTTGAGAGGACTCTTAGTCCCAGCATGCCTTGCAGGTACTCCCAGAATGCTATGCCACAACCAAAGCCTTTCAGATCCTGCAGAGACCAGGCAGAGACAGAGTTTTACTCAGTCTCTAGACAATAGGGAGACCTGTGGTCAGTGTCATCATGGTTACGCCGCCATTTTGCGCCTTCTTGTTACCCCTCCTTTCTCTCTCTCTCTCTCCCACTCTTACACACACACACCCACACACACATGCTTTGTTTGTTTATGCTTTGACTTCTGTAGTTTAATTTATAATAGTTATTTTTTTGATTGTGTTTCATCGATTAATTTGATGTTTTTTGTTATATAAATTCTATTATAATTTAAAGAGCAGTTGTTTGTGGTTTCTGTGTATTTTCATTGTAACTTTGTAACAACATTGTTAATTATTATTGTTTATTTGATAACCAAATTTTACTTTAGAAAACCCAACATAATTGTTGATCAGGTATTCGCTCCTGTAAACCCAACATTACCAACAGGTTTAATAAACAAGGCACTGTGAACAGAAACTTCATGCAACTCATGTGAAACAATATCAGCAATTGTAGGAAACTGTAAATTCAAGAATGTTTTCCTTGTATGCATTTGGAGATCACTTGACAAACTCCTTTAACGATGTCTTGCTCTTCTGGCTTTGCTGAAGATTTCGGAGGAGTGTTATTAGCTTGTTAGCTGTGGTGTGATGAAGCAGGAATTTATAGATAGATAGCATTTTGAAACCTAACAGCCCTTAAATCCTCTGACCTGCATCCTAATTTATTGGGGAAATAATGCAGTGCTTACTGCGAAGCCTCACCACTTCTATTGACATTTCTGTCATCTCAACAACAAAGGTTGTTTGCCAGCAGTAAAAAAAAAGTTTTCGCAATAAGTAATGTCACAACAACGAAAGGGCAACAGTCTGCGGCCCATATTCTCATCGCTCAACAACTCCATATTGAACAGCTGGATCTATTGTGTTTATATGGACTGTAACCAACAGATTGTAAAAAAAAAACCACTCACCCGTCTCCGTTATTACACAAGTTATCTGCACTGATAACAATCATCAGAATCACAATGCACAATGCTGTCATGCTTCAGTGATTCTAAAAATCTACAGCCAGATGTTAATGTGCCAACAGTCAGGATGCCCCCCTTTCCTTTTCTCATTAATTTCTCATGCGCTTACTTGATGTAATGCTCTTGAGTCATTCCAAAACAAGAACAACAGCAGGTGTCTAATAATGGCAGGCCTGCTAAAATGAGTAGGAGGGGTCTTTACCAGGTGTGCTGCATTGGTAACAAACATGAAGCATGATAACCCTTTATTAAAGATTCCACACTCTGTATGGCATCCAGCTGAGGCGGGGGTTATGACCTAAATACTATTCAGTGATTATCAATCTCCCCAAAAACTCATTGGATTGATTTGGCCTTTCTGTTGTACTACAGCTGGCAGCATGGTTTGAAATCTTCTCGAAATATAAAGTTGACTTTATGGATCCTTTATGCTGGAAGTAGATTTTTCCATGACAGCTTTGTGCCAAGTTAACACGTCTTTCACAATCACTTCATTCACAAACGGAAGAATCGTTCCAAGACTAATGCACAATTATTGGCAGACATACTCTCACCTTTCTGGGTGAGTTATGGTCATAGTTTTAAATGGAACATTGAATGTCAAGTCATCCATCATCAGGAGATTAAAAAGAAAGCGGTATGCTGTGAAAGCGTTCTGCTAAAACCAAAATGAAGGGTCGCTATTTTTTATTCTAACCATATCTTGATCCATGAAAATAAAACACATTACAGCCCGCACACAGCTCATAAAAAATTAAATGAAAATAGTAAGGTTTGTTGTCTTATTCTGAGGCAATTTAAATGTAATGTATTAGCGGATACATCTGTAGTCCAATCACATTCCACTTCTACCTTCTTTTGTATTTAAATTTGTAATCTTGTATTTTAACATTGTACTTACATTTGACACTCTTTTACTTACATTCTTTTGCTGACACTTTTATCTTTGGTTAAATTTTAGTATACCAACACTGTCGTTCATTTGCTGCTGTGTGACCTTGAGTTGCACCCAGTAAGGGGTCAAGGGGGTCCTTACACAAATACAAAGTGTTACACAAAAAGGAGCATACTTCACAGACAGAAACAGTCCCACAAAATATTCTGCTCCTTCACAATCTGCATAATGCAGAGTAAACCTGCATCTAAGGACAAATTTTGTAACATGCCTTGGCTACAACCACTTTTTCAGTTAAAACTTCCTTACATTGCCACGGCAACAGACACAACACTTCAGTGTGTCAGCAACAATTGACATGACGGCATCAAAATATGTGTAATCTTCTTGTGGGATCGAATTATTTTGTTAACAGAGATGAAGGACGGGCAATACAATAAAATGTAACGTGCAGGCAGAGATAAAACATTCAGCTGTGTTTACTTTAAATCCTGGCATATCAATAATCCCATTTATCACTAGATCAAATCTGCAGGGGGATACAGTATTTATTTTTACGAGTGAACAATATGAACCCTGTTCGGGATTTCCACCACTGATAATTTATGTCCTATTTCATCACACGGAGGACTGAATCTTGTACTCGAAAACAATGGAACATCCTCGTACATATTGTCCCATGAAAACATTACGCAGAAATCCCCTCTTATATTACATGTCAGACATTTAATGTTTGTTTTTATTTGAACACTTGGCACACTCCAAGAGACGCTTTCCATCACCTGCGCACAGTATTTCAATTATCGCAGCAGGAAAGATAAAAAGATGTGGTGGAGATCTAAGGCAACCTCAGATATCTGACTTATTTTGTATAGCAGCAGTAAAAACACTACATGCTCAGTCACAGTTCAGTAAGCAGAGTTGCGGCCATACACAGCGTGTGTGGCTAAGGGTTGGCGAGTGGAATCATTCCAAAGCTCAAGAGCTGACAGCTCCAAACAGATGGAAAAGCCCCTCTGCCCCACGCATCCCTGACTCTTTGTCCACCTTTCCACTTTTGTATTGTTGATTTGTTTATTTTTGGTTTCTATACAATCAAGAGTCTCTTGAGCTGGGAGTGTGGAGAGACCTAGACATAATACGAAGGCGGCAATGGATGAGAGGGACAGCATGGGACAGGACCTCCCAGGCGTGCTGCAGGGGGCCTGCTCGAGCTGGATGCCAGGAATGGCTCAGGGGTCCCAGCGGCACGAGCCTCCAACACTTAACAAGCGCCTTGCAGTTGTCCATGGCCTTGACCCTGTCTCGTCTTAAGACACATTTGGAGCTTAGATAGGGGAGAGCTTCAGGGACATGATCAATTACACTTTGTCATATGATAAGAATATCTCTAATGGGAGTATTTTATAACAGCTTTTTCCATTACATATTGTGGGAAGCCCTAACATGTAGAGAAAGCCATTTATACAAAAAAGTTACTGCCAAACATTTCAGATTCAGAGTGAGTCAGCGTGCTGTTTTTTTTTTTTTTAAACTTGAATTGAGTTTAAAGTAAAAGTAAAGAATGACAAATCCCCTTAAGCACCAAATCATTACAACAGTTTTACATGACACTTTTACATAGAGCAGGTGTAGACTACTTTATGTAATAAATCTGCTCGTGTTCCGTCTGATAAAGACACCTGAGATGTGGATTCAACTGGTAAAACATATTAACGCTGCTGTTATATTCATGCCTTTTTCTCATGCGGCTTCTTCCCTAGAGGAAGTCTGGGGACTTCTGTCAGGCAGGCCGGTAAATGTCTCAGCTGAGGGCTTCCTGTTACAAGACCTTAGCAGACTTTGCTTGGTGAGTAACAAGGACACATTCCCTGGCTCCGTGCATGTCCACTGGGAGGCCGTGGATCACGTACGGGAATCAGTAATGTAGGCTGCCTATGTTAAGAGAGTCTGGGGTTAGAAAAAAGGGTGCTTGTGAAGTGCTTTTCTCAATAGAAAGAACACAAAAATATATATTAAGGCTGTTTTGTAAAAGGTCATATTCAGAATAATCCTTCAAAAGAGGCACACAGCTAACATCAAATCTTTTTTTGAGTTGTAGTTGAAACAAAGGAAGCTGTTCATTGGCACCATGCACATCATTCATGCACATTGTTTGACACTGGTGTAGTCAAAAGGGTTGTAAATCAAACAAGGCATGACTAATACAAATCTTTTTTTTATTTTTAAATGTTTTGAAGTTATAAAATGTCAAGCCATGTTCAAGCCCAAGCCTGACAGGCCTACGGTCTGATAAATGTTTCCACATTTCAAGTGAGCAAAAAAAAAGCGAGAGACATGCTTTGCTAATGTTTTTCCAACTTTAGTTTTATGAGTTGTTAAAATCATCATTTGGTGTTATTTATATACTGTGAGGTTCTCTTCGGGGGAATTTTGGTAACCTCAAAATGCTGAGTAAAACATTAAAGTTTACGATAGCTGTACAGAATAACAGATAAAAGTCATGAAACATGTATGACAAACTTAACAGCTGTGTGTTACGATCAGTTGAGTTCAAGGACTTGAAGTATAGGTTTGCCACATGCTTTAAAACAAACATTTTCTTAAGCTATTAGGAAAATGATACTGCTAATCCATGTTGCTGACATGGATGTCTTTATATCTAAATGCCCGCTACACTGCTGTTTCTAAAAGCTGAACCATTAAGAATAAACACTCCACATACCAGGCAGTTAATGTGGTGGAAATTTGCCAAGTGTGGATTCCATGCAAACTGAGCTGCCGAGTCCAGTATTGGCCAGGGAATACACAAAATGCCCCACATGCATTATGTGACACTGAATTGTGCTTTTGAAAATGTGGCTTTTAATGTTTCACTAATTGGGGTGCATTAATCAATTGTGCTCCATCATCAGAGGCTAAGAGGGCCTGTAAGCATCTGCCCACCATCCAGATCTCTGACCTAAGACCAGCTGGCCCCCAACCCACGCTCTCCTGCAAGAAATCACTTTTGACTCCATCCATCAAAGCTACATTAATATTCTGTCTTAAGCAGCCCACTACTTGGACTGCGTTCATGGTCTTAATTACCTTAGGCCCTGCCAGCAGAAGGTGACTGCGGAGAGCAAAGCGACTGTATCAGCTCTCGCTCTCTGCCAGTTACCATACATTTGTACTCCATCTGGGACTGGTGGCTCTTTCAGGCTTGTCCGCTTAGGCTTGTGTGTAATTCATACAAAGGACGCAGGGTATCAGAAATCGGGGACAATGGCAACAACTGCACATCTAATTTAGCTCCATGTTTATCTCAAGTTTGTAATCAGATCCGCGGCACAATGTGGTGGTGGGGTGCGGGGGGACAATGGAATGGTGATCAGGGAGCTATTGTTTTTCAAGCTAATTAGCCTGTGACCATGGCTCTGAATTCTCTTGAGGTGTACAATCCTGGAGTTAAATGTAGCTAAAAGTGGCATAGGTCCCTGGTACCATTAAAACAAGCCTTACAAGTCAATGGTATTCAGGGATGTGTTATATGATGGCCTAGTTCTCTGCTCATTACAATGCACTGTTGAACATAGCTGAGGACTTTAGGAGCCCAGTGACCACACAACAGTTGTTTTTTGCTCTAATGTGGTCCATTTATCTGTTGTGCTGCCAACGCATATTGTCTTGCCCACAATTGGCACTGGAATTAAGCTAAAGAGATTATAAAGCCAACTCCTGTGACGACATTTAAGTTTTACAACATCATTTATCTTGGATAACAATTTTATCCCGCTTTGTTTTGTTTTTTTAAATGGGAACATTAATATTGCCAATATTTTTTTTTCTTACAGTAAGCCTATGTGGAAAACATGTAGATGAGTCCTTACAATCGTATACTAATGTACGTGATGAATGATGTGCATACATCTTACTTATTGGTCCAAGCTGTTGATTCAAACATTCAGCACCCAGGGTGGGAATTGTTACAGCCAGAGAAAGCAAGAGTTCCAAACCAGCCTTGTGGAAACAACCTTTGACCTAAGAGCATTAACCCCTGACCAGCAACAGGTGGAGACAATGTTTTTCTAGCCAGTCAGACCAAGTGTCAGTGGCTTTCTAGCATCTACTCTCAGCTCTTCAGACAAATATTATCATTTTGCTGAGGGCCACTCTGACAAACATTGTGTAGACTACATGGGAGGTCGAGTGGCACATGTTATCGTGCATGTAAATGCTGTGTCTGGAACCAGAAGAGGTCTAGAATAGGTGATTGAATGTGGAAAACAAAACCAAACACCTGTTTAACACCTACAACTTTCTTTAATACTGTGAATAAGATGGGAAATGGGGGAATGTGTAATGGGAGTCATTTTAGCATTTGAAGAAGGGCAGCAATACTAATGTATAGAAATCATTTCAATCTAAATTGATAAATGAGTTATTGAGATGAGATGTTTGTCGCTGTTCCTTTGCAATCTGAAATTTTTAAATTCTAAAAGATTGAACAAAACCCTTCTATTCTTTCTCACATTTAACAATTATTCCCTTCCAACTATTTCTGGCTTTGGATATTGCAGACAGCATGCTGTTGTGGAGGATATATATATCAGTAACGGGGCGAGGACGCACAGAGTGGTCTGTTGGCTGCAGCCCAAATCGACAATCTTTGATCTGCAACTGTGTAGTTCTTGGGGCCAGGCGGCTTCACAAGCCTATTCAGAGGAAAAGGGCCCACAATGCTCCCCCCAAAAAGGTGTCGGCAATCTCCTTCTAGTGTGTCCTCATCACAGGGAGAATGCACACAAGTGGCCCTCCGAGACTCTCCCTGACGTGGCTCTCAATGGCAAACGAGTTTTAATGGAGGGGTCAGGGAGAGTTCCTGACCAACGAGGCCAAGGGCCAGGTGGCACATCACAGTGTCCCTATGTGCAGCTATCCGCAGAATGCGACACAGTGGCGTCGGCAACTTTGTCTCTGATCAACAAGGGGAGGGCTGGGCGTGATAGCATCGCCAAATGTTAGGGGGACTGTGGCACAGGCCCGCTGTGCCAACTCTGTTTGGCCTTTGTGTTTTAAAGTTTGTTATGAGCTGAACAGGGAATCATTGATTCGCATTTTCAATTTGCATCTTGTCTAACATAAATTGTCAAATCCACTACAGACAGGATGCTTCGTTGTCCAAATAAAAAAAAAACGGGAAAAAAGAAACAGAGTAGTTAAAGCAACCGTGGGGTCAGTTTGGGTCGACTTTGGTGGCTTGATCTGGGTGTTTGATCTATTTGGGTGTAGTACTACTAACTACTAACGGAACATTTCATATAATCTCCTGTAAACAACACTTGTAGCTACTCACTGTCAACATTTGAAAATCTAAACACCGTGTGACACCAACTTAGTGGCATTTCCTTTTTGCCTGATCTTTTTAGTAGTCCATGTAAAGGAATATTAATTTTGGTCTATTAGGGGTTATTCCATGTTGAGTTTATCAAGTAACAGTGCTCGAGACTGTGAACCCCCAGAGTCCCTGGAGGTGGTTAAGACATCATTTAAATCTTTTAATTCATATAACATTTCAGCATAAAAGTCCATGAAAAAAAAATATTGTTGATTGTAAATTGAACTTGTGTATATGTTCTTAACTAATGAGTAAAATATGCTACTGATAATCATTAAAAAATTTTTTTTTTGGAAGGCATCCCGCAAATCCCGTCAGTGTCTCACGACCCCCAGGGGTCCCGACCGCCACTTTGGGAACCACTGCACGAGACCACTGTAGAGTAAGAACGTGTGCTTGGATTCATTTTTTGCTTATCTTGTGAATACAACTCAATCCAGCATTTTTCACAACTTTGAGATATATAAGCATTACATGTAACATGTAAAAAAAGACTATATTATGTTAGTATGGGCGTAAAGTATATCTTTGGTTTGTGCTTGTATAAACTAACTTCCCTCACATATTCTAATGTTAGACCAGTGCAAATTTAGGATTAGAAAGCACCTAACATAAAAATAAGAAATATTTATTCAAAAGTTTGTTTAAAAGTTACTTGAGTTTCATTGGCCTTTTCATTTAAACTATCTTAAACAAGATTTTTAGATCTTTTTTTATATTGTGTTTTTCAAAGACGTGCTTATCAAACATCAAAATGTGTTCACTTCAAAGCTTGTCCAAGTGAAGAGATCTAATCCTGAAAAAATGTGAGAAGTATGACATGAAACAAATGTTTGCAGCTATGAGGAGTGATTCCGTATTGCCATCTACTGGCAACATGCTGTTTTACTTCTTTGAGGAATTGACCATGCGGACAAGACAGCAAACCTTTGAACTGAATGCAGTCTTTATCGTTATTTTTTTCTCTTCTTTCGGTGGCTGATTAAGATTCACCTGTCAACAGAGCAGGCATCATCTTTCACATTAGAGACTCTTAGTGTCGCTCTTTCAGTCATTTATCTTCACTTTAATGGAGCCTCAGTCCCTTCTGGAGAGGAGGACAGGGACTAATTAGGCTGCGTATGGCCCACAAAGTGGCTCTGTCATCTAGTGGCCACTGAAGAGAACAAACAGTCCCTTGCCACTCTCAGCTGTTCAGAAGATATTAGAAAAAAACATTTTGAAACACCAGCTGTCTTGTGGTTTTCAGTGCACAATCCTTTAAAACCACAAGCCTTGCAGTATAGCAGCTTATCTGTCTGCCTCCAGTCAGAAGATAATGTAACCAGAGCCTATTGTTGAGAACGGCCCAATAAAAACCTTTGAGGATGACAGTTTTCACATTTATGTGCAACCAAATAGCCTGTTAATGACCTGTTACACAGTTTGCTCAAAGCACAACGACCTTTACTCAACACATTTGAACCCAACTGAAGCAGAAATTAATCAATGAGACCCTTTAACATAGCTGTGATCGGATGTCTTCAGCCACTGTGGAAGCTCTGTTAACACTCGCTGGCTAGCATCATTTGCACACTGTATGCAAAAGTCTTCACATGATTCATTTACATATGAAAGTAAGAAATGTTTGTGCACACCTTATATTAAATTGCTCCCTAAGCAGAGCAGTGATTAAAGATTAAAAAAACAAAAAAAACAAAGGAGAAGGCAAGATGTGTTTCTTTTTTTTTGTTTACAGCAGTAAATTTAACTCTGTGTTTACACATCTGTATATATTATCACTTTGAATCGCAGAATACTGTATAAAGAGCAACAAATTGAGCTTTTGGCTGTGGAATAATCATTAGTGGGAAAGACAGAGCTGAGTAAACAGCAATATCTGGTTTCAATTGAGTAAACATTTGTAATTTGTGTAAACAGATGCTGCCGGATTTTTACACCTGCAATGTTTAATTAGAAAGACACACCTCCCTACAGGATAATTCTGTAATTTATGTATTTTGACGTGGGGTGTTGCACATTGTCTGCATATTAAATATACAACTGTGGGCTTGTAATCCCCTGAAACTAGACTCTAATTCTCAGGAACTACGCTCAACCTGCACCACAGTATAACAGCTGTATGAGTAAATGAATCAATCATTACTTCAGTTTTGAATTCAATTCATAGGAAAAAAGTTTTACTAAATGTTTAGCTCATTATGTGACGACAACCCCCCTTCTTTATACATTATTATAATGAGTTCATGACATTACAAATTCTAAAAATGTATTAAAAAAAACATAATTGTAAAAGAACAGGTTAACACCTTTCTCAAAATATAAATATTCAATGGAGTTGAGCTTTTTGGGCACTTTTCTAGGGGTCTGACTCCTCAAAGCTCTTTAGACTTTAGATTATGCTGCATGACACTGATTGAAGAGGCTGTGATGTGAGCTGTCCATCAGTACTAACCAATCCCATTCATACATGTTCACATGTTACTGATGCAGCAGCAGGAGCAGTTTGAGGCTCGCCATCTTGCCTAAGGACTCCAGGTGCTGGGGACCACCAAGCTTCAGGTTGTCTCTTGTGCAACAACCATCTTTACCAATGGGCCACATCTGCCCCCATGTATAAAGGAAAAAGCCAATTGCATTTGGGATTCTCACATATATGAAGCTTAGCGGAAGTTCAGTAAGGAAGACTTTAAGCGATCCACAATCGGGTTTCTCAGTCACCCTTTTCACGCTATCTTATTTCCGCTGTCATTCTCGAGCTGTCAGTTTGGGCCGTCCGTGGGTTAATCAGCTGTTCTGTCACTGGACCTCATCTAACCAATGGCGCAGCGTTCCTCCTTCGTTTTCGGCCTATCATCGTTCAGCTCTCCTTTTAAATATGATCCTGTTTCTTCCCTAGTTCTTTCAAGCTGGCTTTGTGCGCCCCTCCACCTCCCCATCACCGCCATCTTCAGAAGCAGAGTCAACTCCTATCAATTCTTCTCCAACTCGGTCTCATCAAATCATCAGTCCTCCACCACCAGGGTCTGGACTCCATGGGGGGGGATCTATCCTAATGACGAGCAGAACTTCATCACTAAGTCGCATCTTCCACCCCATAGAGTCCAAGCGCCAAAACATTCTGTCAAATCTCATTCTGTCAATCACTTTTTCACTGTAATAAATTCATTCTTAATATCACTTGTCTCTCCTGATTGAAATATAGTCGTACAGTCTGTGGGAGCCAACTGTCCAAAAGCACCCTTCCTCACAGGAACTACACATTCACTCTGGTAACAATGCAGTACTTGTGTTATCAGTTGTTGGTCAGCCTATAAAGCAGCACCAGTGAGAAGTAGCCAAGCCATGTACTGTAAGACCAAAACTTGCATGGCTTGATTTTAGCCAGCTGTGGCCCTGGATGTTTCAGCATTGATGGGAAAATCATCCAAATGATGTTAAATTTCGATTTTCTTTTTCACAAGAAGAATCCATATGTGGTGAGACTTTGAGTTCCACCAAGTCACTCATAATCTGAATGAATAGTGGGTATATTGAAATAAATAATACATTTCCAATTGGCCTCCAAATACAACCAGACACTGAACATTTTCATAATATTTCACTCCATCAAGTGCCTATAAAAGGAGAAATCATGATGGGTTTACGTTTCATATTAAGGGCTTTGAAGGACGGAAGTCAGCGTTGAAGTGCTCACAGATTACAAAAAGTGACAATGCAAAGCTTGACTTGTAACCCCCTGAAGAACAGTGCATTATTCAGAATCTTCTTTTATTATTTGTCTTTCACATGGTGCGTGCTCCAATGAGCCGCAGCATGTACTGGGGTTATGGGAGCCTTAATACAAAATCAACAGCTATTGAAACCACATGGGAACACTTACCCTGCCTACTACATCTCTAAGCAGTCAAAGGGTTTCTCTGCAAGCGTAGCGTAATAAAAAGCTTGACCTTGATCATCCCCTCAGAAGCTCCGAATGAAGAGCAGATCAAACGCAGCGAGCAAGGGTTTTCCTCTCCCTGCCTCTTTCCACCAAAGCTGACAGGTACTGAATTATGATATTGTAAGATACGAAGGAAATATGAATTGAGCTCCATTTATTCATCCTAATGGGAGCACTGGTTAGGAATAAATGTGGTCACTGCCATTTTGGTGCAAGAGCCTCATTACACACACACACACACACACACACTATATGTGAAGATTAAATGTCTCCCTGACTGCATGGGGTAAGACTTTGGTGAAAATAGCTAGGGCCGTGAAAGGGCCTGGATTGAAATTTCACTACAATTGAGTTGGAGCTGAAAGGATTATGGAGCACCCTTTTTTCACAGCCCCTTCCATAAACCAGGAGTCCCAAAGCATGGACAGAAGTGGAATGATGCCCCTTGAAGATGCTGTAGGATTTGCCACACAGCGTCTCTTACAATAAATACATAAACATAAATATCATACCAATCATAAATGTAATTGTATATTCACAATTTGTACTCACATTGTGCCTTCAGAAATTGTTGCTGAAGGCCTAATTTCATTAAAACAAACAAAAAAAAATCCACAGCATTCCTATATTTTGAAAAGGCTGCATTAAACCATGACAGACACTTCTCCTATTCCTCTTTCAGTCGAAAAAACATGCACTTTTCCGAGACTAGGAGACGTTCCTCTGCTGCACCAACAGATGGAGCTAGCGCTGCACTGCAGAGCTCTGCTGTCAGGCAGCATCTTCCCAGATGGTCAAACACAAAACCTTGCTTTAGATTTCTTTCTCATGTAAAACCTTATTTCCCCCCCTTTATTATACAATACCACCTTATTTATGGTGTGCTTCAAAGCAGAGTGCTACCGTGTTTCTAGCTTTAAGCTAATTAGTGAGAAAAGAGATGTACAATACAAATGAGTAAACATTTGTTTGTTAGCTCAAACACATTGTGTTATATACTATAAATGCTGTGAAATATAACATTTATCACCAAACATGAGAGCAGTTGATTTGAGGTAATTCCTTCGCTGCCATTGTAGTTTAATAAACTGATGGAAAATTAGCAATGCTCAGCCTCTTGCTTTATGTCCTTACATTAGTCATATGTCTGAAGCACATAAGGCACAAAATGATTTGCTTTCATGATAGGATTTGATCATTTAGTGCATATCTTCCACTTACTATTTTTTTCCTTCAGCCAAGCAGAGATATAGAGACAAGAAATACACAAGAAGAAACACCATCTCCAACAAAGCACATATCTTCCCTTTTTTTAGATTCATTTTTGGGCTTTTTGTGCCTTTTTTGTAGAGAAAGGATAGTGGATAGAGTCGAGAATCAGGAATAGAGAGTGTTGGAAATGACATAGGAAATTGTCTAAGGGTTTAGCGCTTGTCTTGTCCTCTGACTGTTCAAAGCACTTTTACATCGTATGTCACACCCATTCACACAGTAGTGGTCAACTTATTCCATTTGTTTGCCGCCAAAGAAGCAACGGGAGAAATTCAGAGTTACATTAAGTGTGTTGCTGTAGGAGCTGGGGATTGAACCCTCGACACCCCAGATAAGAGAAGGATTCTACCAACTGAGCCACAGCCAAGAGAGGAGCCACAGGTCGGATTCAAACCTGGGCTGCCCGTTTGAAGGAATATAGCCTCCATACATGGTGTGCGTGTACTAATCGTTAGACAGTCGGCATGCCCTTCCCTTCTTTAAAGCAAAAAAAAAAACATCTGCACTGCTGTATTCTGGATGCATATGGCTTTATTGTTTGTCTCTTTCTGTCAGTGTCAATCAATCTTTATTCATTTAGTGCCAATTCATAACAAAAGTTACCTCCAAACACTTAACAAAATAGAGCATGTCTACAATACTCTTTGTTATATTCAAAACAAAAAGTATGGTCTTGTACTCTCACCTCTCTTTTTATTTAAATATGAATGTGTCCACTTGAATAAAATGTGATTGTAATTCTGCCTGTGTCTCAGTGTCTGACAGGTCTGGCAGCTGGCTATTGATCAGGCCAGATTCATCCAGATAAATATATAGTAGCAGTCAACAACACAGACATCTTAAGAAATAAGCAACTGCTAGACATTATGTCCCCCATGTTTATTTTGTATTTCAAAAAAAAAAAAAGGAGAGAAAGAATAAAAAAGCCACAAACATAATGCGTCTCTGTGCGATGATATCTAAAAAAAACAAAATATACAGACACAGGTGAAACTCAGGTAACCCTTGAGTGTCTATGAAAAGCTGATGAAATCTCAGCTAAAAATAAAATGCCAGTGTGCGAATGTTTGTGTAGATATGAAGTTTTGTGACCTTGAGTAACGTGAGACATCTGAGCATCCTTCATTATAGCTGTGCACCGTGAGCACTGCTTAATCTTTATTCTGTGATAATGAACAATATCCTTGACAGCAAGAGGAACCAAGTGTGATGGTAGCTAAAGAGGAATCTAGGATGGCTGGATTTGATTTTCTTTCTCTGTGCATAATATTTTTATATCAGGAAAAAAACAAGCTGTAGAAACCTTTTGACAATCCCACAAAGACTGACTTTGGTGATTTTCCATGCACTGCTATCTGATGCGAAATGTGACGTGCTTTGCTTTGCAATGGGCACATTTGCCTGCACAGCGAGAGGACAAAGCCTTCAGAATCGGATTGAAAAGATTTGTTTTTTGCACTTTTCAATTACCTCTTACTTGACGTCGGAGCCCATCACCCACACAGTGTGCCAAATCAAGGATGGAGAGGGAAAGAAAAGATGCATCCTGTTGACACAAAATAAAAGAAAGGCATGCTTCGTACCTTACGTTCATGACATACTTGAGACAACAAACAGAATACATTTGTCAAGCCTTAAAACTCCTCGATAATGGTCGACATTCTTTCCAAAGAGGCTGTCATCCTCATGTTTTCATAAGCACACAATGGCATCGATGCTAAAAGCTTAACCCAGTTTCTTAAATGAGTTCAAGAAGCAAAACTCCCTGTTGTACTTACCCCCCTTTGCAAGTACCATATATGCAGTAATTAATGGGAGAGGATAGACGGCAAACACACTAGTTAGTCTATTTTGCATGTACAGCCTCGATGAGAAACGGATACTGAAAGTGTCCTTGAAGTGAAAGAATATGGACTGCAGAAGCTACTCAAATAGCTATTGATATGCACAGCGCTGTTTTTTTTTGTCTTCCCACACCAGAGACCTCAACTTCTGCTTTTATAATGAACCGCCCACCTCAATCAATGAGTTAATTAACATATTCTAGACTTGCTCCGAGGAGTGTTGACGAAACTTAACACCAATCTTCAGCTGCAGTCAGTAACTCTGTGGACTGAAGACAGTTCCCAAGGTCGTACTAATCAGACAACTGATTCAAATTATATTCTGCCTAAAGGGCTCTAAAGCAGCAAATGCAGAGAGAGAGCGTCCGCTAACAATGAATGTTTAAGAAGCGAAATAATGTTATTTTACACCCTGATGCTCACATTCTGTTTGTCAAACTAAGCTGTGTTCTGGAACGCCATTCTCTGAAAATGTCACGGTGGAGATCATGCACAGCTTTGTTTAGTTTACAATAAACTGTACTTCCTCACAGACCAGCACTTCAGCATTTGCAATGGCTTACTTGGAGGGTATTGCAGAAATTGTACTGTAATATTCAACTTAATTTGAAGATGAGATGTCAAGGGAATCAGTTACCAATCGTGCCTTGAAGCGCTTCTTTGGCTTCCTCTTGCCAGCACCTGTACCATATGCTGCCCTCTGTCAGACTCAATCGTTCTTTTCTCTTAATAACCTCATGGAGGCGTTCTTTTTTTATCTCTTGCTCCCTCTTCTCTCTCTTACTCTCTAACCCTCTCTGTCACTAATGCTTACCCTTTAAGAGGGTTTTCTTTGCATCATCTGACAACCTCTCTTAGTGCTAAGAGCAAAGGAAGTATAAGGAGGATTCATAGGCTTACACTTTCTCTGATAAGCATTCAGATGAAGTATTCAACTGATGAAATGCTGTAATTTCTGGTAGTTTTTCTCAGCCTAGGGGAACACTCTTGAGGTCATGGTTTTGGGTTAGATGTTGAGTATTTCACTAGCCTCTTTAATTTTGGAGAGTTTTCATTTTTAAATAACTGTCTTTTTGGTTTTAGTTCTCATCTCGCAATGAATGTGAATGGCTCTGCATGTCTTTATAATAATAATAATAGATTTCCATCTTCAAACTACAAAGCATACTTGTCTATTGTTCATTCGACTTATGCCGTTCTTTTAAACTTGACAGCTGATTCCTTTGTGAAAAAATGCTTGACTTAGCAGAGGAAAATTGGATATCAAGGGTTCTTTTAGACTGTCATTGTCCACTTGGCTCTGAATCTCTCCAAGCATCCAACATAAGTGTTCCAAAGTGCGGCTCCTCAACTGTCCATTGAAATTTCAGTAAGAAAGGTAGTGCTGTTTCAAGACATGCCACCGAAATGGCTGGCTTGAGTGTAAGGTTGTTGCATTGGGAAGGTTTTGCAAAGGTTTGTCAAAGGTTTATACCATTGTGTGCAATATAGATTTTCAAGTCAATTTGTGATGGCTAGTCCTGTCATATATTGAAAAAAAAAAAAAAAAAACATGTCCAAAAAGAAGGAAAAACAAGGTGCTGTGAGAAAGAATAACATGGGCAGGTATAGATGTCTGGCAATAAACCAATCAGAATAGGGAAGGAACACAGAGTCGAGGGGGCAATCAAACACAGGTGTGACAGACAAGATGCAGGTGAAACTGATGAAGGCAATCAAAAAGGCATGGAACAAACAAAGGGAGGAAGTAAGACTCGGTCTGATTCACAGGGGCAAGAACTACAACATAAGACAGGAAAAGATAAAGAACTAAACTAGAATAGGACCAAATAAGACAGAAAACATTGCAACAAAACAGGAATAAAGTAACTAGACAAATGTTCATCATGAAAAATCTGTCACCTAGATAGATAGATAGATAGATAGATACTTTATTGATCCCGAGGGAAATTCAAGCTAACCTAACCATCTTCTATATTGTTTTAACTGCCAGCATTATTGACACAGTCAAACATGTTGCACTGAGGTACGTCTCTGGTTTGTATTGAGTTTATTATGTTTGTGTTTGTAAAAAAAAAAACTGTCTATGTATTCCTTTAAGTCTAATAATTCCGTTTTAATCTTTACAAGCCTAGAAACTTGTATGCAAGGCATCTACTTTGTATCTAATACATAAAAGCAATCCTCACTGCACGTGTCCCTAAACAAATTAAATAAAACAAAATGTTTTGCACAGGATTGAACATATAGGGGTTTTTAAATTAGGCAAAATTGTTTCATACCTTGATCAAGTACGTTTTCTTTCCCGTCCACCTTCCCTGCTTTTCTGCGTTCATATTAATAACTTTGTGCCTTACCTGAGTGCACTTGCGTAGGTACACATCCCAATACAGCTGTTGGCAGTATACACAGTTGTTTTGCAAATCTGTTAACACTGTGGATGTTTGTTACTTCTGAGACACTAACAACGACCCTCTTGCTACAGACACACACACACACACACACACACACACACATCACCCGTTCGGCTCACAGGACGAAATTTGTGTCCGTGCTGGGCGAAAACGAGGGTTTTAGAGCGACAGCAGTCGTTTTGAATTACATCATACAGCAGTCAACTTCCTTGTTTGAGCACAGACTTTGGGGTCAAGCATGCTAAGATCAGGCTCGGGTCCCTAATGTGAAACCAAACAGACTTCCTATGAAATGATAGATTATCATACTGTAGGTCCCCAGGTAAACTATTGTGTGCAGATGAGGCTTTAGTTAATGTTCAAAAGATTGTTGAAATTATCTTTTTATATATCAGAGAGCTCAAGCTTATTCAGCTTACAGCCTGCTACTATTCTGCTGTTTTAAAACTTCCTGTTAGTTTTCAGACCTGATCGCTTAATTTTACATTTTTATTAACTATTAATGATGGACCGATTATGCACACTTTGTTACACAAACTTTGAAATGAGTGTGGCAGATTTTCGGGAGAGTTTTATGAGATCCTTTGGATTGAAAAGTGTGCTATGATGTTTAATTTTCATCTTATCAAGGAGGTGTGCAGAGAGGAGTGAAAGCTCTGGGCTATGTCATAAAAATGCCAAGGCTGAAACATTGTCGGTGAGAGTAAAAAATAAAACCTGCGCATGGTGTAATGCAATCTGAAGCCACAGGCCTTCAAAAAAATATATTTTCTTTATGAAACTTTTAATTGTCTGTTTTTGATGAGATTGTTCAATCAACTTTCACAGATTCTTTTGAGAAATAAAACTTTTTAAGTTTACTAAACCAACTTGGTCTTTGTTGAAATGTGAGGTCTTTAGTCAAAACATGGCAATCTAATAGGATTCACGAATGCATGTCATCAGGGCTGAACAAAGATTTTAATAAACACGCTAAAATGAGTCAGTGGTGGCTTTCCCAGAACTAATATCAATCATGGTGGGAGGGATAACCACTAAATCCAAAGGATTGGTTGTAAAGGGGTGAGAAAAAAAACATGTAACGGTTTAAGGTACAACAAGCCTCTTAAAGTAAATAATGCACAAATAATGATAAACTAAACCACCGCTGCCAAGCAGCTAACACAAAACCAAAATTGTCCGAGTCCCAGAAAACACGAAACGAAAGGGGAAAATCTACCAGAGAGACCTTTGACAACACAAAAGGCTGGAGTCAAAACGAAACTATTCAGCACCCCAAATAATACACTTGGCAACAGGAAATTGGCAAATAATACACACAAAGAGCTCAAGTGGTGTTTATATATACACACCGACAACTTGAGAAACCGCACAGAGAAGCTCTCACTCGCTCTGAAGGTGAGATAATGAGTCAGCACAGAGCACTACTCAGGGTGTATGAAAGCTCCCCACACCTGGGCTTAATCAAAGCCAATCAGTGCCACACACACCTGATTGCAGTGAGCTGATTCTCTCACCACTATCACGGAGCCGAGTGCCCTCACGCTTTCATATCGAAAAACCTCAGTCCGACAATGCAACATACCTCACATTCTATGTGCAAACATTTTTTTGTAGCTTGACTTTATCAGATCATTTTCACATCATTTATCATGAAAGCCTAACTGATTGAATCTGACATATAGCTCTGATGAAAGAGAACACATACAACTACTGTTATTGGTTGTAAACAATATAGTTGTTCAAATCATTATCATTATCATCATCATCATTTCATGTTTACCTGCCTCTCAGAGATGAGCACCTCCAATTATCTGATGCACGTCACCATCACATCTGTGCAGAGACGTCATTATCTGCATCTGTTAGCTAGTGTCTGGTTTGTATAGAGTTTATAATGCCCGTGTTTGTTTATCATTGTGCCACTATTTGAGAAGTACTGGATTAAAGGACGTTGTTTTAATACTAATAATGCATAAAACGTGTTTTTCCTGCATTCTGACCAATTAATTATTAAGCACTTTATAATATTATGAGAAAAGAAAGTCAGTTAAAAAGAAAATCTACACACAAACTGCATACATACATAGTTACAGCTTATTCTGTAGAGGTTGAAGTATACATTGGCTTCAGAGGTGAGTCACAACCTGTATAGACGACAGTAAATCATAAGTATATTGAAAACTCCCACTGATACCTACTTTTGATTTACAGTCACCTATTAACCTAACTGCTCTTCAAAACCCTCTTTCCCATGAATAAATTGTAACCTTTCATGTCTATCAAATGGGCTCCATGGATATGGCATGGTACTCACTTTTTCCTTCGAGAAGGTCACTAGTTAGAATCTCCGTTGAGCGAGAGCCCAGGAGTGGAGTGGAGTTGGCTTGTGCATACGTTGGTTCCCTCCAGATACTCCGGCTTACTGCCACAGCCAAGACATGCTTGGTAGGTTAACTGATGACTCTAAATTGCCCATAGGTGTGAATGTGAGTGTGACTGGTTCTCTGTCTTTGTATGTTGGCCCTGTGATTGACTCGCCCTATGAGAGCTGGGATTGGCTCAAGCCCCCCACAACACTGAGCTGGGAAAGTGGGTAAATATAACGGATTGAAGTTAGTCAACTGTGGCACCAGCTATTCCCACTTCAGCTCATCATATATCTGTCAAAAGGCACTGTGATATTCCCTTTCTATTAGCCTATCATCTTGCTGTGTCTTTCTTTCTTCAATATGATCTCCCGAGGACGTAGTATTGGAAGGACATTATATCTATGCTGCGGTAGGGTAAATTGTCCTCAAAAACAGAATCTTTCTGCAGAGCCTAAACAACGAACAATTAATGAATAGAGCTGGACAAAAATGTGTTTACTTGTCTCTCCTGATTTAGTGGTTTACTGAAGATAAACAGTCTGTAATGTGTGCTGAAAAAACATATTTTGAGTTTTTAATAGAACCTTTCTTTCTGTAACTAAATAGAACATGATCTCATGACTCCATGTTCTGTTGAAAACGGACTTATATCTGATTGTAAAGCAATTTCACTCATTTATAACCAAAGGGCAGTTGACCTATAGAGCAAAATTCCCCGGCTGCCAATTGAAACACTGCAGGCATGATGACCTCTCACAGAAACTCCAACACACTGTTGTTTGTAATTGTGAAAGAACCATCTGTATAGACTTCAAATGAGCAACTAGAGAAGTGCACTGAGCAGAGTGCAGATCAGGGTGCAGGTGTGTCTGCAAGGTTTTTGAGAGGAGAACAGAAACATCCTTACCCACCTCATCACCCCAAACAAAGAGAGTAGAATCCGTCTTAATTGTCCCTTCTGGCGCCCTGACAGTCAAGATGGCAAGTGAAAACAAGAAAATATAGGAAATATTAACAATATGCTGTAAAGAATCACCAAACTGTATATGAAGAATCACCAACAATCCATTTCACAGGAATCATAAAGGGTCCTTAAGGTTACAGCTATAAATGGGCCAGAAACAATTCTGGTCTCAGGGGTGCAGCATAAGGTGAGATTTGATGCTGCCAGTCACAACTGGCCAGGATTTACAGACTGAGTGTCGACATAGTGATCTTTCAGTCATGCTTAACAACATACTAACAATCAAAATGATTAATTGATAAGGCTTTATTGACTTGCATCAAAGCACTTCCATTAACCAGACAACAATTAAAGATAAGATTTCTGTTCGGTTTTGGTTTGAATCACAAGTCGTTGAGTGTCAAAGAAGGCTTGATAAACAAAAAGAGCAGTCAGTGGAGGCAGGGAGCTGGCCGGCCAGAAAAGTTATGACGGAGATGACAGATGATGAAAAATAAACAAAGACACTGGCTCTCATTGATCAATCTGGTGTATACCAGCTGCAACCGGTCTTGAAAAATGAAGACTATGCAGAAGTGCAAAGTCCTGCAGTGTCCATTTGAGGCTGGATCCAGGAACATCAGGTCACATTCACATGACTGGCAAAACAACCCTATTTACAGCATTAATAAACACGTTAACAACTTGGAACACAAAACGAGATAGGTCTGATTAGTGTTTGTTATTACTGGCACACACATGGGGTGACTTTTTTTTTTAAACAGTTCTGTTTGATTTTAAAACAATGCTTGTTATCCACAGTCAGGCAAGTCGCAGACATGATTGACAGGTAGTCACGATGTACGGTTTCTTCAAGAGGCCGCCTCAGCTTCAGGTCTGTCATTCGGTTGACTGAAAGTTAGGCTGAGACAGGATTTTCAGCATGGCTGCCGATGAGCATCCAGAGCTCCCTGCTGTGACAGGTGGGTGACGTCACTCAGGCTTCGTCCATTAACACTGGGTCTATGGTAGAAACCAGTGCAGATTTGGGTGTAGAAATAAGTGTACGATAGGGTCCCTGTGGAACCTATGAAACGTGCAGATTTGGCTGATTAAGGTGTACGCATGACCAGGTGATGATAAATGTGGCAGCTGAAAACAATCGTCATTTTAATACCACGCCCCTATATTGATGGTTCATGGCCCCCCGAGTTTACAACATGGAGGTGAGATTGACATTTCCACAAGAGAAGTAGAGTATTTTGAAGCCTAAAAAGTGGAAGGAAGGAAGTCAGAAAAAACATCTGGAAACTAATCACTGCTCGTCATCGCAACTAACAGGCCTGTTTTCGCTTCCGCACACAGACTGAAGGTGACCAGCGGGACCCCAGCTGGAGAGTAAATGCTTCACTCATCAGTGTCACAGCCGAACCTGTGTCACCTGTGTCTGAGACGGATAATGGTAAATATTTAATGGCCCAGGCTAGTTTTTGAATTTAAATGCACTCTTTCCGTATAAAAAATAAATTACACAGTTACAACGTTTATTGATACAATTTTATTTATGTTCCAGATGATTCAGCACCAGGCACCAATTGCCTCCAGCCTTCGGCTGCACAAACTGGCTTGGAGCCAGCCCCACAGAGGCAGGCAATGTTGGGTCCTTACCAAAGAGGTCCTGGAGAAACAGACAGAGAAGTGTAGGCCAAAGACTAAGATAAACCACTCCCTACTTGCAATTAATGATTCATTAAAATAAATAAATGGAAACCTGAAACATCCTACAGGATATCAATAAAGTCTATACCCGAACATTGTATGTCTGTCTCTCAGTTGAGTAACTTACTTGCCAAACATAAGACTTTCACACTTTAGAAGCACTGGGTAAGGTCCTGTCTCAGTCTTACAGCACCCAAATGTGGCTGTGCTGCCAAGATCTCTCTGTGCATGGGTTCAGAGCAGAGCATCAAATGGCACCTGGATATCCTGAACAATATTGTGCAGAACCCCACAGGCTAAAACTATGTAAAACCTGTACAACAGACTCCCCCCTCCAAGGCATAGTCATCTCCCCTTAAGTAGCCTGATGCAGTGCTCCATAATAGTCCTTGTGCGATGTGGTATCGCCAGAGGGGTTACCAGGTGAGAGGGATCTGTTGTCACCTAGTACATGAATAACACCAACCAGTTAGAAACAGAAATACCTGTGGAATGTTAATTCAACACAACACTCACCCAGGAGATGACTCCAGCCCTGCAGCGTGCCCTCCTGCAGCCGTCATGCTGCTATTCTGCATGATAAAGGAGTTGTGGTAAACCTGGCATCGCTAATTATCTGCATGTTTATTGAATGGACGTTTTTGTGATGAAAGGATGCATAATCATTCAAAGATGATGGCTTCATGGGTATGTAATCAGTGGCCTTCAATGTTTGCATGATCTTAGACTTCGCTCTATATTCAGTTATATGATTGACTGGTAAACAAACAACTGCTTCAGTCTGACCTTATTAAGACGTATACACTGAAATGGAACCTATATCTCAGAGGAGAAAAGGTGAGAATTGTAACAAGCTATGAGAAAAAAATATTGAACAAGCCTACAGATGCAACAGATAGCCAATACTGATGCTAAACTGTAACCTATTGTAAATGTAAGCTAGGCTGAAAAATGAGAGGACATGCAATGCATCAGAATACTGTACTGGCCATGTTTGGTCGCTTTATGAATCGTCCTTTAATAATATTACTCGGATGTTTGGATGGATAGGTAATAATTTGACTAAACAGGGCATTAAAATATTAGGTCAAATTATTGTAACCATGACTCAGTAGTATACTTAAGCTTTTCAATTTAAAAATTCAACAGAGGATGAGACAGGACAGAGAGAGATGTAGAAGTTGAAGGGACAGAGACAGGAGGAGAGAAAAGCCCTGATCTCTGGTTTAATTGTAATAAAAAGGTTATAAAAGCAACCATTAATGATTATTTAGTGAATTTTGTGAGATTGTCCATTAAACAAACACACTTGCATGCTTTAACAAACTTAATCACACACCCAAATCCAAGGACGTGATCCCCTCCTGGGTTTGCAGAAGCAACAGTTATTTGTTTCTCGGAAATTATTTACAGTATGTGTGTGAATGTGTCCAGTAGTGGAGATTTTATAAGTTAACATACTGAGTGACAGACTACCAGAGTAAAATGGTAATGTAAGACTTGGGTCTGTGGTGGTCTGACTTACATAAGCCCCTATTTACATAGCAGCCGTAATTAGATCAATCCACCCACACAGCGTTAAAGGTTACCTGGTCATCTTACTGTCTTCCGGGCAGAGTGATGGGGTTGAACATTGTGTTTTACATGTTCTGACAACCATATGATCTTAAAAAATGATCAGCTGTTTGGAAAACAACAAAGCCATGAGATCAAATCTAGTGGTATACTAAACTCCCATTTTAAACTTTCTATGATATGACCATAGATCCTTTGTGTGATATGTAAAGGAAGGGCAGTTCAGCGATAAAGTGCACCGCTTTACAAACAAAATACAAATAAATTAATATAAATACATCTCCCAAACCAACGTTGCATGATCTGGTTATTAAACTCATAAACATGTTTCATACAACATTTAACACAACATTGCTGATAGGTTAGAATTTTTTCATTTGGAATTATGCTCCGTTCAAAATCGATCTTACTTTGATATGGATAGGGGGCAGCTGTGGCTCAGTTGTTAGAGTTATCGTCTCTCAACCAGAAGGTCAAGGGTTCCATCCCAAGCTCCTGCAGCAATATGTTTGGTAGACTGAGGTCAGCAGCTAAATCCTCTAGCAAACTAAGCCAGATCCATCGATGCCTTTACATGTGTTATGTAGGCAGGTGATAATATAGCATTTGCACATGACACTATATAAGTTTAATGTGGTGCCTTTGCAATAAATATCCAACAGATTCAGTTTTGTCTACTCCTTAATGGTCGGCATGGGTCACCAAGGTAAGCTTTTAGCACTGCAGCCAACAGGCAGGATGGGCTTAATGGACTGGAGGTCCTGCTTAAGCAAAGTGCACGGGCGGAGAAGCTGGGCTGGGCCCTCCCTGATTGGCCGTGACCCGAGGAATAACAAAGTGTCAAGGTGGCTGCTGTGTCTTACGCATGACTCAACACAGAGCAAGAGCTAGCATGGTTTGCAATTTTGATTACCATGCTGAAGTCTCAGCACCAAACCCAACACCCACCCCCTTAGTTCAGTGAGAAGCTTCACTAAATGAGGAATGCAAGGTAATTAGCAGCGACAGAAGCCTCAATGTACACGTACCGTCTTCATCTTCTTTTTACTCTTATCGTCTTTTCATCTCCAACTCTTTCATTCCCCTTCGTCTTTCATCCTTTCTTCGGTTTCTTACCTGCTCTTCTTCATGCCAAACAAATTCAGCCTTTTATTTGTCAAGAGGCCAAGAACAATCAGAGGCACCAGAGCAGTAAACACACGTGACTGAAGCAGATAAAGAGACAGACGGAAAGACAGAAAGTCATCCCATGATACAGGCTCGCGATTGATGGACAGGTCCTGCACTTACTACAGATGATTAACTGCAGAACACAGCCATTTTTTCCTGATCCCATAAGGGACTCAGTCAAGGTGAACGCTAAGATATGATGAAACCTGAAGCAATCTGACCCCCAGCAGGTGAAAATGTGAAAGTTGTCTTCCATCTGATCGATGCTAACACACACATTTTTTTCATTTAGTGCAAAACAAAACTCATTGTTCACTCGTATAAGAGGTTGAAGGAACATTTCATGACCCGCTTTCAAAAAAAAAAAAAAAAGAAGTTAAAAGATACTCTAAAAGTAACAGAACACAACTTCTCACCTAGAGGCAAGGAGCATTAAATCCTTTTTCCACTCCCGCTCAGTAAGTAAAGTTCACCTCCCAACACTTGCCACTCATACTGATGGGCTGTCTAAGTTGAGATGGCGTGTAGCCTGAGGCTGAGGTAACAGGTAAATACCACTGCCATGGCAAATCTAGAAGTAAGAGTTCCACTTAAAAAACAAAGAAAAAACAAAAACAATGCCATGTTTAGGTGTGTGTTTGCAATACATTTAGCTAGACATTTATTTCAAAGCTCCCTGCATTCTGTCTTCAAAACAGGAAGGATTTTCAGAAACATTAAAAGGCAGGCATTCAGGATAAAGACAAACATGTCTAATGCCAAGGACTGTACACTTTTGAGCTCTCCCAGATAAAAGATGAACAATCCGAAACAGTCGTACTCTAGAAATGCAGAGTAAAATGATGCACTAATGAGGGCCGACACATTACGTCCAAAGCTATCGTAGGCTTATACAACGCTAACGTGACTTACTGTAAAACTTACTGTAAAAGGCTCAGTGGCTTTTACTAGGCTGGCTTTGCCAAACAATATGACAAATAGAGGCAGGTGTCAATTACAGGCCCCTAATTATTTAGTGTTGAAATAGTTTATGTATTCAAAATAAGGGGAAAAGCAGCATGACACAAAAAATTTATTTGAACTACAATCCAAGAAATACAGAATAATGCTCACAGGTGTAAAGTCTGTGTCGCAGATTTGTATGCTGTTTACAAAGCAAGCTCACATTTGTGGTTTAATTAATTTGTTAATAAGTATCTTAATCTTGCAAACAGTTCCATCTTCTCTCTGGTGTAAATTTCTCATCCTTGCTTTGTGCGAGTTATGTTTGGAAGTAATTCAAAGCCCGTCTCATTTAAAGTCAGGGTCATTTCATAGACTAAAGCGTGGGCTATACAATGACGTTTTACGGTATCTCAATCTCTGGCATTCGCATTTGGCTTCTTTTCCCTTACACAACCTTGTCCACATTCTTTTGTTTTTCTTTACACTCCACAACAAAAGCTGCTCTCTGCTGATCACCATGGCAACCTCAGCATCATTAGGTTGAGGCACACTGATGACGCTAATGACGCTGCATGTTGATCTCCCTTGCAGACTATGATTCACAGGTAGCTCATTGCACAGTGGACAAGCATTTCAAACCCAACATTATGAGATCCATGTCTCATAAAGCATAAAATAAACTTTGAAGATTGCAAATATCCCACAGTCTGTAGAAGTTTTAAAATAACACATGTACAGATATTTTTATCCTGACAGAAACAATCCTTTTTTTTCTCTACACAACTGAACCCTGTGTTTCTATATTGAAGGTGCAGTGGGTTGTTATTAAAGATATCTCAAAGCAGTTGGAATCGGCAGGGCTGACTGTGGATCAACACAGCCTCTGGACATGGACTCTCTATCCTGTGTTCAGATCCTTTAACAAGAGATGAGGTGTAGACCACAGAGCTGGTTAGTCATGCGAATGGATGAACACAGGTTGACGAAAGCAAAGGCATCAACTTAATGGTGTGAAGGGGATGAAAGGTGCCGGAAGTCAAAACTGGCTTAAAGAGGTGATCTAATGTAAGCCGATGGACTGGCCTTGTCCAGTACTCATCCTTGCTTCCATCTAACAATCCGGCTATTGATTCTTTGTTTCTTAATGAGTTCTTTTGGCCCATGAGGGATTTCTGTCTGGTGTTCTTCCACTTGCTGTCTTTTCCTGATGAGAGCGTCAGTTGTTTCCCCCTGCTTTATTATTTTTTTCTTTGAACTCTTTTACACATACACAAATTGCAAATTAGTTAGAATATAATAATCTATCTGTCAGGTAGGGTTTTGTTTTAAGGAGGAAAACATGCCTGTCTTCTGCATTTAAATCAGATGGCTGTTACTTGCTAACCCCATTGTCTTTAGACTGTGTTAAACATTTGTTTGAATTATATACACACACAACACATTATTTCTCATCAATGAAATTTCATGTAAATTTGCTGGTTACAAATCCCCAAACGCAACCAAATTAAACTCTGTTGCCACCACAAAATGTGAACTGCATTATGATAGAATCTCATAATAGTGTATAAATTAATCTTCCCAGGCAGTTTTAGTTTGTGATTTGATGAACTTTCTTGTTTTTAAACCATCATTTGCATTTAAGCTCAGACACCATCTGTCACATATATTGGCAATATAAAATGAAGTTAACTCAAGAGACAGAAAGAATAAGTAAGACAATGTATTTCATTGTTTTTTTTAAAGATATGTTGTGGTCCTTTCATTGGACAAGACAGCTTAAGAGAGTCAGTACATGTAGGGAGTAGAGAGCGGTTTGACATGCAGCAAGGGTAGAGGTTGGATTTGAATCCACAGCTGTTGCGCTGAGGACTATTGCCTCCGTACGTGGGGTCACGTCATATCAGCTAGCCCCGGATTAGTGACAGAAATGTACTAGCCTGTCCATCCGCTGTGTCTTTTTCGGAAAATGCTCCCCTTTTCAGAAAATGTGTGTTTGAACAAGCTGTAAGAACATTCTCCCTTTATGACATCACAAAGATTAGTAAACCCCCCCCCCCCCCCCAGGTATATGTGATGCTACGTTCCATTTATGTCAGAACTGGAAAATCGAAGGTGGGAATGACATCCTATCTGAGTTAAGAATGTTGCAAGTCGGAAAAGCAACATGGACACCTCCAGGGGAACCTTTGTTTTGTTAGCTTATCCCAGACGATAACAACACACTATGTGATAAAACATAACATGTCCACAGATAGAACTTTCACAATACTATTGGTGTGATTGATTTAATGAAACAAAATGAGGGGCAAGCGGCTAATAAACACTGTAGTTACAGCTTTAACGGATGGTTGATGCACGTATCAGCCATGTTGCATTCTAACTCAGAAATTCCCACTTCTCAGTTCAACTGGAACCCAGCATGACACTCCCACAGGCGGGTGTTTGTTCTGCCCTCTCACCTCAAACAATAGGGCTTGGTGCAAGAAAGCCAGAGCAACCTAAGCCCTTTCAGAGGGACATATCAAACACAGCTCACTCACATTTAAAGGCCGAGACACACCAAGGATATTGTCAGCCATCAGTCCTATGGGCCTTAAAGCTACAAACACAGAAACAGCCTGGTACGAGCAGGGCTGGAACAGGGGTTTATAGGCATGCTAAAATACAGAATCAGAGGAGATGTCTGGCACTATACAGACATGTTTTGGGGAGCTCTGATAATTATGCAAACTTTTTACAAAGTATAATTATATGACCTTTGGGAGCTTAAGTTTTAATAAATAAATGACACTAAAGCAACACCCAACTAACTCCAATTAGGAATATTGTTAAAGTGTATTGTTCTGTGCCAGTATATAACAGTATCACGACCAATTTCTAAAGATTTACATCCAGTAGGTACCCAAAAGAAAAACAATAAGCAATAAAGCCTTGGAATTAATTGTAGTCACTTCTTTGGAGGTTGGATTTTTGCACATGCAGTAGATAGTACCTTGTTATTATAGGCTGATTTACCATTAATAATTAACATCTACTCCTCAAGCTCTGCTGTAAAATTCCCAAGACACTGCCTTGATTAAGAGTATTCTCTCCACTTAAGGCACATCAATTTACAAGGATTTTGCCAATGCCAAATAAATAAACCCATGGGTTCGGTTCACTCCCTGCACAAAAGATTTAAAACTGGACTCTCCTGCACAAATCATCCGTCGAGCTTCTGGCATGGTGGCTTTGCTTGCCTGGCTTCTCCTGGCAACAAGGTGACTCTTGAACTAAAGAGTTTTCTTCTCTTTGTCCGTGTTCTTCTGTCCCATTGCATGACAGATGCTTTGGGTTGCAGGAGAGGTTGAAGGTCTTCCTTTTTGTTGTTTGAAAAAGTTCAGATAACCCTTTTGTGTGGCCACCCTTTTGATCTCATCCCCTCTCACCCATTCATCTGGGCATATGTGCACAAGCTTTAGAGTTGCACTGTTTGGGCCATTTCTCCCATCCTTCACCTCCTTATAGTGCTATTTTTCTGTGTACCATTCCAGGGCAGTACAGACAATCTGTGCTCCCTTGACTCACCACCTCGGAAAGACAGCACCATGTGACATCTTATGACATCTCCTCTGCCTCTGGTTTATGTCAGCATGGCTAAGAGGACACGAGTCAATGAACAAGCTCTGACCACTGAACTGTAAAGTCTTTGGGAACTCCTGTAGGGGCCTGTGCTGGATGGTTGTCAGCCACAGCACAGGGATTAGCCATCAACCAGATCAGCTGGATATACCTGGTATTTTGACTCCTTAAAGTGATCAACATCACCTATGTGTAACTGCGACATGGCCGGGAGAGGAAGTTGACGGGCCTATTTATAGAGTCAGAACATTATTAATGTTTAATGAAAGATCCCTGCTGTTTTCCGGAGTAAATGCAAGTAAATTCGTATGTAGGTCAGTAACTTTATGTGAACGATCTGAAACTTAGAGACCTTTAATTAAACACATCCACACATGCATAGTGATTCAAACATTGGAAAGTCACTCTGTGACTGGGTTAAAAAAAGTATTTTTGTAATAGTTCAACGCTTTAAAAACTTCATATTTTCAGAAAGGTTTTGTCGTGTGATATTGCAGAAAAGTTGTCCCACGGATAACCAACCTGCCTTTGATTTGTTATTTAGTGTTGCACACTTGTACACAAAAAAAAGCAAAAACAAAAAAACACAAGCGTGCATGGTATTTTTATGATTCTTTTACTTCGGTCTAAAACACAGAGACACAACGTGGCTGTACACTCTCGGACATCTGGGTCGACTGAGCATTGGCATCAAAGACCTGCTCCTCAAAGATGATGCTTATGATTCTCTCGACACTCGTACCAACATTCTGCACACACACACACACACACACACACACACACACACACACTATTTAAATAAGGCTGGATTTCCATCTTCACTTTTTCTTACCTGAAACACAGAGACACAAACACACTCGGACATCTGGGTCGACTGAGCTACGCATGGCATCAAAGACCCCCTGTGCAGCCCTGAGGTGCCCCAAAAGTGCCTGTGTGATAGTTCTTTGATCGATCCACAAATACCAACTAAAATATTACAGAGCCTTTGTACAGAATTCACTAAAAGTTTGACTGAACAAGATGAAAAATAACATATTTAAAACAATATGTGAGGGGGCTGCCTCGTGTCCAAGAACATGCCTGAAATGAAACGGGCCTCACATTTAGTGTGTAGGCTTGAATCTTTCTGTGTTTTGAATTATTCATTTTGTGACGGCCCTTGCCTAGAGTATATGTCTGGGTGTATTTATGTACTTATGTCTTTCCTTCAAGGTGCAGGGAAGTAAGTTGAAGGGAGAGCAAACCTGAGGAAGCCACTATGTTTCCGCTAAGGTTTTATATGCATTAAACTTTGAAGTCAATTCTGCTGTACGTTGGATTACTCTGATCTTGAAAGGTGTCTGTTCATGCTCCAGCTCCAACCCAGATGACTAGCAAAGCTGTGCACAGGGCACCCATCAATCCTCAAGTTGATTGTCATGTTCTGATTGCTCTTCCCAGGAAATAATCTCTCTCTCTCTCTCTCTCTCTCTCTCTCTCTCTCTCTCTCTCTCTCTCTCTCTCTCTCTCTCTCTCTCTCTCTCTCTCTCTCCTTTAGTCAACTGATGCTTTGACTTTTAATTGCTCTAATTCTTTATGTTAGTCATTTTCACATAAACCCAATATAGTACACCACTGATGATATAGACTAAACATGCCTCAAGCACACCTAATGACAGTTGCATCATTTATTATAATACACATATATATATATATATATACATGTATATATACATATATATATTTATTATATTCTTACAATTGGTTTTTATAATACCATGTTGAGTTTTAGGTGCAAATTATATACAGCTAAACAAATTAAAACCTATTTACGTTGTGCATAAACTATGAAAAAAAACCCACACTCAGAAAAAAAGAATGCTCCAGGGGAGGTATCTTAGTGATCTGAGAACTGGACTTTGCTGATAGTCTCTGCATGTTTTCCTGGCTTTTCTGTTGATGGAGCTAAGTGAAGACAACAAGCTGCTCTCCTCGACAGCTATACCACCCACCACTATCTGACTTGCCGCTAATGATGCATGTGAACAGTATTCATGTGTATCGTGACCAAGGTCTTGCACAAGCCATTTGTGCATGTCTCTGTTAGATGTGTAGGCGGGACACAGTGTGGGGAAATGACACGCAACGTTCTGTGTTAGGTTAAGTTCAGTGACGTTAATTGTTTGAAAAACACACGAGAGGAAACCTAACAAGAACTGTTCTATTATCTTATGCTTAAGATTCTTTTTGTGTCAAAGTTTCAGTGAAACCAAAGAAAACAACTTTCCCAGTGTCTTGTAACACAGGTAAAATACTGCATAAATGCATCGTATTTGTCTGGCACACACAGAATGATCTAATACGATCTTTAAAATGTGAAAGACCCCACACATGATAACAATGAAATAACAATCAATCAATAACAATCATTTCGGCACACCACACACCACACATCGACTATGACAACTTGTATTTTTGCACTGTCATACACAAAAGCAAAAACAAAATTAAATAAATGATGAAACATGATGAACACGCTAAATGGCTAAATAGCTGTTGGCTGTTAGTGAGGTAGATCCAAAACATGTTGGCCCCTTCCTCATCAGTTGGATTGTGGTTTGTCTTACAGGGACACGTTGTTATATAACTTCTGTCAAAAGTGTGTATTTATTACTTCCGTCTAACTTTATGCTTTGTGTTTGCTGTTGTCCCCATGCCAATGTTTGTTGTGCTTCCTGCGTCAGTCAGCTTGCTTCCTGATTGGCTGTTCTGTTCACATGAATATTTACAGGCCTTGCATGCTCCAGAATTATGGAACAATCTGCCTCAGCACTTTAACCAGGCCCCTTCTCTTTCTGTTTTTAAATCTCTTCTTAAGACCTATCTCTTTTCCTTTGCCTTATGTTATTTATTTTACTGCGTGCCTTTTATTTGACTCATGTTTTATGTCTTTTAACTTGTTTTTGTATTTCCTATGTAGGTTTTTATCTCATGTGTTTTATTTATTCTTCTGTACAGCACTTTGGTCAACTGTGGTTGTTTTAAAGTGTATGCAAAGAGTTTGTAAAAGTCGATCAGTAATGAGTTGGGTATAAAAAGTATTTGACATGAGGACTAACAACGAAGTATGAAGCATACATTCTATGAAATCAAAATGAGTGTATAGGCCAATCACTCAACATTTGATTTGATTTCTCAACACTGTCAAACTGTGTTCATATGAAGTGTTCAAATCAAAAGATTAGAAATCATTCATTCATAATAGTTATATATTTATTTTCATAAGCACTCAGATGCAGAGGGAGTCTATAAGTCAGACACACATTTTGCATTCAGTTATTTACGTTTGTAAAGTTTCTGTAATTTAGAACTTAATAAATAACTTGCAGTTTTCCTGAGACAAATATTTGTGTTTATAAAATACAGAGTTCATTGTCAAATTAAAAGTCAAAACTAATACAAATAATAAACAGACAATTCAATATTCAATCTTTTTGTCAGAAGAAATTGTCCTTTTGGTTTGAAGTAGACTGCAGGTTGTTCTTTATGTCCAGGTGTTTATTATCATGTCTCATAAAGACACTAATCACTGGTATTTTATTATAAATAATACAGTGCGTTTGTGCAAACAGCTGTTAAAGATAACAGCTGAGCAGTTAACAGCTGATCTCATCATCACAAACAGATGTTGCTTCACATGAAGCTGTACAGGAACGGACGTCTCATTTCTCTTAGAACATGTTTCTTCATACCCTCTCTCTCTGCTTTGATTCTTTGCATCTTTCCATGAATCTCTGGTGGGAGGGGCTAAGACACAAGTGGAGGAGGAAAGGAAGGATGCAATTAAGAGAACTGAGATGTACCCAGAGTCTTTGCTCAGCTGTCCTCACACAACAGGATTTCTAAACATCAATACTGAACTTTTTTAATATTTACAATTTCAAATCGGGGCAGCCCTGATTGTCTTCTGAGCAGTTTGGAGAGGTTAAAATCATTCATAACACACCTCACACCACAGGAGAAACTGTCAAGGAAATCTAAAGATCCATCAGATAGTTAGGCCTTTGCTAACTTTTTAAAAAAAGACTTTCAGATCGAAGCCAGGGGACAACAGATGAAAAGTAGAGTTATGGCTAATGGCACAAAGACCCTTCAGAGAATGAGGATTCATTCGGATTGTGCGGCTGCGACTTTTAAAGCAACCATTCACGAAAAACTAAAAATCTGTTGGAGGAGAATTGTGGAGACAATCTGCATTTGGTTGCATTGATTTGACTTATAATTTGTTAATGCCTTTGTATTTATGTTCTTTCTTTTTATTGTGCGTATGAAGAAGGTGAACATTGCTTTTAATATTCTTGTATCATGTTTGTGGAGATGCTTTGTTGTTGTTTGATGTTGATTTAGTACGAGAATTTCTAATAGACCTATATAACGTTTTTTTAAAAATGAAGAACATCATGGTGCAGATCATGAAAGTTAGCGCTGTAATAACTATTATGCCTTTCACAACTTTGAACAACCTTAAACCCAGAGTTAAACTCTAAACGTAACGCTGATGTTGTAAAACAATCAATTATTAAGAAGGCACAGGAAATATTTTTAGATGAGCTTTTTGTAGTCCATTTTCTGAAAACTGTAGTTTCACCGAGGCAGACACACATCACTAACCCCTGTTCTATACCGCAGCAGCGGTATAGAACATGATATATAAAGAGGACTACACATAATGGTGTGAGCTCAGCAGGACAATGAAGAAATGATGTGCAGTAAATGGCAGGTTAAAGTGACCAGTGAAGAGACCATGGTTTATAGCGTTTCAGTGGGGTACATTTGAACAGGACTTGACTCCAATACCCCGGAAGTCGGTAATGAACCTCCTTTCTGCTCATGGTAACTGACAAAACATGAAAAGCCACTCTGTGGCTATTTATGAAAAGATACGTGACGCACACCCACAGACACACAAACAGGGACCTAAACACGCACTCTCTCAAATGTCAGAGGGGCAATGAGCTACTTATTAGCGAATATGCTCCGGAGAGAAGCCTGCTTTAATTAATTTTGTGACTGCCAGTGACGACGAGAGGAGAGGGTCAATTAGGTCTCCTTGGAGACGTCTTCAATCGTGGTTGGCGGTGGCGTTTGTGAGTTTACTGCCCTGAAATCTCTATATATTTAATTATTTATTTCAATGTCTCTGAAAAGAGAAACACTTACTGTGAATAGTTACTGTCAACTGAATTACACTAGTAATAATGGTGTTACAGTCTTAGGATTCCCACTATGACAATAGCCCTGGCAACGCATTCATTCTAGTAACATGAGTCAGATTACACCGTGCCTCTAGCTGGAAAGCTTTGGCATGGACTATGAGCATTAGACCCCTAAGTCGAACCACCGCTAGGGCCTGATGTCTGACTAACAAGTCTCTGTAGCCCTTATTAGGCTTGTATTTGCTCAACACATTGTGCCCTGCTCTATTCTCATTGTCTGATGTGTCGGGTGACAAACTGTTTCAAGACACTTCCAACACACACACACACACACACACACACACACACACACACACACACACACACACACACACACACACACACACACACACACACACACACACACACACACACACACACACACACACACACACACACACACACACACACACACACACACACACACACACACACACACACACACACACACACACACACAGTCAACGCTATCAAGTCCAAACTGTATACAACAGATGGTGTACTGTATACAGTGTATGTTACGATAGAAACAATTGACCAAAGAGAGTTATTCCCTCTCGCTCATCATTGTGTTGTGGACTGAAGACCATCCAGGGATTTGCGGCATGCCACCACAGACATGTGGTAAATAACCATGGAAACCAGCTGGGTTTTCTCTGGAGGGATTGTCAAGACTGCCATGGTTGATAAGCAGAAAGTAAACAGATTTTTTTTTCACAGTGGAGAAGGTTACAGAGAGGTGATAACTACTGTATATCCAATATGATCATGATAATAATCAAAACATTCAACATAAATCTAACAGAACACAAATTAGGTCTCTGTGAGGGAAGGTATGGAATAAAGTTTCCTGGTAAAACTTCAAGCAACATTGTAATATACAATGACAGAACAGGCATACTCATCTTCAGTTCATTATTCTGTATATCCTCGAGGCAGCAAAATACAGTTTGGCTCATTAATCAAAGTCAATACATCCTTGGAAGTAAACTTGAGGTCGGTGTAAAGGAGCAAGGCAAGACAAATTAGGCATGAAACCTGTAATGAGACACAAACTTATGAACAGCAACAGAACTTTATGATATATTATCTGGAAGTGTGAGTAAATCCTGAGCTCAATATAATATTTATATCTTTACCTTTCAGACAGAAACACCTGCCGGCTATAATGCTTTGTCAATTTGAAATCTAGAAACTTGGAAGAGACAACATGCACACTACCTGGAGTTTTGCTGCTGACATAATTTCTAAATTCTGTCGCAGACAGTGGATCAACGCATTGATACAACTACAATGTCTGAAGTTTCATTTTATGTTAATATGCTGCAGAAACATACAGAAAGTTTGGCAACTTGGCTCTTTTCATTTCTGATTTAAAGCACTGAACTGCCCTGTTATTAAGGTACAAAACAATAAATTTTGCACTGTGATTATAGATTACAGAAATGTCAGATTTAGGAGTTGTTTCAGAATTTATTTATTTATATATATATATATATATATACATACATATACATGATAGAAAGTTACAATTATGCTACTTGCCAAGTAAAGATTCCCTAGAAGTCACACTCTATTTCACATCAAATACAAGTGTTATCTTCAAGTTGGAGACTCTGTTGGTTTTTCCTAAATGTTATTCTTCCGATGAAACTCCGCTGACAGCAATCCTGAGTGGGTGTGGCCATCTCCCTTCCTCCATATGGTGGCAAGGCACATGAATGATGGTTGACTGTTGAGCCTCTGAGGGAAAGTTTAACAAGCTGAAGGAAACACCACCCTGTCCTTCATGAGCACAGAGCTGAGAACAACAATCACAGAGGAAGGTTGAATTCACTTTTCTTTTTTTTTTTTGAAGAGTGAGAGGACAGCGGGAAGAGTCTCAAACTGGTGATAGAGAAAGTTTGAAAAACAAACCGGAAGAAGCCACAGGCCAGACCTGAACCTGGGCTGCCTGCCTCGAGGACCACATCCTCTGCTTGAGAGCGGAACAAACCAACCACCAGCCAGCGCCCATTAACCTTTTTTAGAGTGCCATTACTCACCGAAATATAAGGATATACATTTGACAACTGCTATCTTCATTTTTGTAAACTCTGCATATTATTAAACCAAATTTATGAAAATAATGCAACTTAACTACACAAGGAATTCATCATATTATTATTAATAAGATAAGCCTTTCTGCATTACATAATAGAGGGTGAGGCTTAATTGTCACATCTTTAAAGTCAGGCCGTTGATTCTAAAAATGTTCTTTCCTCTCAGTTTGGTTAAGTTCAAGGCTCTGTGGACTCACTGTATCTTGGATGAAACCCTCCATCACAAAACTGCCAAAATGCCCTGGAACAAAGTGATGTGCCGTTAGGGGATGGGGAAGATTTCATTGGTCATGACTGATGTCCCCCCTCCCTCCCTCCCATACCAGCTGATAATGTTTCATACTAATCCCACCCTCAGTGACAGAAAGTTATGACTGGCCCGGTGCAATGATTTTTATGGGCCCACCCCAGGGGATGTTGAACGAGAAAGAAAACTGAATAATTCAGGTGGCAAAGAGTTTGGCCCTGGGACATGCAAAAGATTATCAATATTTACTTTTCCAGGGACCGGAGTAATCTGTTGTCAGAAGGTAAAGGATTTCAGGCACCCACACTAAACCAAGGACACATAAAGACACTATTAAAGCATTTCAGACAATGTGTTTGGTGATATAAGCTTAGCACAGAAGAACAATCAATTAAATAGTGAAATAAATAAATATGCACCACATATAATCATACAGAAAGCTCCAATAACATTATCTAAAATGAAATCAATGGTTTTCCTATTCACAGTATTTCGTCAGACACCATGGTCTGTAAAAAAGTTTAATGTGTTTCACAGGCACGTCTAAGAAATCCTTATAAGCCGGCGTGGCAGCATTTAAAGGAAAACACTAAATCCATTTGAAGACATTCCGTCTCCTATTCTGTTCAGCCTTGGTTTGTGTAAACCAACAACTCCCTTCACATTTCGTTCACAGTTAAACTGTTTAAATTGAAGCTGCATTTCATTGAATTTAAAATGAATGTTTTTTGTTTTTTTTCTCCAGATACACTATTGAAGATTTGATTTAAAATTGTCTTTAGGTCCTGACAGATGTCACTCATGTGTTCTGAAGAAAGAAACAGAAAATATGTCGTCTGTAGCACTTAAAACTTCAACCAATGTCTGCCACGAGGTACCAGTTTGAGGAACCGATCATGCCTCCCTTCTCGTTCTCTTGCCTGTACGAGCCCAGCACACTCAAAGGAGTCATGACTGATGTAATACTATCAGTTTGTGTTTTTTTTCTCTTTTTTTCTAGTCATGGAGGCTTTTGAATGTGAAGGCCTTTATACACCGAGTATGTTTTTTTTGGATGTGTTTTTTGGCTCCCTAATCGCAATAAATAATAAATAAAAAAACATTACGCAGAGACACCTTGCACACCGAGTGTGATACTTTTCTTTTGTGTATTCAGTCTAAAAATTTGGAGTATGGAACAAAATGCCTTGTACACAACACACAGAATGATCAAGCAGTGAAGATGATTTTCAGGTTCTTTAACTTCTTGAAAAATAAACCAAACGGGGTAATGGTAAATGGACTTGAGCTTGTATAGCGCTTTTCTAGTCTTCCGACAACTCAAAGCGCTTTTACACCTACCCATTCACACCTACCCATTCACACCCATTCACACTGATGGGCTGGATATGTGGCCCATCCAGTATCTATCCATTCACGCACATTCATACGCCCCAGATGTAGCAGGGGGAGCAATTTGGGGTTAAGTGTCTTGCCCAAGGACACATCGGACATGTTGCTCGCAGGAGCTGGGGATCGAACCCTCAACCTTCCGATTGAGGGGCGACGACTCTACCAACTGAGCCACAGCCGCCCCATTTATGGGGTCCATAAATGAAAACAAGATAAGAGCGAGGAACGTTTCACCTGTCAATAAAGGAGCCGCAGAGTTATCGATTGGATTACAGATCGCTTCAGGTGTATTTCAGGATGTCAGTGATTTAGTTTGTTATGATTGACATAACATGAGGTTGTGTTTATTTTTTAACTCGCATCAATTTTGGATGAAAGAAAGCAGACAGTGTGAAATGGCCTTAAGTAAGGGGAATGCTACTTTCAAAAATCGTACTAATCATAATTATCAGCGCTGCTTTTCATCTCACTTTTATTTCAGGAAAAAGAGAATTTGCTCCCTCATTACTTATTCTTTATGACTTCTATCAGGTACCATGTTATTGTGGACAAATTATGAACTTATTGTTCCCTGTGTCTTTTATTCTATTCAATAGTCACCTCTAGGTCTCTCCTCTTCTGTTCTCTGCTGGAACAAAATATCTCAAGTCTTGTGACATATGGCATCTTGGCAAATAAAGAGTCAAATCTATCGTGTTTTTTTTTTTTTTTTTACATTTTTTTACAATTTTCTCAAAGACGCAGTTATTTAAAGATAATAAAATTAGTGATTTGTCTGAAAACAGACACTGCACTTTCCAGTAAAAATGTATGCAGATAAAAAACCAAAAAAAACCCCCCAAAAAAACGAGGAGAAATTCAATTAGATACTCCTCCGGTAGATATTTTTCAGTGGGCTGATTGAAGCAGAAAATATGCATCATCTGGGTGGCTCCAGCAATAGAGTGACATAAAAGTGATTTTATTAAAATTTATAAAAGTCAGAAATTTCAAATTAAAGTTAAGTGATTTTAAATTGTGCAAAAGCCATGGATACATGAATAAATACAGGAGCATTGTGGGAGTGCCAAGGGCAATAGACACAGCTGATTCAATCAATCAATCTTTATTTGTATAGCGTCAATTCATAACAGGTGTTATCTCGACACTTTACAAAAAGCAGGTCAAGAAGTGCTGTAGTTGAACTGAGTGTCAGGCTGCAAAATAACTAATGCATTGTCTGTATTTTTTACTAAAAGTCATTCACATACCAAGGACAACATAAGTATTATGTAAGTAGAGTTGGTCATGTCACACTCAAAAATATTCTTTCCTCAATCTTGTCCTCCCTGTACTTGCACTTTAGCTACTGCTGTGAGAGTGAACATGAAGCTTTGATCCAGCTTAAGCAGAGTGTAAGGCTCTACTGAGTTGTATAAAGGAGCTTCACTGTTGCGGTTTTAAACTCTGGTATGTCCCTTAAAGGTCTGACAGAAGAGTGAAAAGCAAAAAAACTCCTGTGTTGTAATGTCAAATATTTTTTGGAGAGTACAAACTAAATGGCAAAGCAGGACGTAACAAGATTTTGAAACGGTGATGTTGATTTGATAAACATTTTTGCAGCACTGGTGATGCTCTGCTTAGCAACGCTACCCCCAAGTGTGATGGCATATGTTAATAAAAGCGCTGCATGACGTCCTCTGCATCCTAATCTGCCGGAGTTAAAGTGATTGTGTGTGTGTGAGTGAGTATGTAGTATAACTGAGATTCACTATGTTTGTGCAGCAGTACTTGACAAAATATATCAGTGATAAGTGTGTGTGTGTGTGTGTGTGTGTGTGTGTATGTGCGCAAATGAACATGCATATGTTCCCATTCCTGTTTATGCATGTGGCAAATATGTGCATGCATGTGGAAGTGACAGGCACAGCACCTAATCTACATCTCAATTTTCCACATTTGAATAAACCACTCATTGGCTGATGGTGGTGATAATTACCTGTAGTGCAGAGAGTAGGGCATGGAACTCCCACTGGGCCTCTCTTTGTCAGCCTGGGTCACTGAATCTGTACACAGTACAGGGGGTATCTAACACAGGGGACTGGTGAGACATGACAGCACAGCACGAGTCCAAGCCTTCCTTAAATTGCCAACACTTGACAACCCCTGGCAGCAAGCAAAGGGGCCCTCGTGAGGGAAATGACACAAAGAAAATGTGTCTTAACATCTGGGATATTTTCGGCAGCAACATGACAATTTGTGCGCAATGGTAAAATGTCTTCCAGAGTACGACGTGTTTTGTCAAAGAGGTTTAAGATTTGCAGAAAAGGTCAAGAGATGTCAGAGAGAGATGGCTTTCAAAGGGTACTATGGCAGGGGAGGAAAAATATCCTCTTTATATTTGACAAAACACTTGATGGAGACAATCAGATGACACCTCAGAGATTATAGTTGACTGTGATGTCAGGTGTCAGTGTGATCAACCAAAACAAAGGGGAAAGAACAATAATAACAATTCTCAAAGACATTGATGCATCATGATGTTTTTTTAAAAGCATATCTGTTGATGTAAGGTCATAAAGTAAAACCATTGCTAAAACAGTGTGTATCTGTTATTAAACATGGTGCATGTAACAATATTTTGGTTTCCATAAACCACAAAAGGACAAATTGTGTCAGAGTGATCGCAGGTGAGTCATGCTGTCCCAACCAGCAACTCTGCATTGGATCGCATGCAGCCCCTCTGCCATCTCTCAGCGTGGCTGAATCCTGAAGATGCCACTGAACATTAAAACACTCATGCTCTACAGCTGTATGTTCTCTGTCACCGCTGAACCTCGGGACTGCAGTCCAGTGTTGCGCTGCTGTGAAGGGCCCACAAACGGGAATGAACAGGTGCCACTTTAATTATGTGTCCTCTTGTTGGAGCGCGGCAGAGTCGGCCTAGAGACAGCGGCCCTTTTAATTAACCTTGGAGTGCTGCTGTTGAAAACACAGTGACAGTGGGCGCCTGCAAATACAGGTGGACAATATCTGCCCGTCTACATGGCTCCCTGGCTTTTAATTACAAGCACAGAGGGACTGTGTTCCATTTCTTTACCCTCACATTCACTCAAGTTCCCAGCGTTCCCCAGTCTGTCTGTGTAAGATAACATCAGTTTTCCATGTTTTGGTCCACTCATCTAAAAAAAAAAATCACCACCACCACCAGGCCATGGCTGCGAGTGGCAGATTGCTCCTCTTATGTCATATTCACTTGAAATGAGGTCATTTCACCCTCAGAAAATATTTTCTGTTATCTTAACAAAGATGTCTGACAGCCTTAAAAATGAGCTGGCAATGGAACTTTCGATTTCGAGAGCCCTCTTCTGGTTCAGAAGGAGGCAAAAAGATCAGTTTGCAGATAGCTTCATACTTGGAAGATGCCAAGGCTAGAGAAGAAATGCATATTCCAGTATAGGCAATGTATATTAATCTACCTTTGCATTTTTCCTCACAAATTTGACTGACATATTTATTCCGTTATACCGATAATTATATGGCACGCCACAGCCGTTGCTTCACATATGTTCTGGCTCCCTTTGACGAGCTAAAACTGAAGCTCTTTTATGCAATCTGGTCTCATTTCACCAAATCATACATACTACATACATAACATACTCGTGTGAAGCTGGTACTCTCTTACTGTACTGTACACACTTTTCTTAAATCCAATCTCTATCCTGTGATGACGCAACAAAATGCAAGATTGGTTTTTAAAAAGCTGTATTGGACACTTTTTTAAGGATTATTTTGGGGCTTTTTTATGCCTTTATTGAGTGATAGGAAGGTGGATAGAGTAAGAAATAAAGAGACAGAGTAGGAAGTGACATGAGGGGAAGGAGCCACAGGTCAGATTGAAAATGTGGGGCCCACACACTAACATTTATCTATCTATCAAACCAGTAAACTTCCGGCGCCCTGTATTGAAAACTTTTCTCAATTTTTCTGCAACTTTAACTGGAATTTAATGACCCATACATCCCACCAGGTTGTCCCCGAGTTGCTATGGACAAACAACCTTGAGAAATGCAGCTATAGTTCCATTTAATTCAGGATCAGTTCACAATGAACTTCACTTTTATTCATCAGTTCTTGTTTTCTAATGACCTCTCCTCTATTTCTTTACTATATAATTAAAGTCAATTTATTAGCAAACACCTGAGGAAAGCTTTTTTCAGCTTGTCTTTAAATGAGAAAAAATGTAGACATTTGGATTTGAATCAAAATGAGGTATTCGTAGATGACAAATGGGCTTTTCCCCCACTCTCTCTGAAATTAAGTGATCAAATGATATAACCAACTAACTTACCAAAAACTAACATTTCATGTATTTGAGTCGCTATTTCTGTTAATTACATCACTGAAACACTTTTTCCCTTGCTTGCTATTTGGATGAAGGATCAAGACATAGTTTTTAATCTGTGATTACAGCGACCAGTAGCATTACACAAGAACATTACTGCTTCCAAAGATGCCAAAGGGAACGGTTTTACAGGACGTAATAAATGGCACCACTCTGTTGTTAAGAAACAAAGGGAGCTGCAGAGAAAACAGCTCATTGCAAATGCTAAATGGGGATGGGACCCAGGGTGCGTTCGGATTGCCCTCCTGTCTCCTTTCACTCTTCTTTTTACCTTAACCCCGGAAGAATTTAAGTAGCAGCCATGATAAGAATAGTTTGGAAAGGTGGGTCAATGGTTCCTTTATAACCCTCCTTTAGCATAGGAAACACTTGACCATCCTTTTCAAAAGGATATTAGAAAGTGCCGCCCCACAATTCATTGCGGCCACAACATTTGAAGTGACTCACACGTCCGATCATTCACGAAAACTAACGATCTGTTGGAGGAGAAATGTGGAGACAATCTGCATTTTGCTTCTATATTGATTTGACTTCTAATTTCTTACTGCCTTTGTATTTTTGTTCTTTATTTTTTGTATTGTGTGTGTGAAGAAAGTGAACATTGCTTTTAGACATTCTTGTATCATGTTTGTGGAGATGCTTTGTTATTTTAACTTCATTTGGTATGAGAAATTGTAATAGGCCTATAAAACCTTGTTTGTAAAAAAAAAAAGGAAAGGGGCGCAGATAATGGAAGTTAGCACTGTAATAATTATGCCTTTAGCAAATAAAGAGTCAAATCAATACTTCTATCACAACTTTAAACAATCTTCAACCCAGAGGTGAACTCTGAACGTGATTCTGATATTGTAAAATAATGAAAGTGATGCAGCCTGGTATCTTATATAGCCTACCTTTTCTGTATTTCTTTTCACACCTTGTGGTTATTAAGATTATTTCACCGGTAATGATGCACAGGGGAAAGATTTTCTAATGAGCATTTTTTGTAGTCCATTTTCGGGAAAGCGTAGTTTCACCTTGGCAGACCCACGTCACAAATCTCCACCGCGGTCGTATTATTATTACGTCGCTTAATGGAAATGCAGTCGGATTGTCAAAACAACGCGATCGCCTTTCCCAAAGTCCTTTGTGAATTCCCCTTTCTTTAACCCTGTGATGCTTTCAAGGGATTAAGGTAATGTGAATAGTGAAAGGAGATGGGAAGGACAATCTGCATGCACCCCCAGTAGAACCATTTGACAAGTTAGACTTTCTGTTAAGCTAAATCAAACGCTGATGATATGTGCACAGCTCTGTATTTTGAATTCAAGTTCACGTCAGACAGCTGATCATTTATTTACTTCTCATCAATTCAGGTCCTAATGATATTGAAGGAAACATTTAAGTTCCCAGTCATGTGGGAGATAATTGTGTTTCTAAGGAGAGGAAAAATTAAAATAGATTGACTGAAGTTGTTTTGTTGTTCATCTTCTCTCCTGATAGTCACTCGTCTCTCATTAATTTTATTTGTCTTTGTCCTTTTATCCTTTATTTTAAATATGTACTACTTTTTAAATTTACTTCATTGTTTGTATTTCAGACACTAGGTCCAATGTAAAACAGCAGTAATTATAATAATAGCAGTTTCTCACATACTATAGTTCATGTTTCATTCATGCATCGTAAACCATAATTATGCACATATGTTTCACACATGTAATCCAAGGAGTAAGGTTTGAAGGTTCAAAAATTCTAGATATTTTTTTTTCCATTATACAATATTTATTCCACAAAGGCTCATACACATGTTTTAATACATAGTTTAGTAAGTTCAGTCATGTAAACTGAGACAGACCTTTATTTAAATAGTAAATCCAAGCTTAAATTTGAACATAGTTCTATTCGGATATCACATTTTGTATGATATATTGTGCTTTTTCAAATCTGAACAAATGCAGTATAAGGACACGCGTTTTAAACATGGTATTCCACAGTCCTTCTTCAGCTGCTGAGTCAGACTATTGACCAAAAAGCTGAGCTGTCGCCCTTTTCTTGACTTCGGACTACTCAAGGTACTTTACACTGCAGGTCCCACTTAGTAATCACACCCATTCACACACTGATGGCAGAGGCTGTGATGATGCGTGACCATCAGTATTTGTCATCATTTCGGAAAAATCAAAGAAAAGGACCGTACAGGTTTGAGAAAAATAAGATGTATTTCAACAGAAAAGGGGAAAAGCAAAACAATGCTTCCCTCTTTAAAATCCAGAAAAAAAAACAAAAAACCACTAGGATCCTCGAAGGAATATCTGAGAACACTAGTAGGAAGTCATCTAACAACGGGGCAAGTCTGACAATGAAGTGACAACAAGAGGGCTGGAGTGCTGCAGAGACTAAATACACACTGGGGTAATCAGACACAGGTGAGACAAACCACACAGGTGAAGACAATCAGGACAATCAAAACGGAGGGAAACCAAACAAAGGGAGAAACTAAGACAAGACCAGAAACACTGGAGATAAGAACTACAAAATGAAACAGAAAACATTAAAGACAGTACTCAAGGACTGGGAAATAATGCAGGACACATGAATGTAACAGTAACAAAATACACACAAGGACATAGAGAAACACATGGATGAGAAATGACAAAATGAAACTGGATACACTAAGCTAAGAAATATTAAAATAAAGAAACCCACCAGGGAAACGAGCAGCACCAGGGAAGAATAAAAAAAAAAACTAACATGAAATTCGGAACTCTGAAAATGTACAAAATCTAAAACTAAACTAAGACCAAATCATGACAGTTTTAACTAATCCGAAACGTACGCCACAAAACAGTGTGAGCAATTTGGGATTAAGTGTCCTGCCCAAGGATCCACATAGCTTATGCTGCAAAAAGTGGGATTGAACCCCTGACCTTCAAAACTCAAAGTCAGAGTCACCTTTATTGTCTATTATTATTATTATTATTATTATTATTATTATTATTATTATTATTATTATTATTATGTGCTGGACATACAGAAAAAAATTTGAAAAAAAATCTCTGAGTCACGGTGTAAACTAACAGTTGAAACATTTTAAAAGTATATACAAAATATAAAGGATAAAAATAAAAGCAAAGATTTACAAAATCACCAAGATACTGGCAAAGGAAAAAGTGCACACGAGTGTAGAAAAAAGGATATCGTCAATGCAGTCATTTTGGTAATGTAGGTACTAACATAACCAAATGTCTAGTGGGAAGATGCAGCTTTGGAGCTATTAACACTTAAAACTCAACAATGCACAATGACAAAAATTAGTTGTGTTGCCTCTGTAGTAACAGTTACTCTCATATATCTGGTCAACTTTAAATTAGAGAGACTGCTGTAAGTTACACGCCTATTGAGCCTCAGTTTCTCTGACAGTCTCAACTGACTTCTTTCCCGATGAATTTCTATTTACTGTGAAGGACTCTGCTGCAGACTTCTTGGTCAGATACAGCCAGGCACAATTTTCTGCCTCCTTTTCAAGCTCTCCACCACCTCTTAATTCATTCTAGGCTCGCACCGAACCTCTCCTCTGGCAGTATTGAGTTTTCGGTCTTTGGGTTCGACAGGTATCGCTCTCAAACGGCTTGCCTTCGCCTCACACCCACTGCACTCCGGTGTGAATTAGTGGATGCTCCTCAGCTCTTATACTGTCCCCTCCAACTGTATATATTGGATTTTCTCCCTCAAATTTTCACATCTTACATCTGAGATATAACTGTGAGTTGCCTTAGGGCAGCAATGTGTGTGTACATGAGTTTGTTTGCGTAATGGAATGCTCGCCATGATATTGCTCACCATGTCGATGTGCAAATAAAGTCAGGATCTTGGCCCACGCAGAAATCCAATCAATAATGCTGCACTTGATCAAGATCCAATTTGCCCACTGTACTTACCTTACAGTAAATACAACAGCTTTGAGTTTACTGGCTCTTGCTTCATTTTTTATTCTATTTGTATGTGTGTGGGTTAGATTAAAAAAAAAAAAAAAAGCAGCCTTGCTTCCAGTGACATAACTCTTGCATTCTTTCTTGCAGGCCTATAGAACTGCTTGTCAACAAAGCAACAAAACAAACTCATTTCTGAAAGGTCAGAGAGGTAGACATGTTCAGACTTGTAGCAAAGGCAACCAATGACTTCATTTACTTTACAGTTTCAAGGTTTCTTTTTGTGTATTCACTTACTGACCTCTGTGACCTGAGTGAGATGACTGTTTTAGGATACATGTATTTTTAAATCAATTACAATGATTTATACAGCATCACTTTGCATTGCTCATTTGTCTTAACTCAGAGTAAAACTGTGTGTCTTCAGACAAAGTAAGAATTATTTTACCCTAAGTATCGCATCGCACTTGGTTTTGTTCGGAGAGAAGTTCTCTTTAGGTACTGAATACATAACTGGAGTCTCCCCAAGCCAGCAACAGAAGCCGAGCAGAGGAAATCTAAATGAATTTAATATATACAGTAGGTTCAGGAGCAGGACCGTGACTGAACCATACCTTCAATCACCTGACAAGCTTATAGCATGTCGTCCCTCTTAACCCTGTCTGTCTTAGGTCTTCGACCCACACTCCCTTTCCTTCCTCATCCCTTCATTTGGTTGTCTAATTCAAGCTACAGTCTGGGCCTCGAACAGCTCGGGCAGTGTTATACTCGAGAAGGGACCTCCATCCTGAATCTCCCTTTGCCCTGCAGTTATTCCATCCTCCCACATCATGTTCTTCTGTCTTAGTCATGTTTACCATGTCAAATAAGGTTAAAAAGGTAAGGTTTTTTTTCTTAGTATGAAGCTTGTACCTCTTTCTTGACAGCCATTGACACATGTTGGAGCATTGGATCAGTTTTTGTTGCTAGGAAATAATTTGTCAACTCTTTGCGAAAATATATATATATTTTCTCTCAGTTAGTGAAATAATACTTCTGCTGTCCCTTTACAGCATTTAAAAGACATCATTTTATTCCACTCATATAGTGGAACTTTTAAACTATCCTAGCTGGCTTCTTGGCTTTTAAGCCGAGCTTTCTAAAGTTAGCATTGATGCCCACACGGTTTCTGCTATTTGGACACAGTTTTTGTAACATCAATACCATTGCCAGAATAACTTTAATGATTCTTTAAGTCCTTCTCAGTCTGGCTTTCTAAAATTCACCTATACAGTACATATCATCGAACTGTAATCTTACAATGTCATTTTTTTCAAAGTTGGACAAACACCTAGATAATGCAGTTAGGGCATGGTTTTCCCTTATATGTAGTGCAAGGCGGTTGGCTGTTTCCGTGCAGACTTTGACCCGAAGGTCAAAGGAGCAGGAATAACATGCATCGCATTTGGACCAAAGTATGTACAAAATGTACAGAGCTGTTAAGATGTCCATGTTTTTATCATGCAGCCAGTTTGCCACGTGCTCACTGATTAGCAAGGTCAAAGGTCCAATAAAAACACTTCTGTCGATAAATCAATTTCCCCTCTGGTGGTTAGCCTAATTGAGCTTTGAGATGATTTATGTGTTGATATGATTTAACTGTGCTTGTAAACATACTGCCTGTGATGAGGCGAATGTACACGAAGGGTTGCAATGGGGTGGAAAGTTTCTGGTGAATTTCCGTTGGAAGTTAAGTTTGAAAATTTTGGAAATCTTCCAAATCAAAAACTTTCCATGGGAGTTGTGGAATTTATGGAAATTATAGGAATTAAATGGAAATTGAGGGTAATTTAATCAAACTGTATCACCAAGAATAAATATGAATATTTTGTTTTCATATGGTTCTCAAATTATGACATTTTTCAATCAGGATTTATCGCGTAATTTCAATAGTTAATGGTGTAAAATTACATTTTGACTCACATGTTTGAAATTCCATAGTTTCTCATCTGAAAATATTGATTTGGATTTGAATTTTGAATATTTTTACGGTCTTTAGCTGATGGCTAAAGACCGTAAAAATGACTTTCTGTTTCAATCTACCCTGGTATTATTTTGAAATAAAGTAAAGACCTTGGTAGATTCAAGGTTACAGCATTACCTTAAATATGAAAAAAGGAACTTGTTACAGGAAGAAAAAAAAAAAAAAATATATATATATATATATATATCATGCAGCAGTGTTGTTAGGATCAGGCATGTTGAGACACTGCAGACCCTTAATGTTTTTATACAGTACGGTTTGTATAGTGGCCAGTTTTTCTGTTTCTTTGGGGGTTTTTTGTGTTACATTACTTAGAATTGGGCTGTATGTTTCTCTAGCCCTATACTGAACAAGACACATTTTACCTTCGTGATAATGAAGTATCAAACCTTATTCAGGAGGACGTAGCTGAACCCTTCAGTTTTTGCCATTGGCTCTGACTTCAGAACGCTTCAAACTAAATTTCAATAACTAAAGGGTTTTGTTTATGCGCAGTTTACCCCAGGTCTCCTGATCACCCATCGATGACATTTAAAGGATTTCTCATTTGAATATGAGTCAACACCATCCATCATCTCCCATCTCTTTTCAGTTAACTGAGTCTATTCTGCCTCTCTTTTCCACTCAACGATCAAAAGGACTCATCAATTTATCTCACCCCGACTGTTCTCCACACGGGATTCTGGATAATTAGAATGTTTTAACATTTAGGGCACATTAATGTTATTTTTAAAAAAAAGCTTTCCATGAAACACGATCAAACAAATAACTTTTGGCACACAGTGAAACACCAGCCTGAACTAGACATTTCTTTGACTTGGTGAGTAAGGTTGATGGGGGGGCATGAATGATACACTTAGTCTGATTATACAAGAGATTATTAATTAAGAGGCTTCTTGGGTGAAAATTGCTCCTTGTGGATGAAGTAGTTTAAGGCACCTGAATCCTATTTGGATGACTCCCATGTGAGCTGTCTCCCATCCATAGACTTCTAATTATTATCACAGACGGAGGTGTTCTTCAATCACCTAATTCTGCACCCTGATTACGCTTGACATTTAACTCCTGAGTTTAAAAAAAATCCACAAATATTCAAATGAGTTCAACATTTCTTCATTATGCAAATGTGGTTGCTCACATGTCTCTAGGACAAACAGTCACAACACATGACTCATTCTATGGAATAGCACAAGAATAATAATGGAGGTCTGATTTGAAACAGGATTATAGGATACAGTTGTGTGTAGAATAAGTCACATTGAAGTTACAAATCAATAATTTAAGTTTTTTAAAGAGCACTCAAATCAATTTCCAGAAAATTAACCACAGAATCAATATTAACAGAAAATGTTGTTGTAGGTTGTGACCACAGGGGGGCAGTATGGAACCACAATCCCTGAGCGATGTCCTCAAAGAAATGAGCAGAGTTTAAGCTTTCTAAACAGAATATCTGCAAGTCTTTGATATCTGATCCTAAATGTTTGATCTCTGCCATCGCTTCCAATCTGCCATTTTCATTCTGTCCCCGATGTGTTTTTGAGCTGTTTAGACTCTCTGCATTTGCTACAAATGCAAATGTCAGCTTAAAAAAAGAGATAATTATAATACAGGGGGGGGGGGGGGGGGGGGGGGGGGGACAGAATTAACACTAGTTAGCATCTTGCATAAGACATTTAAAGTTTTGTTTTTTCTTCGTGTCAGTAGTTCTCTAACTTTCAGCTCGCACAACTTCATCAAAGGCAAAGTTTTGTAATGTGAATGGTTTACATCTGACTGACCAAGAAACACTTAAAGGGAACGTTGATCTCATTAAAGAAATGAGTCATTGTTTCCCGTCCCTTCTCTGTTCCTTTTTTGACTACAGGCTCAGTCTCAACCCCTTGGCCTAACCCCCCCTTCTTCCTCGCTTGTGTGAATAACTCAATAACTCCCATCCGTGGCACAATTAAAGCATTATTACACCCTCCGCTGGACCTCTCGCTCCAGGGTGAATTGTGGGGGCAGAGGGTTCTTGGCCAGTCCCCCATGTCTACCCCGGCCCACTGCGAAGCCTTGGCTACTCTTATTCCTGACCCATTTTACACTCTGCATGTGCCCCCATTCTGCATTGACACACAAATGGCCTGTCTGACACGCTCACTGCACGGATGCACACACACACACAACCCCCCCCCCCCCCCCCCATCTCCATACAGCATGCTGAAACATGGCATCGTGAGTCACGTCAGTGCCAGCAGCTGTGCAACGGGCACCATGTGGGGTGCTCGTTCAGCTCGTTGTGGGGGGGGGGGGGCTCGTTAGGGGTTGAAGTGTGCCGTGTGAGGGCCTCTCCACTGTCTCCTTCCTTAACCCTTCTCCTGTGGCTCTGCATGAAGGAGACCATCTGCCTACTGCCAGTCATCTCAGGCTGCAAGAGCATCTGTGACACTTTGCACTTTGAGCCTGTCCATCACCCACCCACCTCTTTACATACACACAGAATGAAACGATGCAGAGATCTGCAGCCTGCCTCCTTTAAGTTACTTTTTACTTCATATAACCGTGGACACCTATTATCTAGTCATCTTTTACAAATGCAAGTTGTTGTTTGACTTTGTGTCATTGTTATCACAAAGGTTTTTTTTTTTTTTTTACTTTCTAGACAGATATTTGTTCTGCATCCTTGAAAGCCTCTTAAGATAAGGAGACTTTGAATACAATTCAGATAGGTTCCTTTGTTACAAAGAATGTATCAACTCTGAAGCGTGTGGGTGCCAGAGAAATTGGTAGCTCAGGAGAAGTAACCTACTCGAAAATAGTTTATCTATGGAATAAATCCTCTGAGTCGAGTCAATATTTGTGCAAACAGTTCTCTCCCAAGCTGATCAACAGAGAATGAAAAGCTCATCCCTTTATTCTTCAACGTTGAAGCAACTCCCCCCCCCCTCTTGATAACATCACAGACCAAGGTCTTGTTTTTCTGTATTCTAGCTTTGGAGAAGAATTCTTTTATTTACCAGATTAACTAAAATAAAGGTCATATCAAACAGCAATAAACAATGTTCCATTATTACACCGGAATTTATAGATAAGCTTTCGTTTGGCAGCCAAGTCTCAAGCTGCCCAAACAACTGCTCATGTTATTCTCTCAGAAGCTCTCCCTGTGTCCAGTGTCCATGTGCTATTAATATTCATACACGCTAACATTTCCTTGAATGCTTCCAACTCAAAGAGACGAGTCTGACAAATGGACTTGCAGTAGAGGCTTGCTCTCCAAATGTCACGTCTGCTGCAGGCTGTTCCATTTGTTTTGAATGCACTCCAAATGAAAAGCAATTTAAGAGCTCCAACCATTAGACAGAGCCCTCACCACTGAAGTGCAAACCAAACCTTAATTAGGAAAATGATGATTGTTTTGTGCACGCACACAATTTGCTTTACAATTGGCCGGGCCGCTTTCTTTTTTTTTCTTTTTTGTTTTTTTTTATGCCACCCTCTGACAATTCATATACTTCAGCCTGTCTACATTTGCAAAATGTCAACGTGCCAGAGATTAAATTAAAGCAGGTCTCTGTAAAGAAGACACATCTATCACATCATTACTGGCAGAAGATTAACTGGATGACATTTCCCTCCGGGAGATCGGCACAATAGGACCTGATCTAGACGATTCTCTGTCAACAAGCCGAGCCAAACACAAGCGCATGATGGAGAATATAATTAAGTGAAAAATCTGTAACATATTTCTTTATACCAAAGAACGCTGAAAGATTGTGTTCTTACTTTGTTTGCCTTTCTTTGTGTTTACGTGTCAAGGACAGTATACAATTATGTTACTGGAAAAACATCCCTTCAATCAATTTGACAATAAATCAAATAATTAAGACTGAATAAGTGTTCGGTCTCTTACATATTTTTTCTTTCCTGTGTGTCGTGAAGCATTTTAATGATACATGCCTAAAGCTTCCCATGCTTCACCTGTTACAATAATGCGTAAGTGCGTATACACCCAGAATAATTAGCAGCCTAATATGGAGAGCAAACATTTGATCAATTAGAATTGCCCGTCGTGTGAGTCCAGTCAACAGCGCTGGAACAAACAAGAGAAAACCTTAACACAGGGAAAGGTCATAGGATCAATAATTCATTTAAGATGCTCCCTGGGATTGGCTCTGCAGTCGCTTTGTAATCAGGAGGAGAGATTTATTTATCTTAACCAACTTTAAATCCACCTTCCTTCGCGAGGAAAAAACATTGTGCCACATCGGTCGATTTTTTTTTAGTGCCCTCTCAAGGCTATGAGATTTTCAATTTTATTTACCCCCCAGGAGCAAGCCAGGAGCAGCTCTTTGAAACCACTACAACAATGGACTTAGCATCCATTAAGAAAGCTATGCTGGAAAAAATGGTGGAATGCATGCTGTGGGGAAGGAATTTTGCAGTTTATTATTATACCCGCAAGTTATTTCATTATAAGATGTAATCTTTTTGAGCTATGGTGAGGTGCTTCTGAGACACAAGAAGGAGCTTTGAATTGATATATTAGATATACATTAAAATAACGTGTCTCAGGTAGGGAACATCTGTCAAATATATTTTTAAAAACTCTATCAGATACAGGCAGTGTAGACTGTAATGCATTACTAACTTAATTACTTAGTAACTCCACTGCTGCTTCCAGTTGTTCGCAATATATCTGGTGACATTTAAAATGCAAGAATACGGTAAAATTTGTTTTAACATTTAATAGCACTCAAGTGGCGCAGGGGGTATAGTGTACGAGCCACATGTATAGAGACTGTAGTCCTCCAGGTAGTGATGCAGGTTTAAGTCCCACCCTTTTCCCCGCTCCTTTCCCGCCTGTCGGCCCCTCCTCTATCTCTCTCTGATGTCCGACTTTATTCACTATCCTATCTCTCCAATAAATGCCCAAAAAGCCCTAAAATGAATTAAGATTAAGATTTACTGACATCAACTGGAGGCCCAGGCCAGCTCATGTTAGTTCGACATAACAAGAATGATCCATAACATCCTAACAGACAAGGCTTGATTTGAAATCACTGCCAGCTCCACGATGTGTAAGCCAGGAGTAAACACACTGAAAACAGGTATGGTGTTCATGACGTGCTTTCATATTAACCTTTCTGTAGCCTACAATGTCATATGAATGGGAGAGTTGTTTCCTCTCACACTGTCACAGCGGTGCTATATAATGGGAACATTTATATGAGGAAAAAAAGGACTGCTAAAGTTAAGTAGTAGTAACTAATAACTGTAACTTGCCAATCGCTGTTTACAGGTCATTTCATTCCTGCAGTGCTCACAACCTTGATGGCTGATGCACTGACAGAAACATGTCCTCTTTTATAAATAATGCAGCTCTCATGAGTGGCAGCTTCTAGAGGCTATGTTAGACCAAATGCTACAAACCTGCCCAGACTGGAATATGTACCAAGTTGCCCATCAAAAGCCATGAACAGGTGGAAGGAAGACTTATGATTTAAATGCAACACCTTGTAAAACTAAAGTAATTTGGTCTATTTAACCTGATGTTCAGCTACTAGATGGAATGTTTTATTCCTGCGTTGCAGATCCTTTCATGATTGCATATGTGTCTCTGAAAGACAGATGTTGGTTGAATGAGTTTCCTGCTGAAACAGCTGTCTCTAATAAACAAACAACTATAAAGGAGGCATTTCATAGGCAATTGCATCAAGGAAGCAGCAGTGGGGAGTTTTTGCTTCAGCATGTCACTCAACTCACTTTTCAGCGAGCAATGAGACCATATGGTTTACAGTTTGGAGAGACTATAAACAAGTTTGACTGACATTCCAATCAGACTGCCAAGGCAGAGCGAGAACAAGATACATTTAGTCTGAATGTTAAAAGCTTTAGATGTGTTCCTAAATACACAATACAACAGCTCGATGACCTCGAGAAAAGATGATTGTTTTGTCAGATGGATTTTTATCACATCTGTTGCGAAGACAGTTTGTACAGTACCGTGCATGCCTTCACTTTTGTTTTCTCACGCCAAGTAAATACCTGCAGCTGGACAATTTGGTAATGAAGTGTGTCGGCACACTAAAAGCTTAGTCTGCTATTCCCTCTAAAATTTTGGCTTTTGCTAAATTGGATTCCGAATGCAATTATCTGCAAAGGTAATTCATGACAGGGAAGCCTGCTGTAGCTGCTCATTTGAAACGGATGCAGTCATTTAGGTGTCATTCTGGAGTAATACTTTATCTCTTGGAGGAGGTGAGGCCCAGAGGGAGCAGCAGGCTTTTTACTCTGTCAGGCAAGGCAGCGATGAATGATTAGTGCCTTCCAATAACTAGTTCCAAGGAGAGTGTTTAAAGCGATACTGTAAGCAAATGTCTGGCCTAGATCTGTTTAGTAATGAGTTGGATCTCCATGATTAGTCAAATCCATCACAAATGGTGCTATTTGTATAATGTTTGCAAAACACAAGCATTTTTTAATTCAGCATGCAAAGCATTTCCAGGGAAATCATGTCGGTGGCAGATGGATTCTCAATATCAAGACCAGACTGTGTTACAGCACTTGCTTTGAGGTAACCTTTTTGTAGGCTTAGTCCTTTTGTGTGTCTGGGTTCTGGTTTAATGTGTCGCAGTGAAATGCTTACTTTTTTTTTCTTTCAAGCTGCACAGTGTTCACAAATCAGAGCATTGTTTCTGATGTGGGACTTCAGAAAAGCTACATTTCCAGGCAGCCTGCAAGTGGATTAATCCAGCCAAAGAGTAATTGCCCTTGCATTGTACAGTATTGACTGTATGCATGGAGGGATTCAAATCACTCTCAGTATACTGTAGGAATGAAGCCAGTGCTTGAGACAAACTAAGGTGTTTATGCGCGTGCATTTCATTTGGAGTAAGACTGCAACGGTCCGATTAATGGATTAAAGGGCTCCTTGTAAATGTAATGATGTGAATCTGCTGACTTCTTCAGAAAATTTCAGGGGGGTGAATAAGTAGCGGTCTAACCACCATTATCACAGGCATGCATCTCAGTCTCATGGCAGAATTGCAGATATTATTGTTCATTGACACAAATATCCAATTTCCAAATTTATAGTGACTGCAATTGAAATAGCCCATTTGTGTTTGTCAGCAGTGTAGCATGAAGGCACAACACAGTGGCAACACATACAGTATAATATGTCCCTTAGGACAATTGCTGATTGTACCAGAAATCAACAATGATCTAGTCTTTGTCTTGTATTACACTTATATTGGTTTATTTTCATGCCTTTATTAGAAAGACAGAACAGTGGATAGAGCCGAAAATTAGGGCGAAAGAGTGGAAAATGATGTACAAAATAAGCCACTGAATTGACTTGAACCCAGGCCGCCTTGAGGAACGCAGACCCTGCACAAGGGGTGGGCAAACTGATCACGAGACCACCAGTGACTGAATGATGCATAGTCTTGCATAACATGTATCACTCCTCTTGTCACATTTCCCTCAGTAGGTAGTGGACAATTTTTGTCAGTGAAAATAACTGTTCAGTTTCCCAGATGAAAGGTGTTTTTGTATGACGACTTTTGTGGCTCAATAACCATCTGACTGCTTTTCTTAACTATAACAACACAGTCCATTCCCAATGCAACATTTTATGCAGGCTTTGGAGGGAAAATGGACCCATCTACAGCAATATTATATTTTAATTTTTTAAATTTTATTTCATAAACTTCTTTCCTATTATGTAGAAGCAAAAAAATAATAATCGTGTAACATATGTGAAGCACTGTGGGGATGCTAAAAAAATGTCTCACCTTGGTTATTAATGATTTATTTATTTTTTCTCTCTCATGAACTATGTATGTTCTGGTGTAATATTCATGAGAATTTAGTAGTACGTTTGTAGCGTTGCTTAGGGTTTTCTATAAGGGTGGCCATAGCAGAGAGCATACAGTACACATACACAAGTAAAACTATGTCTCTTAACAAACCTATTTGCTTTACTTTTGAAGATGGGCTTTCTACTAAAGCAGTATCTCCCTCTCAGTGAGACCGCTGCAATGAATGTGTAAAAATATCTTTCTGAAGATCTGAGCAAATACAACATGTTCGCTCGTGTTGCGGTGAAAGCATGCATCCCATGTGAACCCTTGACTTGAATCTCTTTCATTCTCCCTGACAGAAACAGCAGCTTAAACACGAACTCAAACATCATTTTTATTCTCCAAATATACAGAGCAAAAGCATCATAGATTCACAGACCAGTACAGTTAAAATACAACCATTTCTCTTTTTTTTTTTTAGATACAGGAGGGCCACTGCCTGAAAATAACGGTTCACCCAGCAGAATTTACATGTCGTCTTTTTATTACAATTATGCTTACAGTATGGTTTACTATTAATACAGACTCTTGTAATGACCATCTTATTGAAGTACTTTTCAGACCTGACTTGTGTAGTATTTGCAAACTAGTTTGCATTATTTGGATTACAAAACAATTCAACCAATCACAGAGAAGCGTACTCATTTGACTTTCAAATGCCTTTCTGTAATTCTTTCAATTTTCTGTGACTTATCGTACACTATATGCTGCAAATTAAACCACATGAGTTCTCGGAGAGCCCTGCAGGCTAAAGCAAACTCTGAGGTTTATTTGCAAACACAATTTATTCCAGGCCTCTTTCCTTTCAGTTGTTTTTTATTAAAGTACTAACAAGGTATTGATTGGTAAAAAAGAAAAGGAGAGAGAAAGAGAGAGAAACAGTGTGACGGAAAGCATTTACACAGTAAAGAAAGGGTTATTTTGATTATGATCAATTGGATTTTCATATGGCACCATCTCCAATGCATCCCATCGCTGACCTAAACAACTATCATACAAAGAGATAGACTTTGAATAGCTTCATGTAAACCACCCTTTTGCAGGCAAAGGCAGGATATTTGCAATACTATTGCTCAGCCATTATTCATCAACGTTTTCCCAGTTTATTTGGACCAAGAAAATATTCATTTTTCGCAGAAACAAATATGATATGGCCAGTGGGCAGAGAAGTCATAACAGACGCTTTCCAGCCAGTCTTCATTTCACCCTGCTCATAACCTCTGCCTCTCACTTCAGAACTGCCCACTGTTCTACAGGCTAGTCTTTAGCATCTCTGAATAATAAACTACCCGGCATCATCCACTCAAAGAGGTTTCTTTGTTCTATTAGGGAAAGGGCAGCAACCTCTTGTAATTGTTCTGGGTCTCTGTGTTTATTCATCTGTTATGCCCTGGCATCTGTGCTGTGCAGGCAAACAGAACCCGCCAGCACCAGCCGGGGAGGTGTGCGCAGGTGCGCAGGGCAGACTTTGCCCTCTCTTGGGCTTTGATTCCCAAAGACTGACATGGCTCTCCCTTCCTGTGGTATTCTCATGCCCACTGTGGCTACTGCCATGGGGGGGATGGGACAGAAGGCTGGCCTATCAAATATTTATTGTTTGCTGTGCACTGTGCAGATTCTCTGGACAGGGAAAATGCATTTTGCTTGGATCAGTGCAGGAGCTTCATCAGAAAAAGTAAAAGTGGACCCTTTGGAAAAGGAAGCAATTTTTTTTTTTTGTAGAGGCATGCTAAATGTAGGCGTTGCTATGAATCTTAAAAGGAGAGTTGTTTGACTTCTGAGGCTTTGCATGTAAAATGATGCATAATATATGCAAATAAAAATATAAGAGAAATAATCAAATTGAAGACTGTTATTTGACCCATGCTAACGAGCTCACTGTAATTGGCTGCTGCTGATATTACGGGAAAAATATCCTGCACTCAAACATACTAGGGAAAATACATTTAAAAGGGCATACTTGAACTTGTCTTCCTGGTGCCAAATGCAATATATATTGCTGGGCATCTGTCAGAGGGGCTGAAGGTATAATAACCTCTTACTGAATCTTACTTCAAAGCTGTTCAGCTAAGCTATGTTCTCATCCTATAGCCCCCTGTGTGCTCGCTGTACAGAGCCTGAATTTTTCCCTGTGAGATCTGTGCAAGGAGAAACTGCTCACACAAGCCTTTCATGTAATTTGTGAGAAACAAGTGAGGTTGATGAAATTTTTTTGGATGGGAAACAAAGAGAAAATGATTGTCTGTCTTGCAGTTTTGATGCCACATGGATTTGTTGAGCTCTAATATAGTAAAATGTGACTGAGAAGAAGAAAGAAAAGCCAGGACAAATTATATACAGAGAAAGACAGCATTAGAGATTTATATACAGTCTACTAAGTGCCAAGCTGGATTATCAGCGTTGAAACAGAGCTTTTGTCTTAAGCTGTACAATGGGCGCCAATCCATTTGTAAAATTACAGTCCAAACCACTGCCACTCAAGTGGAAAACCCCATTCAAATGCTTTTGAATATAATCATATGTAAAGTGCTTACAACAACAACTTGCCTTTGTTGGAAAATGCCGTGCTTGGTTTTTCACGGGTTGAGAGGCAGATTTCATAGTTTCAAGTTCACTTGACTACTCTGCAATGGAAGATACTGACAAAATGTCAAGTTCAGTAAGACATGTTGAAACCCAGTAAACCTTTAACTCGTGTTTTTGTTTCATTCGACAAAGAAGAAAAAAAAATGACATTGTGAGCAAGTGCTTCCAGTGTGGTACTACAATAAACTAAGCTTTTGTTTTCCATGAATTTTTCTTTGTCCATCAAAAATGTTTCAAAAATGAAATGATTTTGAACAAAATTGATCTGACAAAGCATGGCTGGAGCAGACCTTGAGAGCAGACATTTGAGGCTGTTGATAGCTTAAATCGAATATCACATAATGTGGCCTAATGTGTAACCGTTGCTGTTATAGAAATAATCCTTGTTTACTGTAAAGGCTGCCGTCGAGTCACTTAAAGGCTGTTCGTACAAAACAAACTCTGTTGTGTTAAAATCATACTTAAAGATCATGATCAAACTTGACATCTTGTTGGGTGTCGGAGTCAACAGGTATGTCACATTACCTGCGTTATACATCGATCTGCATTGGGATCCCGAGCAGAACCCTAATTACTTTGAAATTTGACGTTTGGTATTAAGTGTTGTGGCTGCATGTTAAATCACTACTCTCTGTCTCTATTCTCAATTAAAACAAATACACTGTCAGTGATAAAACACAAATCCAAATTCATGTCACATATAGTACAGGCAAATAAAAAAAGTACCAAAAAAATGCACTTGAAAGAGTCAGTATGTCAACATTAGCTCCACAGTAGCCAAAATTAATAATAATGATAAAAAAACAAACAAAAAAAACGTATCAATATTTGCTTTTTATTTCTCTTGATGACCAGCAGTCAGGTTGCTCTGAGCTCCTGTGTCAACAATGATATTGATGTTAGCAATGGGAAAAACTACATAATAGGAAGTTCAGCTAAAATATAATGTTTACATTTCCTTGAATGGGGACCCTCAAGTATATGGCTGAAGATCTGCAGCATTAGCAGGAGAAACTCACAAGTACAACAACGTGTTGCAGGTTGTGGGCTTTCTGCTGCATAACTCCGAGCTGGAATTGGTGCGGGAACACTATGGAGGATCCAGCTCCCCATCAACCAAAGAGCTGATAGTGTCTATCTTGCTTAGTCAAAGTTTGTATTGACACAGTTCACACATACCTTCAAGGCAAAGTCGATAAGGACACAAATGTCTCATTTAGAGTCCTCCGTGAGGGAAAACAGGGTCAGAAATTAGATGCTAGAAAAAGAAATTACAGTCACATATGTACACTGATGTTCCTTATCACAGAGTGTCACAGTAAAATAATGACTCAGGGATTTAAAATGAGATCTCAGCCCATCTTTATCTGCCCGGCTCTGTGGCCCAGATATGACTGGCGAAAAAAACAGCCACTCTCTTAAATGTTCGAGGCGTCTGCGAGCACATGGAAAAAGTTTATTCCACCTACATGGGAGACCAGTTTCTACAAGAAAGCTTAACATGAAGTGTTTGAGGGGAAGGTTGTGGGAGAGAGGAGGTTAATCCCTTAACAACTAAAAAAAAAAAAAAACGTGCACATTCATTTTTGTGCTTCAAACTACAAGAGAGCAGCGGGACATTGGCTTTCACTCATTATAGTACCCATCGTGCGGAGTTCTTATGAATGACAATCTTCAAAAGGCAAAAATGGTCTTTGCCAGGAGAACTGATTGTCACACAAAGCCTTTTAATGGCCTGCTCTCTGCGGACAATACTGCAGAAACAAAGTACTGAATGCTTGAATTCCAAACTCGTGGTGTTTCTGTGTTGGCAAGTAGCCTCTCCATGGCACAACTCCGCTTATGGGTCAAAAAAGGAAGTGGGCTATGGGTTAAGCATGAGGGGAAATATAAGGCTTCTTCATCCACTTTTTGAGGATTTAAACAAGTCAGAGAATGTCTTAAAGCCATCCAGCCCATATGTCTCTCCAGGTGTCCAGTCGCATTGTTACTTAAGGGGCTGATTCAAACACAGTTTTACAATCCTGGCTGTTTGTAACACCGGTTCACTCTCCCTTCCTCCCTGGTGGTCAGACATGGGTCTGCATGCGCTTCTGGAGCGGCCGGGTGAGGTCTGAGTTCTGCGAGGAGGACTGGGAGTAGTGGGACGAGGAGGAGGCTGATGCTTTGCTGTCTTTGTCGAACTGCACGTAGCCGTCTGGCTTACTGTAGCTGCTGACGCTGCTGTCACACTGTGTGTCAATAAAAGAGCTGGAGTCGCTAAGCGAGCCACGCTGGAATTCCCGCTCACACAACTCGATGGAACTGCTGCCCATGCCCAGCACGAAGCGCTGGCTGTAGTCATACAGGCGGTTGGGACCTGCTCCCAGTGTTGAGTAGATGTTGGTGAAGGACATGCCTGTAGGCACCCGCTGCTTGCCCAGGGTTGCTGTGTTTGTGGGGTTCCTCACCTCAGCAGACTGAGTCACAGCCATGGTGGGTGTGTGGTGCTCCTTAAAGGTATTGACACTATAGTAGCCATTTGTAGGGTCCTATTGAGAAAATGGAGAAAAAAAACATGTTTTTACTTCAAATGTAGTCAGCTTTAAAGAGGACATAATATATCCCTTTTAAAACAGTCCCCGTTTGGTCTAAATTAAACATCTGTGCTGTGATTTGGTCAAAACAGAACATGAATCAAGCACCAGAGGAGTTTTGTGACCCTGTATAAACCAAATCTCTCAGAACGCTCCGTTTTGATGTGTGTGTCTCTTTAAATGCAATGAGCCCCCTGAGTTTCCCCAGTAGACATCAGCTCCTCTGTCTCGAGAATAAAAATGGCAGACCTGCCAATTTCTTTTAGGCCGGGGATGGAGTCAATGGGTGGCAAGGGGAGAGATTTTTTTGTTTTTTTCACCACAATTCAACTTGGGATTACAAGTTGAGAAAATTTAAAACTGAGCATTTTTCTCTGTGTGGTAAGACTTATGCTCACCACAGACAAAGGACTGGAAGGATTTATTTCAAAATTTGTGGGTCGATAGACACTTGAGTTACTCAAATGAATATTCAAAACATACACTGCAAAAATCTACGTTTTGTAATATCTCCCCTTTAATCTGTTTTGTTTTTCTATAAGGCCATATAAATAGTTCATTAAAAGAGCAACAGAGGCAATACATAAGCCAACCCGCAGTTTATTAATTTAGCTGCTTTTTCCTCAATAGAATACAGAATACATCAAGGTCATTTTTTTGATGTAATTAACTTTCATACTTCTGAATAATTAAAGCAACAGACTGTACGTTAGATAGCCCCAATGCTAACCTTAAATCCATGTTCATGCTAATTAAACAGGCCTAGATGAGTCATAGTTAGTCATTCAATGTGTCACCAGAAAGTTCACTCACACACCATCTTTAATTGGACCTAAACAGATTATTGTGTCTGGCATTTCATGTATGCACTGAAATAGCATCTGAAGCTAAAGATGCAACACTTGTTTGTCTGGTCGGCTGCATACATGGGGCTGTTTCTAAGGGTCTAGTTGGTGCTTGAGTGTGTATCTGTAAGGGTCTTTTTTTTTCTTGTCCTCACATCTTCCAGTGAATGGATGTGAATATCAAGCACAGTGAGCGTGGCGGCAAATCCCAGAAGAAGAATGCTCATAATGGGTAAAATGAGAAGAAGACCACCTGAGAGGATCCTCGTTATGCTTGTCATTATCAGACAGTAGACATGGAGATTGTTCATGTTTGGCCTTTCTCTCTTGTTCAGTACACCCTGTTCTGCTCCCACTTCATGCACACTGTCATTAAGTAGGATCAGGAAATTGGGGCCCCTCAGGAGCCAGGTAAGCGGGCAGATACAACAGTTGCACACTCCAGGGAGAAAATGGCAACACTGGTTTGACAAATTGCACAGTGACAATTTGTGTCTGCAAAGATGTACTGTTTTGAGGTTTATCTGTTTTTTTCTTTCCTCCCAGTGGTTCTGATGTGACAAATAACACAGTAATGGGTGACAATGTCTCCCTAATGACCAGTGTGAAGATCTTTTTTTTCAAAGATAGCTATACTGCAAATTAAGTGCTGAATGGAGGTTCACTATGTCACTGAAATCTATATGATAAGATGCTGAGAGATCAGCCAGTACCAAACAAGTACCCAGCATCTCTCCCAATACAATATGTTCTTTCTAATCCCTTCGATATGGTATTCATTACACCTTAAGTAACTGTATTAACAGCTCTGGGCCAACCAGCTTCTGATTTCCTTAACTACCTTTGATGAGAGACTAATTAATACAAAATCAGACCTCTAACAGGAGTCATTTTGCCCCTGGACTAATCCTCAGAAAATCATGTGTAGCAGGAGAAGGATTAATGCTTTTCAGCTATTTTTGGTCCCAGAGTTTAAGACCACCCTCCACCTCCACAGGCGTTCTTAGCTATCTCACCACCTTTAACTCCCCAACTCCCACGTTAACAGCTCCGTGCCGTCATTGCTCACAAGTCGTACCTTAATGTGCTGATACTCCTTCTCTTCCTCTTGTAATACCTCCAGCTGCTTTAGAACAGATTCCTGCTGGAATTCTCCTCGTTCAACCTGTGTGGAAACCAAGCAAAGTAGACTAAGTGCCTGTGTCAAAGGAAAAAGACATTTTGAGATTGAAGGATTTCACTTTAATCCCTTGCTCAGACTATTTTGATAGTCAGACATGTTTCAACTTCAATCAGTCAGATGGGGAACATTAATAATAAATTTGTGAATATAGTTTTTTTTTTTTTTTTGACAAAATTCCGATTTGTATGGTAAGCTCATTTGCCTGCTCTAACATCGAGTACCGACTGTATTAAGTGTTTTTCAAAGAAATTGTAATCCAAAACCTCACACTGCAAATAGCCTATAGCCCTTGAGCAAGCTCCATGAACACTGGTACTGTTCCAAAGAGGAAACAGGCCTTTGTCTAGAAGGCATACAGAGAAATACACCCACTGTAGGATTAACTGGTATGCATCAGCATCTCTATAGTTACAATGCATTGGGATCTCTTCTGATGAAGGATTTGGTGGCATCATACATGTATAGATAAATATAGACCCTACACCTGAACATACACAGTCATGGATCAGTGCAACAGTAATACCTGCCTTTTTTGTTTTGCTCATTTCACACTAGCAATGACAATAACAATCAATCAATCAATCAGTCAATCAATCTTTATTTGTATAGCGTCAATTCATAACAATAATAATAACATGATGCAGTTATCAGGTAACCATCTGTTTTGCAAGGGCATGCACAAGTATAAAAAGGTTAATATAATATTCCTCAAAACAAGAAACAATAAGTGAAAAGTAGTACAATGTGACACTCACACTCACCATCAGCTGTTTCATGGACTGGTGTTCTTCATTTTCACGTGCCGCATTGTGGTCTTTGTGCACAATCTCCACACGAATGTCATTTTTCGCCGACACGACTCCTTTTAGATCTGACAGAAACAGATGAGACATATATCTCAATAAGCTGGATAAACACCATTCTGTATTTGTTGACATGTTAACTCCTCCCCCCCAGTGCGGTGTGCAGGGTTACAGAATTTAGCAAAGATCCCCTTGGTTTGGTCTGTGAGAGCTCCCCCGTTTCCCCGAAAACAATACAAAGCATTATTAATCATTTGTTTTCTGCCAACACCAGATTATCCTTTTCTGCATACATATGCAATCTCATACAGCCTTCCACGGTGGCTCATTCTGTTTGCGACAATGCTGATGATACTGTCATATAACAAAGTCTTACTTTCTGTCTTAATTTTGCTTGCAAGTTCTCTCTGGTGAGCACAGATGGAGACGGGCAGTGAGGGCATAACCAGGTGCGCTTCCTCTGTAGTATACAGACAATAGACATGCTGAAGGGAACCAGTATCACAAATTGGTTCTTGGGTAGAGACAGTGAAGGTCTGTCTCTAACCTGAGTCACTTGGTACATGGGTGGATGGCAGTGAACACAGCGCAGGATGTAAATCACCTCAAAAGCAAATGCAGCCAGACTGAGATAGCATGAAATGAGCCCTTACTACAATCTGGCTATCTGCACCACAGAAGATGTCCATCTTAGCAAGTCGTTGCATCTTAAATTAAGTGTGGTACCCTAATATGTTACAGAATCTTAAAATGACTTAGAAATGTGTTGAAGCAGCTCAGAATCGTAACTGTTGTGTTTTTCTACAAAGGACTTTTTAAGACACCTGAAGCCAAAATACACAGGCAAGAAAATGTACTCGACCCCCCCCCACCACCACCACCACCAGCAAGTGGATTTCCTAAAACACAATATCTACATGAATAGATGGACATTTTTCTTGTGTGCTTGGCTAAAATACTGCATGAACACTTCATGCATGCTTAAATTGATGTAAAAAGAGAAGAGGAGACTTACTTCTTTGGGATCGGGTGCAGCAGAACGCTCCAATAGTGCCCATGAGAACAATGAGGGCTACAAAAGCTCCCACAGCGATGCCAATGATCACTGCCACGGGGAGTGATTCTGCAGAGAGCAACAGAGAAAATGTTGTTCGACAATTTCCGTACAATGGACATCTCAAGTGCCTATTAAATGAAATATAGGTAAACGACAGAGAGAACACAAACGTAGACAGGCGTAATGTAGAGGCCACCTTTCTCTTTCAGGCACATGGAGCCCTTATCATCTGTCTCCTTGTCTGCCACAAACAGGAACTATGGAAAGTTATGCGTTATCCTTCTATTTGACTTTAAAATTAGGCCTTAGGTATGAGGTTATGACAAAAAAAACACAGGTTTATGGCAAAGAAAAAGTCATACTATATGTACCTTAAGACTAAATCACAGCAAATATAAAGCTAGCAGCAAAAGTTGATACTTCCCCTCCTCATGTTTTCTCATCATCCTACTGTCTGATACTATGAAAGACGTATTAAGTGCAGTGTGTACATTATATAAAGCATATGTTCTTCTGCTTCGTTATAGTGCATTTGCAACTCAAAGGAACTTAAAGCTGCGTCTATATGCTTCTCCAACAATAAAGGTCCTCATTAAAACACACTTTAATCATCCGAGCAACCAGCCCACATTTATGACCTTCTCCCGTTTTAAATAAATGCAAAACAACCAAGTGCTCTCCGTACACCATTAAAGCCTATTTAATGTCTTCATTGATCAATGTCACTTTCACATAAGCAGCTTATAATTTATCGTTTGCGATAAGTCGAGGCAAAACACAGCATCTCCTACGCTAGAGGGGAAAAGGTCAGCAGATAAAGGGGACTATTTCGAAAAAAAAAAAAAAAAGTTGTCTTTCATAAAAGGAAAGCAGGAGACAGTGTATTTGAAATTCAGTGTGCAGTGCATGCTTAGGGTCACCAGTTCAAATTACCAGGGATTTGCTCTTTATGTTAAACCAGAAAACTCATTTGTCAGGAATTTATCTGTGTCATCGACACATTTAATGTACATCAAACGTTTCAGAATGTAGGCCATGCAGGAATTTTCATTCTAGCAGTCCCAAACTGGTTTTTGGTAAATTTAAAAAAAAAAACTTTTTTTCTCTGACGAATGTAAAAAAAACAAAAAAACAAAATCAAATAGTGTCTGACTACGTTTTGAATCTAATTGAAAATGCAACAGCTAATGTATGACACTTTGTTCATGAATCTAACAAATTCAACCTGTTAAAAATGTTGTTTTAACCTGTAAATGTGTATCCTTATTACTTATATACCACACATGTGCTTTGAATGCGTTGTGCATACACAGAGGACACACAGACATATCAAAAGCACAGGGAGAGAACAAGCACAGAGACTGATGGAAAAAAATCACAGCTTTAGGACTACCATATATCTACCATCTACCATCTATTACTAAAACCACAGTGACGTGATTTTTAAGAAGAGGAAGGTGGAACCTGTCGAACCTTGGCTCCCACCTTGTTCCTTAAGGCGTATGATCTCAGTGTCAGAGCCAAAGCTATTCCATGCAGTGCAGTTGTAGATGGTCTGAAAGTCAGCTGGGACTATGTTGCTCATGGTCAGAGTAGATATGACTCCTTCCTCCGTGGTGACTGTTTCCACAGTGTAGCGTCCAGATGTTCCAGACTCCAGCACAGTTTCCTTCCATGACCAGGCCTGCAGAACGACATAAGAGGACGAATGGTGAAATATATTTTTTTTCTGTCAAGATGTGTTGCAGACAAATGATATGCTGCATGCATACCTTACATTTTTCAAGTCACGTAACAATATATTGTCATTCATCCTCATACAAGGTGTACAGCAATGACATATTGTAACTGTTGACAAGACGCTGAGACAGATAGTGCACATTAAACAATAGGCAACCAATGAACAGAGAGACAACGTACATGAGACAAACAAGACTGTAAAGGCAGTTGTGAAGCTTAGGTCTATGATGTACAAAGTGCTGTGTGCAAACTGATGCAAACATATTGAGGAAGAAAATCTTGCAAAGAAATGTGAACATTATAACAAACGGCATGCATATAAAATCAACAGTATCAATATAAAGCTGGATGTGTAGTTTTGCATCTGATATAAATAGGGGTGCACAAAGACACAGATGTAATTGACAAACATTTTAAAAGATTTTAGCATTACAATTAGTGTAGCTGTATGTATAATGATATTGGATAGACTTAAAAAAAAAAAAAAATCAGCAACAAAAAACTATTCATGGTCCCATGAGGTAAGCATGGTTAACACAATGTTGTGATGGAAATATATCTTTGTTTGCCATTCACAGCTGACAAGCTGCCGTCTGTCAGTTGGCATCTCTAGACTAGTAGTAAATGTCTGGGAGATAATATCACATTGCAAGATGTTGGAGGCGGATCTCTTCCCAGCAAAGTGTCTTAATTACTGTGTTTCCCTGAATTTTGCCCCTGGGAAACCCCACGCAAAAATTTTAAGAGTAGTGCTTTTCTGTGAACTAAAGTTTTTTTTGTTTTTGGTTTCGCCATCAGTTTAGATAATACCCCATTTACAATGCTAAAACATGTAATCACTTTTTATTGCTCTGAAGAGGCAAACATTATTTAACATGTTTCTGTCTTCTGTCACTGTCTATGCAATGTGATAACATTTGCTACACTTTTGCACTTTGCTACACACGAGAATATTTGTATTTTTGACTTTTTTTGTAATATTTCAAACACATTTAATTCAATGTCAAAAAACCTTTACTTAGAAAGATTATTCATGTAAAGTAATGTATTTGTTTTTTTTGAAGAGCAGTAACTTATACTCCTGGTTAAATATCTGCTAGTGAAACAACCCTGATTTCAAACTAAATTGTTTTGGGTTATTGTTGTTATGGATTGTTCAAAGACACTCCATATAGCGTACACATTTTTTTCCTCCTCTTATTTTCTGATTTCTATTATATTCTGGGGGGCCAGATGGGAAGCTTTAGGGGGACCGGATGCGGCCCGCGGACCGCCAGCTGATGATCGCTGATGTAGGCCAAAGATAATTCTTTAGTTAAAAGGAAGAATGTGCAACTTTTCAAACATAAATACGGCAGACATCACATATTCTATGTAGGTGTCTCTCTGAGTCGTGACTGTCCACAATGAGTGAGAAGTGGAGGAAACGGTCTTGGGTATAAAGCAGTTTTCATCAAGAACTAGAGCTGGTGCTCAAGGGTGACAATTCATCCTTTAAGGTCATATTCATATTCAGGTATAAATATCACTAGACAATTGTTGTCCTTTGTCACTGGCTCAAAGCAGGGTATCTCAAATAAATTTGTTTTGAATGATAGAGTCATGAAATGTCTGAAATCTAAGGTGGCTTTCAGTTATGTTGACACTTACAGTGATGTGGTTTGTTAAACGCAGGAAAACAATAGATGTTTGCATATTCTCGATTTATTTATGCAGTGCAATAAAAATCTAACACACGCCATTCAGTAGCCACTTTTGTTCAAGGTTTTCCACTGCAGAATTCATTTGTTTTGAGGGACTGTGGTAAGCAATACATGCTTTAATTTTTTACAAGTTTCTAACTAACAAATGAGGAGATTCATGATACCGGATAAAAAGGGAGAGATATGATTTGTTACTTAGAGGATAAACAACACATTCATCTTCAAGCTGGCAACAAAGAACAGGTGGATAATTGGAGTTGTGAAATATGGTGTTACAATTTGGCACGGTTTGACTGCTCAAGTATTTTCAGATCATTCTTGAGTGAAAGAATGCCTTCAGTTTACTTCTGGGACAAGTAGTATGCTTTTATTCTGGGATTTTTTTTGCCTTAAAATAGGGTCTGGGGGTACTGAAAATAAGATGTTTGCGGGGAAAAAATAGGCTGCAAAGATCTATGAGACAAAATTACAATGTTATCCTGTAATTTTAACTGATTTACTTTAAATGGACATAGACAGAACTTTAGTTATTGAACTTAAGTTAAAACAGTCTTTTCTGAAGATGCAAAGTTCTAGTAAGGACTTCTGGACAGATCATCAGAGCAGTAGTTTAAAAATCATTTAAAGACCCAGCAGAATGCCCCCCACAGACAGCCCTCTGAATAATATAGCCCCCCGTTTATTAATTACATTGCTTGTTAATGCTTGACATTAATATAATACAAATACACATTAGATGATGGAGTATTATCCTGAGACAAACAGCATTCAAACACACACGCACACACACCTGAATTAACAATCAGCACAAAGTGAGCCGAGAGAGTAGGCTGTTGATATAAGGTTCATAAATCTTGATGGGATCAGTGCTAACAGAGCAAAGTGTGCATTAAATGAGGAACTGAGGGTTCAAACTGTAGTTTCGTGTCCAGCGTTTTATATGAACACAAATGTTGTAGCTATAATGTTACAATTCTCCACCTTATCTTTATTTGCCTTTTGCTATAAATGTGAGGTTACATTTCATTCAAGTAAAAAATGAGAACGCATAAAACAGCGTGCTATATAGTGAAAATTAAATGGGTGCCAATGTCTATAAAACACCCTTGTTATGAATATTTTTTAGATGTTAAATAATCTGGCAAACAAATAAAGACGAGTTTAGAGAAAAAAAGAGAAGATAGTCCTGAGGAGCCAGTACTTACAATGCGATCTGGTGGAGGTGTACTCCGGATGAAACATTTGATTTGCCCTTTTTCTCCATGTAGAGCTTGCTGAGTCTGAGTACTGGAGATAGTGGGCGGCCCTGAAAGAGAACAATCATTAAAAAAAAAAAGAGTTTGACGATGAGTCACAGAAATTGAAACATGAATAATTAAACTCGTTTTTAGTTTCAGGTCATATGACAATTCAGCACAATCTAGTTTTCAGGGTACATTATATTATAATTGCTCTCCTGTTCCGAGCAGTAACACCTGAACTACGCTCTGTAATTTAGGACTCTTGGGGAAGATTATATTGCAGTGCAATATGAACACGCATCATCCCATAGTACAGTCACCCCAAGGACATCAGCACTGCACAAAGCAGGGCATAAGTGGGTACCCTCATTTTAGATCAAGAAATTGCTGATTTATTGTATGGCTTGATGTCTGCCATGGAGCTGGAGAGTGCTATAGTTCTTTGGGAGTATGTGCAGAAAAACACAGATGGAAAGAACAATAAATAGCATCATGAAATGATGTCACAATGTCGGCTGTGTGTCAGCTCGGTCAAATTTCCTGCAGTCTTTAAGCCCTCTGAACAAACACGTTTGTGCAAACCTAGAGATATACCTATATAATCTGATAATGACTTAGATGAATAAAATAAGACGCGTATCAAGAAAATGTAGGGGAAAGTAACTTTTGCTGTATCTACTACTGTATGGGGTGGCAGTAGCTCATTCTGTAGGGACTTGAATTGGTAACTGGAGGGTCTTCAGTTCAAGTTCGAGTGTGGGCAGAGTTTTTTTCGGGAAGCTGAAGAGTTGTCTGTTCACTTCCTGAGCACTGCTGAGGTGCAATTGAGCAAGGCACTTGCACCCTCCTCCCCCAACATCTCAGGACTGTCCCTACCTGTTTGTGCGTGTGTGTATTTTAGCCCAGATGTGTGTGTAGCATGTTCAACTACAGAGTGTGAAATTGAGTTTCCCCTCACAGGATAATTAAGGTCTATCATCTTCTATTACTACATTACTGATGTCTTATTCTTTATCATAATCATGAACTATTTCACAAAAGTTAAACGATGCATACAATCCAGGTTACTTCAAAGCTAAATCATATTTAATGGTATTACTTTCTCTGAATTAAAACAGCTATGGAAGCATGGAACATATAATCTCGTATGTATTAAACCGTCGTAAGACTACAAGATCTCGCCTGACAAGGGCAGCCCGGCCTAAACGACTGGTTTGCTTGCCATCTGGTCTGGAGGCTGTTCACACCAGGTGACAGCAGTAATATGAAGACAAGACGTCACACATGACCCAATTCTGTCTTTCAAGTCTATTTTCCTTTTGGACCTGAAGAGCTCACTGCACAAGTATAAATCTCTAAAAGCACGGAGGCAACTGCTTGTAGTTACTACACACTTGTTTCAAATTTAAATAGACTGCAAAAACAGCATACACCTACAGAGGCATGGCATGTTTTTACCCATGCATGCTTTTCTTTACTATGGAAATACACAATATAATAACAATGTTTTTGGTTTCTTCTTTTACGCTAGTTTTTATTGGGGTTATCAGATAAACTGAGAGCAGAATGGGAGTTTAATATTGTTGTTGAGAACATTTAATCTGTGGTAAATAATGTCAATTGTGGTATAAATTCCTCAGTGCTTGCTATATAATGACCTTTGAACCTGCCCTCTCCTGCCAAATAACTACAGCTTAATTTAAGAAAGACATATGATTGTTAAATGTATCATCATACAGTGTAACAGCCTCTGCATTTATATTTCAAAAATGCTGTTTGCAGCACAGTTTCAAAGCAGCATTAGTGGCTGAGGTATGAATTGAAGCTGCATGTAATTCTTACAGGTCAGAAACTACATTAAATAATTGGCTTAGTGGGGGAAGCAATAGATTTTGCAGGTGTGCCATAAGGACACACACAAGCACAAAAAACACAGATAAGGTTGAAAATAAGCAAACAATCCCTTTATAAAGCCATTACAACAAAACATTAAAACATCCCTTGTGGTAGTCTCAGTTCGGGTTGTGGGTTTAAGGGGGTGGCAAGTAAGGCAGCTTCTTGATTAGTAAAACAACACAGTTTCTCCGCCAACTTCCCTCAAACTCCCACTCTATGCCTTCTCTCCAACGGTACATAATTGCAGTTTATTACCTGTCTCTTATTAAAATGAATTAGCATTTTAATGAGACTTTGCCAGATGGTGTCTTGGTGTACTACTGGAGGATGCTGTAAGGCTGCTCTCCTGCTGCAAAATGAATGCTGCAGATAGTGGAAGAAACACTGTTAGTGTTTTACGTTCCTGAGATGACAGTGTTTGTACGGCATGTATGTGCTGGACGCGTTGTACATGTATTATATTCTGATTAGGAGATGAAACATTTGGGTTGATATGAGCTACAACTGTCAAAACACAGCAAGATCAATGGCTTGCCGGCTGCAAAGGGCCGTTGGTAGTTACTGGGGAGGATCTATTATTTGGATCAGAGCTTCAAATGAGGAATATAATTAAATAGCTTTATCTCACTGGCTCAGCTTGAGTTGAAAGTACGTGTGTACGTGTGTGTGTGTGTGTGTGTGTGTGTGTGTGTGTGTGTGTGTGTGTGTTTGTGCGTGTGTACACTGTGTTTGGATGAGTACGTGTTTGCAGCTCACACTACGTGATCACAGCACAAACACCTTGGTATCAGGGAGGTGGGTGGCACTACAACATCAATGTTAGCAGCAGGGGATGTAATCAAAATGTTGGGTGCAATGTTCTGCTCACTCATTTGAGGAGTTGTTAAATCTGGAGTGGACGTTGCAAACTGATTACACAATATCAGTGTGGGTGTCAAAAGGCCAGGGCTTACATTTCCTTCCTGTGAGGCATTAGCTTTGACCAAAAAAAAGAAGTAGAGAAAACAGCCTGACATTTTCATAATACCTTATCTCATTTCTTTTTGATTTCTCTATTTTTCTTTTATGAAAGAAAACACAAAACAGCCACAGGGCAAATGAAATTGAAGAGCAGTGCCTGGTGTGGTCACAGGTGGCCATTTGTTTCACCCGGGAGTAGTCCGTTGTGTGGGGATCGTGTACATTGTAGCTGCAAGGGACAGATCTTTTAGTTGGTATTTTAACATGTTGACAATGTTTTCTGGGCCAGCTTTGGGTCGAGTTGGTCGTCTTTCAAACGGAAGTTTGGGGGTTGTTTCCCCAGCTCCTGCAGCCACGTATCCAATGTGACCTTGGGCAAAACACTTTACCCCAAGTTGGTCCTGCTGCTTCGTCGGTGGTGTATGTATGTGTATGAATGGGTTTTTAAATTCTAATGGTCACTTCACAACAACCTGTGTCATTAGTGTGTGAATGGGTAGGTGTGACAAGCGGTGATAGAGCACTTTGTCTAAAGACTAGAAAAGTGCTATATAAACTGAAGTCCATTTACCATTCTAAAGATATAGAAATATGTTTGTTTTGTAATATTGGTGATCAGACACAATTTTGTGACAATGAGGATATTCTGAAAAGGCCTTTTTTCATCTAAATTCTCATGACTGTATGTGTCTTTAAAAGTTGGTGAGAATCATTACTACTTACACTAAGGCATTTTCCCCTGCTGTTTTGTTTCAACTATGCTTTGGTGCCTTAACAGAAGTGATTTTTGAGTAGATATAGAGCCACAATCACAAATACATTCATATTCCTCCTTAATTGGTCAGCTGAGGAAAGCATCACGTTCGACTTCTGCAGGAATAAACACTTTCTTTTTTATGCTGAACGCTCCGACAGCCTCGCTATATTTGCCTGTTTTGCCTCAGTACATCTTTACAACAGGGACCAGACTGTATTTTCTCCCTGTCTCTTTGCTTGCATGCCACGCTCGCCATACTCTCTTCACGTCACGCTGAGAAATGCATTTACAGTAATAACTCAGCACAGATGGCACATGAGAAAACACTAATCATTTCCTTCTGTTTGCTGCATTTGTGCTTAATCAAATTTGAAACTTTGAAAGGTTGGTTGAAGCATGGTTTCTGTCAGTGTTCCAACATTTTTTTCAGAAAATATCTACAGAAAAAAATCCCATTTTTGACAATTTACAAAACAAGCGTGTCAGACCTTTATCCACTTTAATGAATATGTTTGTTCCCTTTTGTTATTTCTATGTCTGTGAGGGCATTATGTGTTGCCTGGTTCTCATTAATTGGCCAGTAAAAGATTCCAGTGAAAACCATCTTAATAGTGGAGGCTAGTTTTAAATGTGCTGGCTGTTTATTTCCAGACATCCTTTCCACTACAGTAGATGTACTAAGGGGGATTTCTCAAGCCCTATGCTCTCTGCAGTCAGACAGAGGACACCTTGGAGCTATTATGCTCCAAAAATCATATGTGAAGAAGCCTAAACTTTTACTTCAACCATTATCTGAGAAAACTTCAGCGATCAATCAAGCTCCAACCGCTGAACATGGGACGCTGGAAGCCAGTCGTAGGCTATAGTTTGAAGCTCTAAGAAAAGTCATTTGATATGATGATGTCATAGTTTCTGCTGCAGAATTTAACCTTTTATTTTTAACAGCAGCTCATAACAATTGCAGAAAATTTGACACTACAAACAGGCACTACAGTGTGAAGTGTTGTTCACACAATTTTACTGAAGACCTAATAAACTCTTTGTTCTTCAGAAGACAAGATCTCAAATAAAGTGACCTGATTTAAACCATATAAAGGTATGATATGAATATGTATTTGCTTATTGTTGTCTGCTGTGCGTAAGTTTTAACTCCAAATTCTAGAGGAACATCTGGTTAGTCTATGAATTAATATCGGCATGAAAAACCCAGAAATAGATCTTGAAAAAAAACATTAAACTGTGGCAATGAGCGCCGTTAAGGACGAGAATATCCCATAATAGTAGTAAACATTAGGTTTTGTTTATTTTTTTTATGTGATTTTAACACCCATACTTCCTGCATTCCAGCCATGGAGGAGGAATACATTAGGTATCAAATTCACATATATTACTTTTGTGTGGCAGGTACATATAATTAAAAAAGTGAGTTCAAAGTCTTCTGCAAAGTCTTGTTGAAGCATAGGATATGATATCTTATGCTTAAATTTAGCTAGTCTGAGAAAATGTGCTGCATCCTAAATGCAGTTTTCTCCTTCATTAATTTCTACTTTTCGTTCTTATATGGTGTCATTGCCGGTTTAAAGAAGGCTGGGATGTTAATTAACGAGGCACATAGAGGCTGTCGAGAAAGAGAAATAACAGAAAAAAAAGATCTATAGCAACCCAGTGCTCTGTGGGATATTGTGGAATTTGCAGACCCTCCCTCTCCCTTACTGTGGTAATGGGCTTTCTCTCCCTAGGCTGTCCAAGAACTGTATGTGTGTCATTCTACCCATAGCTTTTGCCCAAAGTCACATATGCTCACAAACGGAAATGACTGCTTAGATCTGGTGGATATATTAATGAATATTTATTAATGTACATGATCTATAAGTGTACGCAAGCACGATCCCCTGAAGCATGTCAGATAACTTCTCTCAATTTCAACTTATGCAGGACTGTGAAATAACCCATGCATATATATTGTCAACTATGTAAATAATCACATGCATGAATGTACACAGCCCCTCTTCATACATGTAGCCACTGAAAATGTGGATGCTCCCCATTCTGAAAATGTTTGACAAGAGTAAGCAATATGTATCCATTAGTGACTTAAACCCAAACTGCCTCCCCTGCTAGCTGTTTGATTATAATTAAATGACATTCTTCCCCAGGGAAAGCAGGAATCCTCATGTCTGTGTGCTATGCCGCAGAGGGAAGCCAGTGACACACAACGGTGTAAGAGAGAGATGGAGGGAATGACAAATTATAAACACATGTAATTTAAATGATAACATTAAGGAATTTTGGGGGGTAACTGCAGGGAAAACAAACAGCAAAAAAAATAAAGCATACGAATGTGCAACAGAGAATCTCACATCGTGACTTCGCTGAATATGCAAAGTATTGTTTTGTATTTACTGTATCACAGCTCTTCTCCCCCCAAAGATAACCCATCCATTAGCTGACGTTACTCATTGTCAAAATCATTTGAGGCTTGCTGACTGTCTGTGTTGTGGGGCTTATAAGCTGATCAGAGGTAAGAAGTTGCAGCCCAGATATTGACAAGGGAGAATCAATAGAGCGAAAAACAGTGCACCCCCCTCTCAACCCTGCACTTCAACCGCAGTGTTTGCACTTTCACAAGTTCGACAATAAGATGCGCCTCAAGGACCCGGTGTAAAATTGGAGGATTCCTTGTGTGGTTTTGGAGATAAAAAAAGAAGAAGAAGCTGAAATTCAATTATTCAGAAAGGTAAAGAGGAAGTGGCTTTTGAATGTCAAATAACAATTCCAACAGGAAAGAAGAAGAAGAGTGAAAGAATCAACACAAATAAAAAGGCGTTCAGAATTTGCTTGAATTGAGTCTGTGGAGACAAAATAAACATGCCATTTCAGCTTTGTCGTATGTTTCCCAGGTTGCTCAGAGTTGTTCTTTGCTATATTCTTTATTAAAACAATCCATCTTCCTTCTCTCACGGCGTCGTTTCCGAAAACATCCCTGTCTCAAGAGTTACATAAGAGGCATCAAAAAACTCTGGTTCATTGGATTGTATGAATTCTGTGAACATATTAAGGCTGCAGAGAAGATGCCAGTTGAGAGGGTGACATGCACAGAGAGGGAGACAATAGAATTAATCATGATTCTTCCTTCAGCTTCTTCTGCCTCTGATTTTAGCTGGATTCTTGGGTAAAGAGGAGGGGGCTCATTGCAGTTCATAGAAAGTCACGGTTCTGATCTTGCGCTGGAGGGAATTCTGCTATCCCACTCTCTCTCTCTGATATGCAAAGCTAACGTCTGTGTTTCGAAAAAAGAGAAATCTTTACACACACTGTTTGCTACATGATGTATTTTCATCCCCGAATCAGCACCAGAATTGCTTACAGGCAAACTCCTTTGTTAGCTTTTGAAATGTGCACTGATACACTGTCAGCATTAACTCGCATCATCTCGCCAGCGTCTTAAACCTTCTCTTGTTTTGTTTGTTGTCTTTTTCTTTTTTCCCGCCTCTTTTGTCTTTCTTTTTTTGGGCCTGGAATTCTCTCAAATGGACACAGGGGGAATAAGAGACATGTAAACTAAGAACCTCTGCCACATCCAAGCATGCTCCCTGAATATTAAGCACCGATAATGCAGTCATTTGTTTGAGAGTTGCCAGGTCTCCTGCCAAGGCTGGTATTCATTAGTCAGTGGATGCCTTAGAAAAGGCAGCTTCCCTTTTGACTCACATGGAATGTAATTAGCGTTTAGGTACAATTCACCTGATTATGAAATTTGCCACTGTATCTTAAAAAGACTGACTAGATATAGCGCTTTTGTTTACAATGATAGCAGTTAATAAGACAGCTCTGTTTTATCACATTACCTTTGTGAGTAAATGTAATGTGCATGGCCAGGCTGTGTGTCATATGCTTGTGTTTTTTTTGTTCTTGTTATGCCTCATGTTTTGTTGTTTCATATCCCTTGTAAAATTAGACATTCCTCCAACATACGATCATGCTATTAAAAGACTACAGGAGTAAGTTAAGGCTGCATTGTCGTTTGGAAGGCAGAATATTGACCCATGTGACAAATACATTTTTTTCTTGCTGCTGATGACCTGTGATCTCAAGAATCAAACTTGTATGAGCATACACTAGACAACTTTTTGGGGGGCTCTCTGGGATCTGATTGAAAGACATTTAAAAAAGCTTACCGTTGACTGTGAGAGAAACTTCCTTCTCCCCCGCTCCTACGCGTGGGACCACAGCACGGCACACATATTTCCCCGCGTCCTCCTGTCTCACGGATTTCAGCGTCAGGAGGTTCTCATTGCTAAGAACCTGCGGCAAAATAAAGTCAGAGATCATCGAATGCAGTGACAGCAAAGGCACCTTTGCATGTAAGATGGCAAGAAGGCAGAGCAGTGGGGCGAAAAAGGAATGCAGCACATGGACCATTTAATACTTTAAAGGCCACCTCTCCTCAATTATTAAAATCCAATTTAGGGTCTAAGCTCAGGGGAGTATAGAGGTTGACTTTGGCCTTTGATGTTGACAAAAGGAAAGGTGGAATGAGACTGAATTTTAAGATCAAATCGACGGATTTTATATCCGGGCAGGTCATCTGGAGTCTGGGATTACAATGGCCTTGAAATCTTTACTTCATATACGCCAGATGAGTACTGGAATGTCTCGAGTACAGGCTTTACTGATAATAAAGCACTTTAAATCGAGCTTAACTTACAACTCCAGATCCTCTCTTCATCCAAACAATTGTAAGAGAGGGGTTTCCTGTCCAAGCACAGTTGAACACAGCATCAGATCCAAGGTCCACCTGCAAGGACTGAGGCTCGGCTGCCATTCGAGGACCAACTGTTGAAAAAAAAAACAAAAAAAAAAAACATCCTTAACAGGGTATAACAAATGCAAAATGAAGCGTCGGCTACATGGTGGCACCTCCTCATGGAGCTAAGTGTCAAAACATACAAGACAGTAAAATCCATGACCATGTATTATCCCGTTTCTTGCATTAATGCAGTTCTGCTTGAGAGGCCACTCACAGTAGACGTCAACATTGCGGCTGATGTTTGTGCTGCCGAGAGGATTGGTAACTTCACAGGAAACGGGTTCTGTGAAGAATGAGTGGTCCACGATAACCTCGTATGTGTCTCCAGAGACTTCCTTGATTATACTTCCTCCTTTGGCCCACCTGGTGAGAGGATTAGAAAGTGGGAGCGAGCAAAGACGGAGAGAAATGGAAAAATGAAGGGAAAGGGGAAACGGCATTAAGACAGGTTTTTTACACCTCCTTATGTCAATAGCATTCTTTTGTGTGAATAAATCATCATTCTTGGGCAGGGTTTTTTCTTTGCTGGCTTCAGCATATTTTTGTGGCAGCCCTCCATGCTGTGACAAGCTCCCTGGCGACTGGGAGCAGACAGCACGTTCCTCATTACGGCAGGCAGAGAGTGCAGCACAGAGTGCCAGCTGAGAAAAACAAACCACAGAATGACAAATGGGAAGCTCCCCCACCTATGAAGACGTTGTTTGACACACACTGTATTAAACACAACAGCTGATGTTAATAAATTGACACAGGATCACATAAAGAACATCTGTGTGTGTTTGTGAGTGATAGCTCCTTTGACAGGCATACAGACACTCTGCGTGTTTCGGTGAGGATTTTGTGATGTCACAGGCACTCGCGTCTCGCTCTGCCTGATGTGGATGGCTCTCTGCCGCTACAGCAGACAAGGCCCATTTATAAAAGTGACGCAAAGGCGTCCATGGATGTCTGGGGTCTCTTTGGAAAATTTTAGACAGTGCTCTGGGACATACAATGCATCACCCATCTTAACACGGCCATCCCGCACAATAGAGATGTGGCTGCGTGCTGATTTTGCAAATGAAAACAATGACAACAGACCCGCTGCTTGTCTTCGTTTTACATTCCTAACAGTGCCGAGAGCAGTTTTCACGGGATAGGGAACTCATTTGTTTTCCATGACTAAGCTGGTCCCTTGCTTGACTGAAATGCTATCATTTAAATGAGGACAGATTACCTCATTCAATCAGTAAGTGAAGTGAAGCAGAATTCTAATTGGGCTTCATGGGATTTTTCTTCACTTTTATTCAGCAGTGGAGTTTTTTCTCAGAGTTTTTCTTCATGTATTACAAGGAGATTGCTGAGGGCTTTGCAACACCTGTGTTTCCAAAAATGTTGAAAATAGGGCAGACTGGATTTTGAGTCTGTCTGATCTAGAAGAAGTACCCATGTCTGTGTGCATCAGACAGTACAAACAGAGGAATACCTCATCATATCTGCAAATAGCATATTTCAAACATGCCAGCACAGAAAGTCATTAGTTCATGACGATGATTATTAAGTCAACAATGTTTAAAACTGGCCACTGGCTGTGGCAGTGAAAATCATGGCTATTAGTATGATGACTGTAATGATTCATGACGCATATCTAGTGCCACTGTCTCCACCTCCACATTATCAGCTGATACTGTAGGCGTAAGCACAGATGTTTAGGGCAGCCGGCTGCTCCTGAGTGGATGTTGCTGCTGCCAGGTTTGGAGCCCTTGACAGTGTTAGAGGAAGCCGAGACAGAATGCCGTCGTCCACCGGGAGCAAGGAAGCTCTGTTGATGTGCTGGGTCCTGTCCAAGACTCATGTCTAAACATAGCTGGCCCAGGGTAACACAAACACCTGCATTCCCTTTGGGAGGTTAGAAGGGCCAGTGTGAGCTTACTCAATAGCTAACTCACTTTGCACTGTGTATCCTATTGAGGGATTTGATTCAGACAGAGAGTGAAAACATTGTATGCTACACTGTAAGTGGGTTGGCATAAGGTGTGTGTTATTGCATGTGCATGGATCTGTAAGCTAACACTGTAATAGATAAACAGGTCTGCCGTTAATGGAAGCAGAGGATGAAGGAGGCGCGGGGGTGGTGGGGAGTTTTGTATTTGCTGAATGTGATTAAGGCTATAAAACAGTAACAATTAAATTAGGCAGGTATCTGTGCCATCAGCATCAAGACTCGCAGTAAATCAGGCCCCACAGTTATTATCAGCATGGTTAGGCGCAGCACGGTGCAGTTTTTTTCTCCCTTACCTGCAGGTTGAAAGTGATGACTGTTGAATTCTCCGTGGAATATAAAATAATGTGCTTGTTAAGTAATAGCATGCTGTCATTTTGGCAGGACCATAAATTAAGGCTTTTATGTCCTGCAGAGGAATTACAGTAAGACTTACAGATTGGTACTGATATCTTTTTGGAAACAAAGACACGAGTCATGTCATTAATCTTTATCAGAAAACAAGAGGCTTTTTGATTTTGAGTGAATTATTCCAACCTCATGGAGTTATGAAGTACTTTTTGTGTGTTTTGCCAACTTTGCGTTGTAATTCTCCTCTAGTCAAGGTCACATTGATTTGTATGTTTGCTGTAATGGTGCACATTAAGGCTATAATTTAGCAATTTTGATGGGAATTACTGAACTAAATACTTTTCGATTTTGATTTCAGATTGGCCCTAATTGTCTTCGATGGAGTTTTGTTTTTTGTGGTTTATTTATACTCGCTTAAATAAGTTTTAAATGAAGTGGCACTACTTTTTTTTCTCTCACATGATTTAAGCACTGTGTCTGCAGCTGTGGCTGGGGAATAGCAGTCTTGTCCACAAACAGACTGCAGCATGCTTCAATTAGCTATACCTCCAAGGTTTGCAAAGATGGAAAAGTATGTCGATTGAAGTGTCAGTCAAAAGCAAATAAACAATTCACATTAAAGAGCAGCACTGCGGGTGTAAGTGTGGGGAAAATCGGGATGTTATTTCTAGCAGCATCATGCGAAGGAAGAGTGGTTGTTGTCGTCCTACCCAGGGTTGTATGTGCTGACAAGGGGCCTGATTTGCTTTGTTTGTTATTCTTTGTCAACTCTCTGGTGAGTTCTTGTTTAGATCTGAGGAAACCCTCTGTGTCTTCATCAGAGGGTGGCTGAGTGACTGTGATGTATTCCAGTTAGCCCTCCTTCCATTAGAAGCGGTAATGAAGATGTTCCGACCCACTCGTCCGTGCCCCTCAGAGTGTCGATTCCCTGCAGTGCCTACACTGCAACACACACCCAGTATTATTTCATTCACACTTTCATCACCCTTCTTATCTGTTCTTCCAACCCTTGCCTCCACACCTTCTCTTCGGTCCCCTGACTTTGTTCCTTCTTACTCTCTCCTTGAAGTGGAATCTGTAGAAATACATCTTATTATTTCCATCTTTAAAGTCAGATCCATCGAACCAATGTGGCAAGCACGACTGGTTACAGGCCGTCGAAAGAACCATGCCTCGACTAGTGCCCCCACTATCTCGGGTCTGTGTCTCAAGTGTCCACTGAATTCGATGGCAAAGTGGCGCAGTGCACATTGGGAATGGATGGCTCTCTAGAGGATTGAGAAGAGGCTATCCGTCTGAGAACTACTCTGTCCTTGTGCCGTATCTGATCTGGGGTAGACAGAGTGTATTAGCACTGAAAAATGGCCCCACACTGCTTGACCAGCTTCCTGCTCTGTTCTGTGATATTACTCTCTCGAGGGGGAATTTGTGGGGGGCTCTCCCTGGTTGAAACCTCTCAGGCAAGGCATTATGAAGCCCAAAAGTCCCCACTCTTCCATGCCATGAACTCCAATGGTGCAGGAGTCCTGAAGCGCTCGTATAAATTGCAGATAAATCTAAATGGGGGGCTATGAAACAGGTGAACTGGTGTAGACTATAACCTTGAAGTATCTGAAGTTATTCGGCGCGGATATTATCTCATTCTACAGTGGACTGTGTCAATGACAGAGGGCCAGACGGCAGAAGGAAAGCGAGAAACGAGAGAGAAGAGAAGAAATAAATTACACGGAGGGAACATTCAACCTCCAACCTTTTTTCATTCTGCAGTTTGTCAAACTAAAAGAAAAAGTCATCTCAACCGCCATTGCATCTTAGCTCTCAATCCCCGGGGGGAGAAGTCTGATTCTAACATTGATCCAGTCCCATAACAATAGAGGTGAAATCCCTTTGCAGGTGCAATAGACGTCCTGTCTATGCTGTGCACCTATACAATCAAATACAAACCTTGTTTTCCACAGTTTCACTGCCCTCCCTCCTCCTTCTCTTTTTCAAAAGGGCAGAATCCATCAAAAAAAAAGGCAACATCTCTGTTTCGCCACCTGTGAGTGTGTTGTACATCCATTTCATTTCCCAGTACCATTACAAGATTGAGAGCCGAACAATCCTCTTTGCTATCGATTCTCTCCCATTTATTTTTCACTGGGTTTTTCCAGCCTCTCACACAGAAAACCATCTCTTGACAAATCACTTCAGTAATACTATGGTAGAGGGACATCAAGGATTTAATGGAAATAATTACTCTATATGTTGTTTTATCTCAATCACAAATGCAGTAATTAAACAAAGAGAATATTTTGTCACCATCGTACAACGGAGAATTGTCCTATCAATAACAGAAATGACTGGAAACAATGGGGCTCAACTTTCTGTTCAAGTGTACACAGGTTAGCAAAACTGCAGTGCAGGAAGACATATACTTTCTTCATGCTTTTCTGCTTTGGTCTTATTTTTGTTGAGATATGGCAGGTTTTTACATCATTTTTTGTCAGTTTGTTTTGTTTTTTGTTGCTTGGCTTCTAATAAGTGGTTTGGTTACAGTGAAAACAATTAACTTTACCTTTGTTGTCAACATGCCCTTGTGTCCCACTTAGCTAGCCTACAGCTAATTGATCCCCATCTTAAAAAAAGAACAAACCAACTGTTTGCAGAGAAACATATTTTACAAACCTAAAGCAAACAATAAAGTTGGACAAACTCAAACATGTTAAACACATTATTAGGGCCAAAAGCAACACAGCTGCCAAACAGCTGGAGACAAACAAAACCAACTGCATGTGAAGATGGAAGGCTTGGAATCCACTGAAGTATTGTATGTCTATTGAGGGAAAGACTAACATACAAAGGCTATAAGTTGGCTAACTTCTGTACATCTTGTCACTTCTTCAAGCTTGTTGCAGGAAAGCACAAAGACAATTTCTTGGACGAATCCTCTGGTAAAACTAACTGACACTGACTGTCTTTTCCTGAAATTGACCTGCTCCGGGGACTGTTTTACCCTGGCCATATAATCTGTTAAGAAGTGAACAACCTTTATAGTCCTGAAAAAAAGAGCTTAATGCAGAAGTTACCTACCTAACCAAATCCTTCTGTGTAGAAGGAATTTTTTGGAAGTTCATCGGTACACAGTGCACATCAATAAAAGTTTTTGTGAGCTGAACATGTGAAGTAACACTTTTCCTTGTACTTAAAATATCATTTCAATTCCCTGACATTTTTCTTTAAGCTTTATATGTATGTTTTGAGTTCTTAACTTACTTTTGTAGTTAAGAACCTTTTGCCTTGCTCTAAAACTAATGTATTTATGTGGAAACTTCATGAACATACTACTATATATATATATATTTCTTTTAAATCGGTAAATGTTTCGGTAGTGAGGTGTAATTTAATGTATTTGACCAGTTCTTATCATTTACAGTATGCTTCATGCTCTGACAAATACAAGCATAATGCAGCTCACATTCAAAGTTTCAGTAGTACTGTATGCCATGTTACAAAACTACCGCACAGCACATTAAAACTCAGATCTCAGATCCCTTAGGGGGGGGAAAAACCCTGCCTCTCTACTGTATACTGGGGAGCAAAACCTAATCTCAGAAAAGCTGAAATCTTGACAGCTTCATCAGATGTCATGCACATTATGTTTCAGCTTTCCTTCAACACGCTGATGGACATTTAATGTTCAAGGGAGTTTGATAGGAGCACAAAGGAAGGGAAAAAAAGCTTTGCAACAAAACACATGCATTGCCTTGCTGCAACCCAGTGGCACATGACAAGGTTTCCCAAATGATTTTTTGCGATGTATTTTCATTAAATTTTTCAGCATGACAGTGTTCCATTGTTTTTCTTGTCTTCATTTCAAAATGTGGGCAGCTCTGAAGCTGCCATGAGCATCAGACGATGTTTGTCTGGCAATGATTAATGCTATCAGTGATGAAGTGTTAAATTACCTTAATACAAAAATCTATTATCTACTGTAAATATTGATTAGGTAGGTCATTGTAACACTGCTTATTTGTATTTTGAATTCCAGGACGGCTTGGGTTTTGGACATTTATGACTTTATCTCACCTGTAGAAAGTGACAGGGGGGTTGGCCTTTGCTGAGCAGTGAAATTTCACAAGATTCCCCTCTAGAACGGGCTGAGGCTCCACAGAGAGATTGACAAGTGGAAGATCTAAAAAAAAAATGAAAAAAATGATTAATTAAGGAATAAAACAGTGACACAACAGTGGCACTCTCATCAAACATTTTGTAACAAACTTTAAGCATGAGACAAACAGTGTTCTTGACATGTTCAGTCGCGCAACAAAAAAAAAAAAAGGGTTCGAAAGGTACTATAGGGGAAAAAAATACAACATAGGAAAATGCAAAGCCATTTAAAAATGTCTTCAAAAGGACACGCTCAAACAACAAACCAAACAAACGTGCAAAATAAATAAGATAAACATGTTCCACTGACATACACAAGGTATAATTCTTTGATATGGATTACTTTGAAATACACAGTAGAAAAAAAAACCACAGTGTTGACAACTTATCACAGTTTGTGGTACCATTTTCACCCACATAATGAGCAATTACCCCTGAATATTTTGATACCCTATACGTGTTATCTTCCAACCACCCACCTGGTGCCTGTGTAGGCCAAGATGCTGGATAACACTGTTGTTTATTTTACAGGTAGAAAAGAGAACATGCTATTTTTAAACCCAAGCGTTCGATATACCCATTAGCACATTTAAGGAATTAAAGGAAAACTTGACTTGATAATTACATCCTGTAAATGGCAATTTGAAAAACACGTAGGATTGTCCACAACCCAATTAAAACAATGAACAACCTCAGTGATACAGTAAACAGGTCTCGGAATAACAAGCGTACAGATTATGCAAATTTAATAAACAACGTAATTCTTCCTAATTGACAAAGGTGGGATTCTCTTTGAAGATACATGTTTATTTCCATTTCTACCAGGTCCCATGAGCAATTACCAGCTATTTACCTCAGACTTAGAGAGTGAATATCAAGTAGGAGCTATTTGTCAAGGTTTCTAAAAAGAGGCTGGGTATATGTTGTTTATAGCATTGAATAAGGGAAGAGGACTGTTCTAACCTATAACTGTCTTGTCGAGTTTTAAGAAATCAGGTATGTGTTATAAGATGACTGCATGTGCTCTTATTACGAGTTATGCTGTCAATGTGCTCAGGGAGGTTTTTTTCTTCTGCTAATTTATATTGTTTTAAATAAAGTTTGTCAGTCATTGAATAACAATCTTTTATTCAATCACAAATAAAAATGTGAATTTCAAATCTTGTCTTCTTAGTTTATTCATTTCATTAGTCGTGCACTACAATTTTGTAATGTAATGAAATTTGAATTCTTTGTTTGGGGACCTTAAGCAGATATGAGATTAAAATGTAATTAATTAGATTAATTAATTACAAATCATGTAGTTAATTAGATTATTTTTTTAATCGCCTGACAGCACCAATTGTGACAATTCTTTCTTCTTTTCAAAATTGGTTAATGTGGGTTTCTTTTTTCCTGTTATGCAAAAACATGTTGACAACTTTTTACTGTAAGGTTAAAAAAAACAAACCTTTATAACACACCTGTCCTGCCAAGGCAGCAATATTCCATACGGCTTGCAGGGTAAACAGCTGTTTTTTTCGTTTTGTTTTTTTTCTGGGAGATGCCAATAACAGTCAACTTCTGCAACCCCTTAGCTATGTGCTATAAGAGACATACTGGTGGTAAGGCCTAATAGACAGTCGATTAGTTTCAGGGGAAAATGCTGGTTCTGGGTCTGATGCTGTTGTGGCCATCTGCTTAAGAGGTGTGCTAAGTATATCTGCTCTGTGTTCAATAAAACTAATGTACTAACCAGGGATTGTGTTTGGATGCAGATGAAGAGAAGTGAGAGCCTTTGAGTTTTTTTTAATGTAGAATTAAAGAAGCCCACAAACACTGCTGTAATGAAGCCAAACAGCACTGTGTAAAGTTATGAAGAGTGATTCTGCGAGTGAATATTTGTTTGTGTGGGCATGAAGTGTCGGAAAAACTGCTTTTTACCCTGTGGCTGTGCAGATGCTCTGGGCTGGCTCAGCTGCCACAAAGCCCAAGAGAGGGGGGTGGTCCAGGTGCCATATTCCTCTCTCTCTCTCTCTCTCTCTCTCTCTCTCACACACACACACACACACACACACACACACACACACACACACACACACACACACACACACACACACACACACACACACACACACCATATTCCCCATCAGCAGACTTACCTCTTCCCTAGACAGTTGCCCCCAATCCCCACCAACCACTCTACCTTCAAATACAACCTGTGCCATTTCTCCCCAGGCCAGTAAAGACAACAACAACATTATGGATCATGAATGACTGGAGGCCACTGTGAACCAGTAAGTCTCACCAGGTGCTGAATACCAACTCTGTGTGTCTGTGTATTTGCATGCGTATGCATATGTGTGCATGTGAAAAGCCATGTGTGTGCTTGTCATATCACAACTGGCAACCTCTCTGTGTAGTGGTAGTAATCCAGAAGGTGATTGTTGCATTGTGAGTGGCTAATTGTTTGGACATAAATATAGGCAGAGGGTTTCTTAGGGGCAAAATGACAGATGTGGCAATGGAGTCAGTAATAAAATCCAGCAAGGAGCTGAGAGTGGAAGACATAAGAAAACCACAGGGGAGGTCTGGAGTAAGTGTCTGTGCTCATAGACACAGTGTATGTGGAGAAGCTACACATAGCTATTTTACAAGCTTTTGATCACCAATGGTATTCCTTTAATTCACCTTTCAATCATGCCAACCTTTTTCTCGACCCTTAGAGACTTCTAAGGACACAACTGTTCAGTATAACGTCAATCTGGCAACTCATAAATGCTCTTTTCAAAATGAATGAGGTGGAAAAAATAACCCTCCCTCTCAACTAAAAGTAAGAGAATACAGTATGAAGACTTTGCATTCATTTCTAAGTCAGAGTTGCAATTTTGTTGTGGAGCTCCTTGCAGCCCATTAGCAAAGAACGCCAAGGGAGCAGCAGCTGTTTTAAGTCGGTCAACAAGCCTTGGGTGTGCAGATGGGACTGTCATTTAAATATTTTTTCACCCTTCAGATATGACAGATTCCTTATCCTTAAGACCATGTGTCACTTTGGTAAATACATACATGAAATGCTAAACTCGACGTGAAGTACCTGAGGACAGCACATCAATAAATTAGTTTTTTCTATTGTGTATTCTAATGGAAGGGACGTGGAGGATAGTAGAACATAACTTAGTTTAAGTTATGATAACATAACGATAAGGATGGTAACTGTTAAAACCGGCCGACAGCTTTTGATGGGTTAGTTCAAAGTAAATAGCAGATGGTGCTTCTGGAACAATCCTCCAACTTCACTCTATTTCCTAGAGATAGTGCCAACATAAACTGTCCCCCCCCTTTCTTAAAGCTCAATTTCCTATCTCTCCGGGTCACTTTAGACAGCTGTTCTCCAGTAGGACCAGCCTCAAACTCCAGGAATGTCTGCTCTTTCTGAAGGATGGGGAAGCTGTTTGTAGGCCATCCGCTGCTGGCTTCTAGCCTTAGCAATATGCGAACGCTGTCACATGGCTGGCTGAGTGGAATACTTGAGGGGAAGAACAGACTGCCTAAGAAACTGAGGTCCAGCATATTGATTATGAAATATTTGGTGCAACTGTGCAACAACAAAGAATTTAATTGGCAGATGTTTTACTCAAACAGCAGCTTAGATCTGCAGTCTGTGTTGCACATGTAAATGTGTGCATGTTAATCACACTGTTTTTGCTGATCAAATCAAAAGACAGCAAAGCTTAGATGAAAGCATTAAATTGTTCTTCAGGTCATTGTAAAAATAATTCCTTAATGCAGTTTTAAATAAGATCATCGGGAGTGCAGCATGCATAGAGCTTAATCTAATGTACAGACGAATCAGAGCATGTTTTCATCCCTTATGACTAAACTATTTCCTTCTTCCCTTCATATTCTTTCATCTGTTATCTGCCTTCTGATGAATTTGCCATTATCTGCTTGATTAGGCAGGGAGAGCATGTTGCTGCTACCAAAAACAAATCCTCCCCAATTGCACATCTGCATGTTCTTTATTAATTAGTCTCAACAAATGGCATTCATTTTCCTCCCACATGGCTCAGCTTGTTTGCAATGCAAACATACACAGAACCTTGGCTTTGCCTGTCCCTGGCTGATTCATTTGCTGACGACTACTTTGAAAGTGTGTTCCTATGTGGGCCAATGCTCTGCAGATATGCAGCTGGACAAAGAAATATCTGAAGCATAATATCCAGTTGTGTGATGATTGGGATTTAGTTGGACATGAAACTGTGGTATCAGAACCACATTCACTGCAGTGGATTTATGCTGTGTGGTAAGAGAGTTACTTATTAGAGTCCAAAGGGCATAATGCAAGTTAAGTCATGCTGCTAGAGAAAACAGCATCTGGGGGTAGCCACCCCACTGCTATCAAATAATTACAGTCTGCTAATGGACTGGTATGGACAACTGAAGTCAGCAGTCTATCCGGGGTTTTGAATCACCTCTGCTGGCTCTAAATCTCTCTCATTTTGGCAACTTCACCACTACATACTGTATTTAGATGCTAATTTGTCTAACCCGAGGTCAGATAACTCTATATGAACTTCTGTGGGGAATGAAATCGCTGAGGTGGATGTAAATCATGAGCATTAAAGTGATGATAAAATAAAATACCGTTGTAAAATGCATTGGATTTTAGGCCGGTTTAAGCTGTAGAGCAATGTGCTGGGCTGTGTTTAGATTACTCTCATTTGGATTGCTGTAAGTATGGAGTGGAGAGAAAGGGCAGCTCAGCTTGGAGGTGAGCGGAATACCAAATGTTGAGAAGGGCAGAAGGACTGAGATGATTTTAATTACTTTTGTTGCGACTAATATTATCTCACTAATGCTGCAAATTAGATAGGTCTGGGCAGGAAAATAAATGAGACTTTTAATTCTCATAAATAAAACTCACAAACAGTGAACCATGCAGTAGGAACTGTACAAGCATAAATTTAGAACACAGTGTGTGAATGCTCAAATGGACATTATCCCGTTTTTTTGTGAATACACGATCATTTAGAAAACTGCTTGTTTGCTGTTTTATTAAGGGTTAGATGAGAGTATCAATATCAATTCAATTACACTGTGTCCAATTCAGAGCTACCACTGAGTGTCAGGGAATTGCAAGGCATTAGCCCTGCATTCTATAGCTGTCAAAACATCATTTCCTATTCTAATCCGGGAAAGGGAAAACAATACTTTTACAAGACTGAGTGTATTGCATTGAAATCTTGACAAAGCATGATTCTTGGCATGGCAGTTTGGAGTAATTTAACTTTCAACTCTGAATGCAACCTCCTGAACAAAAAGTACCAACAAAGAGAGCTCAAGTAAAGCAAATTATAATCTCATTCAATCATCTTGAAAGGACCTAAGTGGTGGAGCGTACATTTTAGCCTCTGTGACGTACTGCATCCGGACCCCAGCGGGGTGCTTCTCGGACTAAAAGCAACTATTTACAGGAGACTGCCGCTTATCCTTCTGACTTGTTCAGGACTGGAGCACATTGAAGCACAATACATCATATGGGAACATGAACATGCAAGGTAAATTATACAATAAAATGATATCAATGTTTAAATGACTTGGCACCTACCTTATAGATAGTATATGTGGTTGCTGGTAAGACTAAATGGGACTTACACTTGACTTACCATGTAGTAGGAACTTTGTGATTTATGTTTTTCAAATTTCGTACACTAGTTTGATTTTATTGTTTTGCTGAAAACTTCAGTCCCAATAATGACTTAAATCATGTATTGTTCATGTTTATACTGAGTACAGAATGTACTGTATGTATAAAATAAAGCAGATGTTTTCTGTGCTTACAATACATGTTATTGCGTGAACTGCCTTGAACATTTTTACACAACAAAGTGTATTCAGAAACACAATAGGCAACTCTACATCCCATGAGTTGCTTTAACAAAGAGCCATTTTTTAAAGGAATGGGTTAGAACATGCTTGAGTGATGGATATGATAAGTGATTGATATAAAGGACATAATTTATTCTGTAAATGTTTAAACTAAAACTAAATAATTCATTTTGACTTATGATTGAGTTGAGGGGAGGTAAGAAGAGGTGGTCAGGTAACATTTATTTCCCATTACTCCAGAAATACTTGAAGGAAGGTAGGCTTTTGTTGCTATGATGATGGCTTGTACTTTTCTCAAAACATACTCTGTCACAAGAGTCAAAAAGTGCATGTTCAAACTAAAGATTGACTATTTGAACAAAAGTCCAACACAAAGGCTTACTTTTTGAGTTTCAAAGCACACGACACAGGGTAATGTCTGACAATGACCTTACACAGAACAAAAGAAAATCAGACTAAATACAGGGGGCGATCAGACACAGGTTTGACAGAAAGAGACAGGTGAAACTGACGAAGGCAATAAATGATACACAGGGACAAAAATAAATCAGGAAACAAGGAAACCTAAACTCAGAACTATATGAAGTACAAATACATACATAACAAAATAAAAGACAAAATCACAACTATGCAACAACAAACAAACTAAAGAAGAGAAAGTCATCATATACTCACAAAACACTATAATGCTAAGAAGTTATACAGGTATGGCTTTTTGTTACCCTTCTCCTCTTTTTTATATTGCATTATTCTATGACTATGCAGGCAGCAGGGATTCATATTTATTTCCCACCCATTCACACACGGATGCAAACGTTTCTATAGTAAAGTGACCATCATAATTAACTTATCCCATTTATACACATTCACAGACTTGCTTCCTTATAACAGCAGATTTCCATTTACCGCTCAGTTGTCCAAACACCCTGTCTTTAGTGGAGGAGCAATCAAAGAGACAACCAATGTGAGGTCTCGTCCTTAAATAGATGGAGGTCAACTTTCATATGCTTCTATTCCCCGAGCCAATTTCCTGTTATTTATGCACCCACCTCCTGTTTTTATTTGCAACACTAAGACGAGGTACTTGTCTTTGAACAATTTCTTTGAATTCTCCATTCGTATAAAGCTTTCCCGATTTCCAGCTTCACAGTTCTTCATTCTCAAAATATTTATTGTAATAAGTAAAAATGTATTGCTATAGCCTGAAAGACTTTTGTTTAAATAAACACCTATTAAATTATCTGTATGTCCCTACAGTAGACTTACATATATTTACTATTTCTAAAAGTGTCTGAAAAACATTGAACAGTTGAGCGTTTTCTTAAAGATGTCGTGTGTGTGTGCAAAACAGCTTAAAGTTTTGATATTTTCGTGCAATAAATATTCAGATTCTGATTCACATGCTGTTTTTGTGTCAAGACCCTTGTAATCGAATTAGGCAGCATTGAAATTAAACAAATTGATACCCAACATGGATGAATCAGAGTTCAATTACAGAATGTTTCATTTCAAAGGCAGCTTAATTTGGAGAAAGGGTTGTTTTTTTTTTTTCTCCACAAATTCCTGAGGCTTTGCTGAACTGTGCTGAGCACTTTACCTGTCAAGTTTCGGGAGGGAGGGGGGGCGGATAGACGAGAGGCTAAGCCTTGTGGGAGACAATTTGAATCTTGACAATTAGTCTATGCTGTCGCTCGGTTTGATCTCACACTGTGAAAAATGTTGTCAGGAGCTGTAATTGTGTAAAGAGCACATTTTGGAATGCTAATTAGAAAGCTGCTGCTCTCATTTTTCAGGGTTAAATCATACATTCAGGAGCGAGGATGATGCTATGATGGCGAACATTTATCACAGACACATCATTATACTTGCTGACAAATCAGTTAACGTGTGGGCAGACTTCCCTTTCTGACTGCATGACAAAAAATAAATGACGAGGACAAACTGCAACGGGTGCAAACACTAACAACTGTTAATCATTTTTACTCCCGCGCCTGAGTTGGCCTGATCGAGCATTGCCCGCTCTCGCCATGCCTGCCTCTTGTGGTGTACATAATGAAAAGAATGGAGCCGTCAGTCATATCAGCTCTCTAAATAGCATTTTCTGCTTTATTAGTCATACTTAATGGTGTTGAAGGGGCTGTGAGTGATGCAAAAATCCCTTTGTTCAAAGTCCTCCTCTTACTGTGAACACTTCTTGATCGAAAAAAAAAAAAAAAGGAAAAGACTCTCTGACAATTGAGGTGAGAATATGTTTTACACGCTGGGCTTACTTTGCCTATTTAAGAGGGGAATTGTGCATGCTCTGATCAAAAAAGATTGATGCTACGTGCAAGAAAATAAAAGAAGTAGAATCAGTGTGCATATATAGTTCCATGATAGCAGGCAGGTAGTTGGACCAAAACAGACAATCCCATTCATTTTAGACAGACAGCTCCTTTGATATTTCATCACAGTGAACAAAAAAAATGTGATGCATCATCAATCCATCCACCCACTTACAGTACATGGTTTGAAAAGCAAAATGGAAAGCAATTATAAATATCTATCAGAGCCTAAAATGAATTCTAGATGTTTACAGAGTGTTAGTCACGTATGTCTGACAGTCTGACAGTGTGTGAGAAATACCTTGCATGTCATACGTAGGGACTTTAAAAACTTTAACGAAAAACTGGGAGACTGTGAGGAAAGGGAAAGGTGCTGCACCAAATAGAATGAAAACAGAGAATCAGTGATAAATGAAATGCTTACGCTGGATGTCGATGGTGACACTGGCCTCCTTGCCGTTGGGGACTGCCTTGTTGGAGGCCTTGCAGATGATCTGCTGACCTGTCTCGATGTTGGAAGGTGATAGGTAGAGGGTGCTCACAGTGCTTTCTCTCCTGCCATCCCGCAGCAAGGTCTGTAAGAAACGAGTCAAAGTTTAGCAAAGTTAGAAAGTAGAAGCGCAGGTAGTTGTGAGGATGAAATATTGAAGCTTCTGGATGGTGCGAGGGTCCAAAAAAGGTGTTTAGCGACAACCTTGGATATTGATTTTCATGATCAATAAGTGCAACGGCAATTTATTTTGATTCAGAATGGAAACTCTAAACTATGTGTACCAAAAAAGTTTGTAGTGTATCAAATACACTTCGGATTGCATCTTCAATAACTGACATTCAGGGTGGGACGAAAAACAGTTTGAAAGGATGTACAAAGAGAAACCAAAAGAAAGTTGGAACAAACATTTACCAGAGAAGCTTTGATAAAAAAAGGTGTAAGATTGAACAAAGAAAAAAAAAAGAGGATGCATACATGCATCGTTTCCCTTGAGGGGCCAAAGCAAACCATCAGAAAACCCTACCCTGTAGTTTTACTGCAAAAGCTGATTGATATGAAAGAAAAAAAGAAAGTAGAAATATGTTTTTGAGCCTCTTTTGTGTGTCTGGAGAGCTGCGCTCTAGTGCATGGCTTGTCATACTCCACAAAGGAAATCAATCTTCTTTTCAGCGCTCATCCTCTGAGCCCTACATTGTGGAAGCCATCTGGAATCGGTTGGTAGCGCTCGCTATCTCTCACCCTCCCCAAAACACTCAGGGGAGGGCTCTGGGAGTGTATGTTAACCAGTGCGGGGCGAAACAGAGTCACTGACTAGAACAAATTGCGTGGGCAACGGGGCACAGTGTGGTCAACCACAAAGTCAAGATGCATTTCCCTGCCATGGCTTTAAAGGAGGCTCACTGCTGCTCTGTGCTTTGGAACAAAATAAGATCCCGCTTATAGTGAAGTACATCAAACATGAGCTTAATATAGAAAAAGAAATACAGTGTTGACCATAGGGAGCTCACTGTGGACTTGCTTTACTCAACAGCGAACCTGAGATTAGCCTAAGGATTGAATACACTGCTTTATGGGTGTCTCCTTTATTTGAATTCTTAAAGCAGAGCATGTAGAAACAGGAAACATGAACTTTATAAAGTTCCCTGTGCAAATGAATATTTCTCTTGTGCTATACTGACTATTCAGTTGTACAATAGGGTAAAATATGAACCAAAGGTACAAAAGGTAAGCTAATAGTTCTTGTCTGACTCTTAGCAACGTTCATTACTGTATATTAAAATGTTCTCATGAAATTCAACAAAGCTGAGAAGCACATTTCCACAGCCATAATCACTTCCCATTAATCCTTGGGTGAGTCAAACTGCAGCTCAAACCACTGGCAATTATCTCATCAGTTCTCAAGCTTAATGCAAAGGTTTCTTTTTAATAAAAGCTGTAATCTTCGTGCCCTTTCTCGCTTAAGTACGGCATATTCTAAATGATATCATTAAGATGCCATTGAAAAAGTTTGAACAGACATTTCTAAAGAAATATTCAAATCTTGCGACTTTGAAGATTAAGTACTGCAAGACATAGTTACAAAAAAACCTTTGGAATTTTGGAATGAAATCATCATTTATACATGAATTGCATTGTTATTTTTTATTTTATTTTATTGTATTATACAGGAAAAGACTGAAAGTAATATTACACAAGTTACAGTTAAACAGGCTTGACTCAGTTAAAACTGGTTTAAAGCAGGTCCCATTCTCCTGCACATAAAAAACAAAACAAAAACAAAGATCACGTCAAAGAAAAGACAAAATCAGACTTAACAACGCAGGGAATGGGGAAAAAAACCCTGAAATTAGCATTTTTAAAGTTAAATCAATGATTACAAGTTTATATGTTTGAAAGGACAACCTCTGTCAATAGCTGGTTCTGTAAGCCAGTACTAGGACTGCTACTGGGTTCCTGACCTGCGTTGGATCTTGGGACTAGAGCACTGAGCTGGAGACCAGATGTTGTAATGGATCTGATAGGAAAACATGAGTTTTTGTATTTTTCTGAAAGACATGGAATAACAGCAAGAAAGAGTAATACAGTGATGAGTGTAAGGGGCAAATTCTTTAAAGAAATTGTATATTCCATACATGTGTCTGTAAAGTCCTTCTGTGGGCTACGTGAAGAGCCATGTGATGAAATTCAAAGTTAAGCGTGAGTCACATCCAAAGCAGAACGCATTAGCTGTCAGACGCGGGATGTGTCAATGCAATATCCTTTCTGACACAATCAGGATTGTTTCTCTCATCGCTTTGGACCTGTCTGAAGTCATTAATCTTAGGAAGGGGGTTAGCAGGCTGCTACATTGAATTCAACACCATGCCATATTACAATTTGATACATTTTCATATCACTGACTGGAAGCGATGTGAAGAATACTTTTAACCCTGCTGGGAGAGGCGTACTGCAGCAGACACGATTGAGAAATGTAGGTGTGTTTCAATTGTAACTGGTGATTTCTAACACAAGAAGGGTAACATGAGCAAAGTAAGGCACACACTAGTATGATGTATTGTTTATCCTCCCTATTAAAGTTTAAGCAAACATTACCAGACACAAAAAAACATAAGCGTTCTATTTCTTTCTCTCTTTGCCATTCACTTGAAATAACATCTCTTATTTGTATGCTTTTAAATGTTGGTTTGTGCTGCTTGTTGACATCATGTTCTTGTCATATTGAGGGTATACTTCTTCTCTCAATTTGACTTTCATTACTGCCAGATTGATTTTAGTTACACACAAAAGCTCTTAGACTGCTCAGCAAACAAAGCGTATATAGCTAGCCTGCCACTGCCAAGATACACTTTAAGCTAATTTGTTGACCTGTCAGAAGCCTATACAGCCTTCATAATTATCCACTTATTAAATGCAGCTGAACCAGATGGATTATGACTTGATTCAAACTTGATGTGGTGCCCTTAAAACCTAATTCACTGTAAGCGCTAAACACGCTTACAGGCCATCTTCCTCATGCTTTGGTGTTAAAAGTAGCTGTTAACTACCACTACATAAAGGGCCACCTATTTACTAACATACTGTAGTATGAAGTATTAGTGAACATAGTACATAGTGAAGTATTTAAAATCCGGTCTTTGTCTCAAGACTGCTTTTTAGAGGTCTTGGCTCATCTCAGAATAAAAAAGCATTTTTACTTAGTCTGGTCTTGGTCTCAGACTGGGCAGACTTCAGATTTTAGATCAAGACCATTTACGACCACGAATGAAATGTGTAAAAGATTTTTTTAGACCAAATGTGTAAAAGATTTATTAACTTCAATTCTTTAGTTGTAATTTTATCCCCAACAACCTTCCTGGTGTTACAGTCTAAGTGACGCCCCCTGCACACAAGCAGATGATTGTTCATTGATATGATGGTCGCCCTGCCTTGGTCTTGACACCTAAATGTTTTGGTCTTCTTGCCTCTGTCTTACATCACTCAAGTCTCAGCAATGTATTGGTCCATGTCGTCTTGACTACAACCCCACAAAATACTGTAAGTTTAGTGTTGTTGTTTTTTTTGCCGAATGTACTTTATCAAAACACACCAACAAACAATTGTTAAAATGAATCTGGTTCTACAGTAACAATGGATGTATGTATGTTTGTATACCTTTGTAAATTAATGTTTGTATGTACCACAAAAGAGGTAATGAGAGGTTATGACTTTGATGTTGTTTTCCCTTTATTAATAATCCAAATAGTTTCTTTCTCTTCTCTCATTGGGCCAATAAACAGAAGGTAATGTAAACATTAACACCCCATTTAATAACCATTAAGCTACAACATTACCTGACTCATATACCTTTAACCTCAAGACTGACATTCAGGGAAAGCCTTGATTGGGTCAATTATCAGGGAAGCAGAGGAATTAAGCCTCCTGGGGAGGGTGATAAGTTTATCAAATGGCCAAAATGTATTCATCTTCACAACATTATTCAATGTTCTGACAACCAATAGAGCAAGCTTTTGACTTTACAGCAAATGTATACAACAATTTGTTTTACGTCTAACCACTTATTTATTCTGCTACACATTTTTGGTATTTTTTCACATAAGAGGATGTTTTAAATCTTTCCATTTCTCTGAAATATGTTGTTTCATGTTACATCATTTTTTGTAAATGTGTGTCATAATTAAATTAATTTTGGTTTTGGTTGGAAGTTTCTTGCTTTAAACCGTAACTCACTGCACTTCTAAATTAACCTTTCTAAAGTCTTTGAAACCAGTTAAGTAAAGTGATCTTTTTATTTTAGAACAAAGTGTTAATTTAAATGAAAAAAATAAGTTAATTAGCTTGACAGACTCCTTTGATATTGATTACATCTGGCATAATGAATTACAAGTCCTTTGACTAAATGCTTTCTTGAACCGCTGGGAAAAATACACCTTTCTCCAAATGGCAAAAAATAAAAGAGTTGACATATTAAATGCCCACTCAGATTTTAATTGCTTACTTTATTTCAAAGTATTCTCCCATCATATTACTCAATGAGTGTAATAATTCAAATGAACTACTTTACACACACACACACACACACACACACACACACACGAGTACACACACACACACACACACACACACACACACACACACACACACACACACACACACACACACACACAAATTCACAAACTCCCATGAAGGATTGGGGAAGAACAATACAACTGAGAGGCTGAAGTCGCAGCTGTTTAGAACACTTGGAGGAAACAACAGAGAGGAAGTGAAAAACCAGGATTGGAAAATGGATAATTATTTTTTTTATGCTGAAAATGATTTCCATCAACAGCAGCAGCCTCATGTCAACTTCAGCAATTTTCCCTGATATTAAACAGCAACAAGATTTTACTGCAGCACTGAGAAGGTGCACAATAAAAAAAAAACACTATTCTGCTCTTTCCAGCAAGAACAGATCATAAAAATGTCATTATTTCTTTGCTTTCTTTCTGTCTCTCTCTCTTTTTTTTTTTTTATTCAAACCACCTAAGACTGAGATCACTCCCCAGTCTCCTGCTCCCCTCTCAGCATGCCACCGGAGCATTCAGCAAAATATGTAGCACATTGGGGAGGAGAATGCATCATGTTTTTCAAATGATTTGTTGTACCATTCAGGTGCAGTATCACAGAGCAAGTGTGCACACCTCCAAAACACAGCTCAGACCTGGAGGCTGCAAATGACAAACAGTCCTTTGCTGTTTGCCACTGAGCAGCTCCACCACAGCAGATGGGAGATGAGTGTTTGAGGGAAGAGAGAACATTATTCATTTTCTCCCTCTGCCCACGTTTTCACAGCTAGCCTTGATATTTGAACCATTCACCTTACTGAGACGAGAGTTCCTGCCACTTAATTATTTTAGATGCACTCCCCATAATATTGCGCTTCTGTTTATTGAAAGCTACCATGACTAATGATAAGCAATCCATCACTTCAGTGACTCCTTATATAGTCAAACCAACTCACATTCTTTAAAGTGAGGCTTTAATCATACGCTTCCTCTTTAACCACTGGTCCAGTAAATAGTTTTCTAAGAGGTCATGTAGCTGATGTTTTGGAATCCTTAGTGGAAAATTATCTTTAGGTCAGAAATGTCATTAGATATGACACCATCAGGAAAGGCCTTTCTGTGACTCCTCCACCACATCTGCTCACATTAGACCTCTTCATCTGCAGGATATGAGATGACCATCAGAGCAGATGATTATGCTTACAAAATGTCCCTGCACTGCTCTTTGGACCCCAAAAAAGAGTCATCTCCTTTTAATCGAAGCCATTGCTTTTTAATGGAAGGCAATAGAGATAAGAGGTAAAAGGGACACACTTGGGCTCAGTGCAGACATGTGAGCATCCATCAGCTACCAGCACAGATTGTCCTCATATCTGCCTTCGCTCTGAGAGGAAGTAAAGGCAGGAAGGGCACTCTCCGCCCACCATTAGCAAGCAGCACCTCCAGCAATCACTTTATTCAAATCGGCCTGGTGCCGTAGCCCAGTCCAATCAATGACATTTATCTGCTCTCTGAAAAAAGCCGATAATGGGATGAGGCAGCACAGGGAGCGAGGCAAGCAAGCAAGGCGGGGGAGGTGTTAGTGCTTTAAAGCGCCTGGTCTCTTTATGTGCTCAGCTTAAATGAATACAGAACATGACAGTGTTGATTGCATGATTAGTGTAAAGGTTGATTGTCAGTCAAGAGTCTATGGGGTCAGATGATCATGCCATCGGGCTGGTGTGAACAGTAGCTCTAACCTACTGTGGCATCAAAAGTGGGAACACAATCAGTCAGAGAGAATCATACTTCAGCAAGAAAAGGTTCAGGCAGAATCCAGCATTGGAAGTGGCATGTTAGATTTTATAACAAGACAGGAAGATGAAGAGAGACAAATGTCAGTGAAGGAGGAGATCAAAACACCAGAGAGAAATGTAAAGTCCCTGAAAGATCCATGATCTTGCCATCTGCTTGTCTGAGCTGATTTGTATACTGGGAAAAAAAAAATCCACCCGTCTTTTTGTAATCAAAACACAACCTGGATTTTCAAGGAGCTGCATTTTAAAAAGCTGTCTGGATGCTGAGGAAAACGCCCACCAATGACTCAAGCAGTCATTCTGATGCATCTCATGGATGTCTAGCGGACTCACAGTTATTTATAGCAGATCAAGGCATGCAGATGTGTAAAGTAACAGGTGTTTTTATACCCTATCGCAGATTACTTTTATGAAAAAAGTGGTCCCAAAAATTAAATCACAGCAACCCTCGATTGTTATTCCAACCTCCCCTCCATCCCCAGTGGATGTTCAAACCTGGTATGACACACACCTCTATGCTTACCTTGGAGTACATGGCCCCATTAAGAACCTCTCCATTGCGGATCCAGATGATTGAAGCTGCTGGTTTGGCGTTGTCAGCATGGCAGGTCAGATTGAGTGGGTCTCCAGCCCGAAGACTTACCACGGGCCCTCCACTGATGATTGGGTCTTCTGGGGGAACTTTTGAATCAGACACAAAGAAGGAGAGGCCATTAGCTTTAAGATAATGATATGCTAATGAATTACTGGCACTTTTGTCAGAAACAAATAAGTGTTGCAACCTTTACATTAAATGCGCACAAGCATCCAACCTAGACACGTAAAAGGGTTTGGGTTGTTTTTGTTTGCCATAGACTGTATTTCAGAAAAGCTACTTGCATTGTATCTAATCATGTGCAGTGGATGGCTCTAGTGGTTTCAGAATTAAAATTTAAATGGCGTGAAACCAGATAGAAATTGACCAACTTCAAGGTATTACACCAGTTTATACAGTTTATTGAACAATACATGTTTTAAATGGTTAAATTTATATTAAAAAACAAAAACAAAGTTGAAGCTGGTGCTTCATTGCAGTGGCTCTCAACTTGTTTAGTGTTAAGACCAACCACCAACTCCTCCACAAAAAAACATGACCCAATTTGATGACATTTTTTGACCCACCAGTTCAGAACCACTGCGTTAAAGTGTGGCTACTTTTTGACTTGACAAGTTGCTGCAAAGTCTTGTCAACCAGGAAAGACATGTGACATAGCGTAAAAAACATCCATCTAAACATTTGTCACTCAAAAGCAGGATGGCAAGCTTCTAACTCTAATTGGCAGGTTCACAAACTAATAGATGGTATTCATCACCTTCTTTTAACAGTCTGTGTTGAAAACAGAATCATAGCATGCACGTTTTTAATACCTTTCTTCAAATACAAATTAAGCTTAAAACCTGACCCATCATGACACCAACCCTCATCATTACCATTTAATGAGTACTTAACAATGCAAACAGGGATGACACTTTAGTTCATTGTATACACTTTATTATTGTTTAAAAAGTGAATACAGGCCATGTCTTCTCTTACAGGGAGGGAAATGACTTCACAGTGGGACAGAGGTTCTTTTTACCATTTTTTAATGGGTAAAAAGTAAGGGTGCTGTGTTTTTTAAGGCTTGAAACACTTTGCACAAGTCACAGCATGATTCTCTACATAACAATAAACTCTGCCATCAATGTGAGTAGCTGTGGTTTTCCAGCTATATCTATAATGTCACTATAAAACAGGCTTTGGTGTATAAGCCCCATCAGACACACATGTACACATGTTCGGCGGATTTCTCCCCATCTCAGCTTTGACAAATACTACACGGAGAAGAAAGCATCACAGCAGTGCTTTATGTGTATCTGAATGGAACTGATCAAAGTCCTTTTCCTGTTTTACCCATGAGCTGTTCTTTACCCCCCCCCCCCTTTTTCTTTTTTTTTATAACTGAAACTGCAGTGAATTATTGATTGACCTGAGTGCTCATTACAATGCAGATCTGGGGCAAGATGAAATCAAAGGCTGCAGGCAGCTGCCATATTCCCCTGCAAAAGCCTCGTGATTGGAGGGAAGGCTGTTATGAGCTAGATTTATGCTGTCAAACAGGACTGAGATGAATGAAAGAAGAGAAAATGTAATTTGGCATATTGTTTTGTACATTTAATGACAGTAGGAATAAAAGGGCTCTTTTATGGCCGACATAAATTAGTGCATTGTGTCAGAAGAGTGTGTCTTTAGTATTATGTTCCCTGCCTTTAAATAAAATGACTGTCATGTTGTCACTTAAAACAACTTCACGTTGGTTTTATGTTGCTCTAAATGTGTCTTAATATGAACAAACAAAAAAATCATTTGTTCTTTAGATTTAATTAAAGGTGTTTTAAGGTTACCTTAGTTAATAACCAAATAAATAATAGTCATCCAATATATTTCTATAATAAATACTTCTAATAAACACTATATATATATACATATCCAGCCATGTGATAAAACTAGAATCTGGAATCACACTGAAACTTAAAACCATTAAAAATGGATTTTGTTGAATGTTTTGACAGACTTAAGCTAAGAGTGTTTGACTTGCTGTTTGAAATCAACCCATTATTTTGAGAAAGATACGCCAGTGTTGTTCTTTTCCATCACAGTCACACAGTGAGGCTTATCTGAAACAGTGAAAACACTCCTGAAGGGACAAAATAGCATGAGATAAATCTCAATTTAAAAAAAAAATAACTTGAGCTTATTTAATGACCTTTATTAATCGGAAATAACTAATCAATGCTGACTAGAGCTGTCTGTATAATGATAATATACAACAATTCAATGTTCATTCATGTTTTTACTGTTGTTTTTGAAGCTGTTGTGACACCCAAATTTACCCCATTGGGAATCAATAAAGATTATCCTTATTCTAACAATTCATTGTGCTGCTTTTGCAGAAAGCAGGCATCCACCCACAAAACGACATCCAAAAGTTGCTACAAAACATGACATTTGAGGGGTGGATAAAACAATGCAATATCCATGCAAATAATGAAACAGCTGCATTATGTTCTCTGTTCATCAGTATGTTATTCTCCACTCTTTTGTTTATGTTGTCATTCTGTTGGACTACACATAGCATTGATATGAAGACAAAAATTGTCATTATAGCATTGTATAGCGGACTCTCATGCTTCATCTTCTGTTATTTCTGTGTTGTCCCCCCCGGAGACTCCCCGGAGCCTTCCTCCTAAAATGATCTAGATATTTTCAAGAGTGCTTAATATTTTCAAGAGTATTTAAGACACAGCTATTTCATGTACTGCACACACTGGCCATGTTTAATCTGTTGTATCAGATCAAGAGAAACAGCCCTTTAAGACGGGTGATGCACAGTAACATCACAGCTTAATCAAGGGTTGATGAATACTTGGGGGTGGAATTTTTTCTCTTTCAAGCTTATGACTCATAGCTGCTCGTCGCAACAGCAACAAAAAAAGACCAATGTTTGTCCAAATTATCAGTCATGCCCAACAGTACCCCACATTCACAATGAGTAAGGACTGAATCATACAAGTGTGGGGACAGTGAAGTCTGCACCTGACGAGACTAATAGCTCTGACCGACTAGACCAGTAAATCAGCTTTTTTTTTTTGAAAGGCAATCCCTGCTCACTAATTCCTATTTTGTATTTGAGTTTGAAATGCAGTGTTAATTCTGACTGGCTGCCTTTCATCTCGTCTTCATAAATATGCAGAGGGTTGGGTGAGGTAGAGGAATCTCAGGTCAGCACTAGTGGTGTGCTGATCGAGGCAAGTAAGAAAGAATCTCTGTGAGAATGTGGTCACCTTCTGTTCTTTTATATTGGAAACAAGGTCAAGCAGATCACAATAGTTTATGCTTTTTCGAAGAGCCACAGAAAGGTATGAAAATGAGAGTGGGAGATTGAAATGAACTGGGACTTTCGAACAGCTCCTCCATTTGCCATTAAAGGAAATGAACAAACTACAGTTGATTGCCAAGACCCACTGTCATTCATTTGCTGTCAGTACTTGCTTTCAAAAACGACGGAAACTTTAATTAAATGCCATGCATATAGGGCAGCCATAAAAGGTTTTTTTATGGAGAGGGGGAAGATTAGAAAGAGAAATCTGACAGTATGGGACTGATAGGACTCAGACTAGAAAATTCACCACACATCCATGTGAGGTGATTTTCTTTTCACGTTGCAGAGAGGCTTTTAAAGATCTCCCCGGAAGGAAATTCTCCTCCTATTCACAAATGAACACAAATATTGGCAACAGGGGTCAGAAGGTGACACTATAATGAACAAGGTGATATCACTGCACATTGTTTTGTAACTCACTGCATGCCTCCCTTTGACCTTTAATGGGCTCAGTTGTCAGCTATTATTCAGCCATATGATTTCCTTTAAGGGCTGCCAGAGCGTACAGTGCAAAATGAGTTTACGATTCTGTGCATAGAGGAGCTACATGTGAGAGAAGAGGTCAGGGAAAGACCAAACAGAGCACAGCTGCACTTTGGGGTCATGTCCCCCTGGAGGCTTACCTGCCAGCGAGGCACTGAGGGTGAATAGTGAACAGACAAGAAGAAGAAGGACATGGCTGGCTGCTTCCATCCTTGCACCCACACCTTTTGTATCTGTCTGTCCTCCATTGTGTTTGAGGTCTTATTGTATGCACAGACAAGCTATGACAGCCTGCACTTAAACAACGTTCTGCAACTTGCACATGGCTTTCAGCTTTGGCTCTTTTAGCTTTCTTTTTTTTTTTTTTTTTTTTTTTACAAAATCACCACCACAGAAAGGACATGAAAAAAGTCACTCTTCTAGGCAAAGAAGGGAACTTGGACTTGATTACACAATGAGACCATCAAAAGAGGGAACTTTTGTTCTATTTTTCCCTGCCAGGTGAAAGCCCCCTATTTTTTTCCGCAGAGATTTGACCAATATGGCAACATCCATTGAATACAAATGACCAGCTTGGAAAAAAAGAATAATTCAAAAAGAAAATGTGCTTTTTCTCTTTATCTGAGATCCTCCACTGATCCTACTTCATGACTGCCAGGTTTGACAGGGGCCAAGCCTTGAACTTGAATCAGCCATCATCATTACTGGGCTGTTTGCAAACTCGGCAGTCCCTAATGGTTCTAAATTAGCTCTTTACTGCAGCAATTCGATGGACTTGGCATAAGTAGTGTGGTCAGTGGTACAGATTGATCGCTCCTGTTTAATTACAGGGCTGACTCACAGCAAACTCTGCTCCACTAGCTTTTTTTTTTTTTAAACTTGGGGATAATAATGTAATCCTTTTCATCACTTTCACAAATTTGCAATCTCCTGTGCCTGCATAGTCCAGGGGACACGCACATTCCCAGATTAAAAAAAGTAAAATAAATACAAATCAAAGATAACTGATAGAAAATCTGTCACCAAGGGGATTTAGCATTTGCATGTCTGTATCAATCAAAGATGTAAGAAGTGGTTCAGTCAGAAGACTTAAAAAAAAGCCTGAGGATTCAGCCAGTTCATTACTTTAACATTTTTCTGGCCACATTGCACCAAGCATGTTAGATCATAATATCCAAGCAGCCTTAATATCATGTTTGGTTTTTCCCAGCTTACATTAACTATCTTCTTTCCTGTATTTTGTTTTACGGCTAAAAGCATTTTGGGAGATCCATTACTGTACCTGGTCTAAGATAAAAATTAAGATTCATTTATGTCTAAAAGCCTGTACTTTCGTGACATCATTTACTTTTACTGTGTAATCAAAGATATCTATAAATGAGTCCAAAGCATATTGATGTGTAATTAACTCAACAGTGCTGGCAGTAAGTCTGTCACCACCAAGAGAGACCTGAATAAACCTTTGGGTCCATGAAGCTGCCTCTTTTCCCAAGGTACATATGAATTCTCCAAACACCCAACATAAAAAAAAAATCCCACAAAGCATAAAGCTTGGATTCATGGGAGGGGATTCTGATAACAGGTGAAGGAGTTTGCCAAGGCATCCTTTTCAGTCTGGTAACACGTAGTGTTGCTGATGTTGAACCTGCTGGGTTTTTTTTGGACCAAACTAATATTGAAGGCACTTCTTCTAGGCAGCCAATGAAATCCTGCGAGCATCCTGGCTTTCCAGAAGCACAAGCATGGGAGAAAAAAAAAGCAATTTGGAGGCGACTGGATGAGGGAGGGCTACTCTCAACGAGGCTATACGGTGTATAGGAGAGAAGACTGGCATTGTGTAGCAGCTGTAGCGCTGTGCTTCAGAAGACGTGTCCTGAACAACAATGAGCTTCCTGACTTGCCTGTCTATTCCAGAAGAAAACTCTTATGGGTCGCCTGTCACTCCCTTGTGACAGCTTGCAGAGTTTTTGATAGATCGATCAGGAAAAAAAAAGTAGACAAAAAGGAGAAGAGAGGAATACTCAACACAGGTGGATACAAGAGACATGCATGGCTCACTGGCCTAAATCACCGGCCCTCTTCAAGTGCTGTCATTGTACATCTGTTTGGAAGCCAGAAGAGCCTCAGCCATGTGTAGGCACATGAGAACACAGACACAACCAAGATTGGAGAAGAAGAATGAAGGTAAAACAATGGAAGAAAATAAATTTCCCCCCTCAAAAACAGGGTGGCACATGGCAATCACAAAGAGGATAAAATGTAGACAGACAAGAAAAACAATGAGCAGAAGACAGAACCTGTGTGTGCAATGAAATAGGCAGGAAAGATGTCCTGGGAGAGCCTATGTTATATAGAAGGCAGGTGTAGTGGGAGGAAAGGAGGTACATGTGGAAATGAGTGGACAACAGTTGACAGTCTAACATAAAGATACTGAATAAACGCAGTATTAAAACTGTAATCTCTTTTTTTTTTTTTTGCGGTGCTGGTGTCATGATCTACCAAATGAACAGTGCCTAATAAATCAAGTGAGGGAAGGATGAAGATGAGATGAGGAGCGGAGATGCCAAAGCTGTCAGAGGAATGCCGAGCCTGCTCCTTCACAGCTCAGCCATGTGCAGCCCCAGAAGCTGCTCTCCACAGATTGGGAGAGTGCTGACATTGCTGCTCACCACCCAGCTGTGTTCCGCTTTATAGCTTTGTGTGTTTTACGTGTGTTTCAGCCAGAGTCCAAGATTCAGGCTCCATAATCACAGTTAACACCAGAGAAGGGTCTGCCAGGCATTAGCCTCCACTGTTTTACATTTGTCCTTAAGCTTACACCAATTACAGTTAGCAGAAGACAACAAAAATATATATATATATATTTTCCGATGTTGTGTGAATTTAAATCAGCTTTGCACCTGTACACAGTTGGTTCTGTTGTTTTGCAGAGCACAGATGTATTCGTGTCATTTCTCTTCCTTCTGTTGAAGTGCTGAGAAAGTAAAAAAAAAAACAGAAAAAACATCCTACATGCAGTCTGTCTGCCATAATCACGCACCTGTTCACAGCTTCTCTGATATCATAGAATGTAGTTATCATTCCATCTCGTGTTTCAGACAAATGGCAGGAAAGGAAATGAAATATAAGCTTTAAGAGTCATATTTTCTCCCAGAACGACTGCAGTTTAAGACTCCTCATCTCTCCTACTTTCGGACTAAGATGTGTGGCGAGACCTAAATTAACTTTTGTATGAGAAAAAAAGATTGGGCACTTTAAAGCTTCTTTAAAAACTTTAACGTTTGACTGAAATTATGTTTCAGGGTTTTAGAATGTGTCTCTGACAGAGAGAGGATTTCAAACTCAATACCAAGGATATTACTGATTTATATAACCTTAAATGATGAAATAAAAAAGTAGAAAAAACATGTGTGCAGCTGAACACAAAGACATAAAAACCCTTTCTCCTAGTCTCTATTATTCATTAAGAGATAATAGAACTTCTAACTGTTCGTCTTATCAGACAAAATAACTTACTTTAACCCTGAAAAGCTATAAAACAGCAGTATGACTCTACTGTTTGATAGTGAAAACACGGCAAGCGCCACGGCTAGCAGTTTAGACCTCCTACCTAGTTGAGGATCGTGTGCAACATCGTATGTGTTGTAGCATGAAAACTTCTATTTCCTTCTGTAGCCCTCAAAGTTCAACTCCATTACTAAAAAGCGTGGTGGCATGAGCCTTGAAAACTAATGAATTCAGAGCTATCCAAAAGGAATAGCTGATTCAGCGTTAGCAGTTGTGAACAATGATGACAAAAGATACCCTTGGGCTTTTGTTTACATGCATATTGTTGTTGAAGCAAGGGTCCAAAACATTAACAATGCAGAAAAGGGAAAACAAATATCTTTCACACAATGGCTCATGTGAGTGCTTTCAATTATGTTTTGTCAGAGGACCAGAGTCATAACTGTCAAATTTAAAGGCATTTTTAAGGACAGTTTGTGTAGAGGATTGTGGAAGTTACACAGTAAAGATCTGATGTTAATGCTGGAATAAACCAGCAAGTCAAAGTACCTATACATATATATATATATATATACAGTATATAATGACGCCAGGATGAAGGGATTGAAATAAATAAATAAACTGGAAAATTGTATGACCCTGCACTGCATGGGCACATCTGGAAAAGATAAAAAAATGATTATAAAATGAATCAGAAATGTTTCTTATATGCTTCTTGCGCTAGCCACAGAAAAGCACCTCTAGAAAAATGGACTGATGATGAATGAATGATGTGCAAAATTAATTTTAAAGGCAACAATATGTAATCATTCAGTTTGGTGCACTTTGGCGCCCAAGGAAGATCTCTGAATGTAGCTGCACTGTCCTAAAACACATAGTGCTGTAACACCGGCCCCTCATGCACAAAGCCCATCTGTTGACAAGCAGAGGGTGAATGCTGAAAAGTGCTTGAGATGTGCGACCATGCAGTTCTGTGCAGTAAAGGGAGCATTACTTGTCTCTGCTACAATTTTGCAGAATGGGAGCATTTTCTGACAAGGAAGCACATCTCGACAGAACACTGTCAAAAACGTGAAATGCCCAAGAACCCCGCGGACTGACAAGGTCCAGTATTTACTTTAGTCTGGCTTCTTGCTCAGTTACTCTCTCTTTCTCTTCTTATCATTTCTTTGCCTCAGCCATTGTATCAAACAGTACAGTGGAGACGGGCTAACGTGCTTTTACACATGGTTACAAATAGTGCTGTGTGGAAATGGCATAACATAATTCTGTACAATACAAGTTGTTGTACAATAATTTTGACTTTGAAACTTCTAATTAAAGGTTAAAAAGCGGCATATTGTTGCTTTAAAAAAACTGAAGATGAGGCAGCTCACTTCACTTCAAATAGAGTGCAACACAGAGGAGTCCTCTTCGCCACATCTTTTTTTTACCTTTTAAGTGTCTCCATAGTAAAGTAAAAACCTGATGAGCAAGGCCATAACTTCAGTTAACAGAGAGATGGATGCACCAAGTGGCTCTTCATTAATTGTGTATCCCCATAACAGTTAAAATTAAGAGGATTCAGTAATAAAAGAATTGCCGTTGTCTCTGCATTAACAATGAATGATGCAATGAGTCACATAGACATAAAAAAGACAAAGTGAGACGGAGGATGATACAGACAGGGTAACAACAGCATTTAAGGCAGACTGATCTATTAAAATGTCAGCAGTTAGTCCAAAAAATGGCATCATATTTCATTATGACATAACACACTCCTGTTCACAAAAAGAAACAAAACACACACACACACACACACACACACACACACACACAACAGCTTGACAATGTTTAACCAGAGACCTCAAACAATCAAACAACAGTGATCTTCCTTGCCTTTGTTCTCGTGGTCCCAGACCTGAGGTAAAAGATTAGAGCAAAGGTCTGGAGCAATGCCAACGTGCTGCAAGGGATATAATTAGCCTCAAGGGTCTTTTTTGGACCTGAAACCCTCCATTCTCATCCTTCATGACTAATTCAGAAGACCTTGATTCTCCTCTGGCACTGGAGGGTGAGCCTCAAACGCTTGCACGAGGTTAAGTTTTTTCCTTTTTTGCTCACATTGCTTCTTGGTAAAGCAAATTTTTTTTTTTAATTAATTTTTGTTTGTTAAAGTTTACTTTTTTTTATTTATTTTTTAATCACTGTTGCCTCCAGACGGTATGGCTTAGATGATTGGATAAACTTTTTTCCATTTTGTTCTTATGAACGTGCAGGTCAGGTAAGGTGTCTCAATGGAGCTATTTGACTGACGAGGCCAAACTCAGTAAATCACGGAGAAGAAAAGCAACAAAAAAAATAAATAAAAAAAATTGCAGTATTTTTTCTTAGGCAGTGATAAAGGTTTTTCTCTGGGTGCCAGAAAATATTTATGTTATGTTACTTCCAAACCCATCAAAGTCGAGTCGAGAGAAGTTCCTCTGATATGGCACATGCAGGAGTTTGGGCTGATATTGAGTTATGAAAGATGGAAGGTTTGAGTTGTAGATTTATTCTGCTGCCAGCTCTGAGAAGGCAGGCTGTGTGTGTGTGTGTGTGTGTATGTGTGTGTGTATGTGTGTGTGTGTGTGTGTGTGCGCGTGCATGCCCACTGGTGAATGTGGGTAGGATTTTGTGTATGTACATTCTGCTATGCCAATGCATCTGTGTGCGTGTGCGAGCAGATAGGTGTGTGTGGTCGTAGCTGTCTTCCAAGTCAATAGACGCACTCTGTCACCGCTGGCAAGTAAATTGACAGCTAGGAGTTTGCAGTGACATAGGCCTTGCATATATTTCCTCCATTACCGTGTGTGTGTGTGTGTGTGTGTGTGTCAGCCTGGAGTTCTCTCTGGCAGTGTGCTCAGGAGTCAGCTCGCTCGGCAGGGGATTAAACAAACACCTTCTATTCAGGCTTATGGTGACGAATGATAAACTCTCTCACCCTCAATCAGCCCAATAGGTAATAAAAGGCTTTCCCTCTCTCGTAGTATTTGCACTTTCTGCTGCCGCGTGTTGCACGCAGTCTGAAGTCAAGCCTTCCTGAATAATAACGTCTTTGTTTTAAATACTCTGAGCAGTTGTTGTAAAAAAAAAAAATGAATTGGGAAAGCATGGCTTCAAGAGGTATGAACAAAAACACAAAATATTTGTATTGGCTTTGTGACACAGCTTCTCCTTCTCAATGAAGTGGTACTTGAAAAAAAAAAAACTGCTAGGAAGGCTGTAAAACTTGTCCTTAAATATTTGGTGCTATTGTTGAGACCTAAATTGCCCTTTGTTGAATGTTGTCTGAAGGATGCATTCATAAAATCCATGACCTTACCTACTGTAAAATGTAAGCATAAGCATCATGAAATGTCAGTGACTCTTCTGCTCCTTGACACGGTGAACTAAAGGCACTTTTTTTTTGTTGAGAGCAAAATGTATTGAAACACAAGAGGAGATAGAAGGAGATAGTGTCTGAAGGTAGGAAAAGCACAGTCACAGCACACATTTAGAGCTTTCAGGAGAAATATCCATAATTATTCACTCATATCCATTTGCAGGGGTCTTGGCAGCCGGAGAAACGTTATGCCCCCATTCATCTTCCCCTATCTGCTTTTCTCCTGCTACTCCCCTCTCCCCACCCCCAAATCGTTAGTTTCACTTTTCATTAGACTGGATCAATAAGGCGGATCAGTCGCTCGTGGTGGGGATACTGCGTGGCAGACACCTCTCTCTTTCAACTATTTTTTTTTTTTTTATTCCCGATCCTCAATCCCTCTGCCTTGTTCTATTTCTCCAATGAAGTAGAGAAGGTATGAAGTGTGAGGCTCGAAAGGCCTGAGGAGGTGTCGTGAGCCAGCGATTGCACTAGTGCCACTCAGGAAGGCAGAAATGGCAACGCTGAATGATAACCCAATGCAGTTTAATTAAGAAGCAGTAACCTCTCAAGCTTATAGTACTAATGAAAATGAAGGTTACATGCAGAGGAAGGAAATTAATGTGGAAATGTAAGGGTCTGTATAGGGTTTAGCCAAATTAACATGCCGAAGCGACATTGACATAACTGCTTCCATGCATACTTTGCTCTAAGAATTTTCTGCCTCTTCTCTAGTAGGAATGCATGTGCACGTTATATTCTCCATAGTGTATACTCTCATTAACTATGGAGCACCACTTTTGTAAGGGCCCACTGAGGAGCAATATGTCTCTGTTTAGGTTTTACCCTCAAGAGTGTGAGTCATCTGTTTGTAGTATTTGGGATGATGTTTGCAAACCTGGACGTGAATGTCAGTATTCTACCAAACAAACAAACAAGAACTGATCATGCTGCAGCCACTCTAATACAAGATTAGATATTTGTGTATACATGTAAAGAACTTAGATGACGCTGATGTGATCTTATCATGAGAATGAAAAATTGACAATAGTGTGAAAATCCAGTGATGCCAATAAATCTGCTTTGCACCTCAGTGACTGGAGGTAGTTGGCTGGTACATTGGTGTTGTTTGGAGTGTGTGTGTGTTTGTGTGTGTGTGTGTGTGTGTGTGTGTGTGTGTGTGTGTGTGTGTGTGTGTGTGTGTGTGTGTGTGTTGAATTCAGACTCACCAAGCACAGTGAGGCGGGCAGGACGAGACCTCATGGCGGCCTGGACGGCCTGGCACTCAAACACAGCATCGTCCATCAGCTCGACACGCTGAATTCGCAGATGATGCTCTCCTGAACCATGGTCGCCAATCACTGTGTAACGAGGATAGCCTGCAGCACAAACACACGAGTGCTTTTAATCACTTTGAAAACACTGCTAATATTGCCAAGAATAAACAATTTGTCAATTTAAATCTTATTTACATACAGAAAACAAACACCACAAAAGATGAAAACAACCGTACATACAAATGTGATTGGTTTTTTTTTGTTTAAATCTCATCTGCAAACACATTTTATTAATGGCTCATGCATCTTGATTAATTGAGCTGAATTACCAGATAATAATGATAAAACAAGTGTGGTTGTTTAATTGCTTATTTACTCAGAATGCATTTTCATTCAATTTCCCAATATTCATTCTTTTTTACGTGTTTTTATAGCACACATGGCACTGCTAATAAGCTGCTTCTGAAGTTGCTGCATCCTAGAGAAATATGTTTTACTGCAACCGCAAACAATAAAACAGCTAAATTTTGAGTTGTTTCAGCACTGCTGTGTAAAATGATTTATAGTTTAATAATGCAAGGAAGCAGAGTAATATCAAGAGACCTCGGCATTTTATACAAGTCAAGCGAGATTTTTGCAGATATCCCCTCAGCCATGATCGAAATATGCATTGAGAGTGTATTGCTGAGTGCATCCCTCCGCTGGGGCAAATAAGCCGAAAGAAGAATGGGTAGTTTTATGGGGTATTTCTCATGCTTTCGGAATTGCTTGTCTCTGAAGATCCCTTTGCTTTTCCTCTCGCTCCATCTTTCTAATTATTGGGGATACAGTATTTGGACTAAAATGAGAATGCCTCTTCATAAAACAAATGCAATCCAAAAAGTGTGTTTAGAGTTTTGCAGCTCAGAATTGTTTTTCACTCCAGTGTGAGTAATTGATCAACGATGAAACAAGTGGAGAACTCTGCAGCGGAAAAGAGCCAGATTCTTTAATAAAGCCTCACGCTCAGCTTTGTGTTCCCTTGAAGAAAACTTCACACTTCACACTCACAAACTTATCATTTCCTCTGAAAGAAGCCCATCAGTACAGTGCCATCCATCTGTTGGGTCGCAGCCAACAAATGTTGGGGAGTAAAATATTGATTTCTCAGTAAGAGGAAGCCAATGACTCGTGTTCACTTCAGAGCTCCCCAAACACGTCTGTCTTTCACTTAAAAGCTTTTACAGACTGGCTTTTTTTGATGTTTTAGCGCCCAAAAGGAGCATAAAAGACTGAGCTTCCTTTTAACAGCTTTCACATCCTTGCATTTGTGTGGTGCAAAAACCCATCATAAGTCCAATTACTGACTGTTGCTTTATTGAATCCAGTTGCCTTTAATAGAGCATGAAGTGGGCCTCGTTTTAGGCTGGTGGGGTGAGTTACAGCAGATTAAACCATCCTCCTACATGTAGCCTTTAATCTTAAAGGTCTACAGTGGGAGGACATATTGGACAAAAGAACGCCTAAACATAAATATTAAAGCTTGGGAAAGGATTAACAGAGGAATGTTAACAAAAAAAAAAAAAAAAAAAAAAGAAGAAGAAGAAGCAGAAAGCTGCCCAACACAAGCAGAAAATGGAAGTTGCACCAGCAGATGTTTGGGGGTAAACTGGCCACAAAGCTAATGAATTTATCTTTTCAGTAATATGCATATAGCTCATTGCAGTGTTGTAAATTTAACTGAATAATGTTTTAAATTTAACAGGGTTATGGGAGACCTGTACATTTAATAGCTTACATTCATGAAATTGATAACCATTGGTTAAAAAAAAAAAGCTTTTTGTCTATTCTTGCTAAGTGTGATTCCTCAGATAAAGGACACACAATTATGTGGTCAAGGTCACCCAGAGAGCCACTTTGCTTCAATTTTATGTTCATTGATGAGATTTAAAGCAATAATACCATCGCGGATCACAAGGGTAATGATCATTGCACATTCTGAAAGATGTGACCTTGGGTTGACTCCAGTCCACCTCCATGTGGAGTACTGCCTATTGTGCCTACCTCTGAGGTGGGACTGACTCTCCTCAAAGCTTTTGTTTTGCTTATCTTAATTGTAACAAGGTATGCTATGTAAATTTCTGCTACATAAACAGATGATCGTGCCAATTACCTCATCTGTGCCTCTGGCGAACTAAGAATATTTTTACTGTGTGAGGATGTGGCTCTCTTCCAGTTTCATCTTTGTGCATTAGCTCGATCCAAGAGTCATTTGCATTTTTGTGGTGGACAGTAGATGACAAGAATTGTCTAATCTAACATTCAGAACAACAGAAACAAACTGTAATGTGTTTTTGCCAACTCATAGGCACCCAGATCATGCATTTTGTCAATATGACTGCAATAATAATGGCTCACATGAAGACTGATCACCTCTGCAGATGTCATGTGTACCAATAAAGGACCATCGATCTTAGGTCTCAGCAGGTTTCAAAAAGACACAATGTGTTAGCCAAGGCAAACAATGTAAAATAGACCCATTAAGGAGTAATGAATCCATCAGGGGGAAATGGATTTGTCTTGAGGCTGGATCAATGGCCAAGGTGCATGTGCGGCTGCATATAAGTATACAGTAACTTGAGGCGTGGCCTTGTAATTTATAGCACTCGCCCAACACATGTTTCACACAGTGTACCCACAAGGGGACAGAAGCATGTTAGCTGCAGCTCAGAAACAGGTGACCGGTGTTCAAGTTGCTCTCAGGAGAGGCAAGTGCTACACGCTCTCGGCTGAAGGTCCGTTAGCTGTTGTCCTATCACATGTCTGCTAAGGACCCATTCGCCTGCATCCTAAGTGCACGGCTTAATGTACACAAACACTTCTCTCCCCGTCTTTACTGTGTGCACACCACGAGAACTCACTTATGACCGCTTTGTCTCTTGTAATTATCATCATGCACAGCAGATGCATTCTCTGTCATGCATATTCATGACATTGATTGGTATGTTCCGAACGCTTGTGGGCCTACTTTACTTTCCTTTAATTGGAGTGGGAAAGCATGACACAAAAGGGAATGAATGAGAAATTCTGAGACAGATAGGAATCATTGGCTTTTGTGCTGTGATTTCTCAGCGCTGAATGGTGAAAGAGTTCTCTCGGTTTAATCACTGCTCCCGTGAATGGAAACAGGTCCCAGGCGGAGCACAACGTTGCCGACGCAGCTTCTTTCTATGAATAGCCAAGCAGACCTATATTATTGAAATGCTCCATGCAACATTCGATTCGTCGCACTTTTTATGTATACAGCTGCCACTTTCCTTTCATTGTGTACATCTTGCAGTGGATGTACCATCACCCTTTTATGGCTGCATGTATTGCTTGTTTATGTAGGCAGGGGTGACAAAAAGGACAGCTGTGCCGAACTTTATTTTGAAAAAAAAGTGTCATCAGTCTCAATAGAGGGCCCTCAGCCCGTCTGTGTCAAATTGTTGATTCTACCCATCTTCTCCAAGCATGCAGCTTCTCTTTCTCTGAACACTTAAGAGGAGAAAAAGCACTCCAACTCTAGATTTGGGTTTTGTCCATTCAGCAAATGTAGAAGAAGAGAGTGGCCTCAGGAAAGGCCGAGGTCAGGATTAGTGCATCTTGTCCATGCCTGTTGAAGTATTCGCAAATGTGTTATTAAAGGTCATTCTACTATGGATCCCTTGAGTTTTTGTGACCCAATGTTCTCTCGGTTTTCTCTGTTCCTTCCCTTTCTCTTTCTTCGGCTTTTTGAAATGAGATCATATCGTGATTGTCTCGTCTTCTTAAATCAATGAAAAAATCAAGAGGATAAAACAAAGTGGACATCTCTGCCCTTTTTTAACCCTAAATTAAACCGGACTCTTCTTCTTTTCTTCCATTTCTCACAATCACAAACACAGTTCTTTTCTGCCTCATCTTCCTCCAAAAGAGACTCAGAGGCTGCAGGAGCATTGTTTACTGCAACCTCCTCATCCTCCCCTGGGCCTAATAAGAACCTGAGGAGGGAAGAGCACAGCTTTACTGGGGCTCTATCAGACGCTGAGGTTTAATTACAGACCACATTGGCGACACAGAGGGTCTCGCAGAGTCTTTGCTAAAGGTCAGGAGGTAAAAGACCCCCAATCTTAAGTGAAATACATAATACAAATACATTTTTCAAAGGAGACCTTTGTGTTTTCAAAATAGCTGCTGTTGAATATTCTGCCACTGCTTCTTCAATTGAATTTTTTTTTTTTTTTTTTGAATTTTTGAGGTTGTTGTGTGAGGTAAGTTTGGAAGCTAGAAGAAGAAAAAAAAGGCTTGCCATTATAGTAATGTATCCTGCTGTGTATTGAGTGCCGTGTACAGATTCGAATGCATCTCTGCTTCGGAATAATTTAATGATCATTTCTGTAAATGGCGCAGGCGTATTACTTTTATTAGGGCTTTTATGGATTTCCTCATTCAGAAGCTCAGTGCTTCAAAAGGTTGTAAATGTTTATTTAGAGGAGTGATGTGTTTCCTTGAAATTCATCAAGGTCATGAATATACATAAAGCCTTGATTGGTTAAACAACAGGCTACTAAATGGCGTTGCAGTAGCCACTTTTTCTCCAAATTAAACAATTAAGGCAATTATACATGAGGTGCAGTGTAATTAGAGGACGTCAGCTACTCTTCAAAAAGCCATTTAGAAGCCTGCAGCACCAGAGGAAGACTAGTGCAACTATTGATTTCACATTTCATTTGGATTTTTGTGCGTCCCTACCAAACAGACATCTAAAACAGAAATATAAATGATTTTTTGATTCTGTTGAGTGTTTTGCTTATTCATATTTCATGTACTACATGTAATCTCTCTCTTGTGACACACTATCATGAGACGTGTGGACTGATATATGTTGCAGAAAGGGTGAACATGGAGAGGCTGTAGATGATAAAAAAAAAAAAAGCTGACAACAAAAGTTTAATAAATAGGAGCTTCAGAGGATGATGGAGAAATGCAGGATGACAAGCTCAAGGGGATAAAAGCTGTTACTTACCAGCGAGGTCTCTGCCCACTCCCAGTGCCAGGCCATCCTTGATCCACAGCACAACGCCATGGTAACCGGGAATAGTGCATGGTAACGTCACAGGCTGGCCTGCAACAACCACCAGGTCCTGTGGCTGCTGGGAAAACATGGCCTCACTTCCTGCAGAACAGAAGAAGAAAGGAGAGTTTAAGTATAACCTATTTCATTTCTTACATTATTGAACTACAAGCAGAGATGATAGAATACAACATTCTGGTTGAAAGAAGTGACAGGATGTGATTTGACAAACACCTGCACTCAATGTTTCAAGTGCTGAATGAAGGGAAACGCACCATATGCTCATTTTCACCAATTTCCCTCAAACCTCCTGTCAAACTCCTGTTGAAAGAACCCTAAAGGGTAATATACAAATGTGGCACATTCTTTTACTATTCATGATACAGACACAAGATACTGTACACGCATCAGAGGTGTCAACGCAGCACTAGGACTGAAGCACGGGGCTAAGAGACAGCCGTCACAGCTCAGCTTGGTTCATTTATGAAGGATGTCACTGTACAGATGGGCTGGGCTCGAACACACCACAGCAGATAACACGATCCCGTCTGCCAACACTGCTCTTGTGGCATACATTAACTCCACCTCACACCCATGTATTCCAACTGTGCAACTGCTATTAGCTGCACTCCTCTCCCGCATGTTCAGGCGGAAAGTGGTGTGCAGTGAACTCCATTAGAGGCAGAGGGTGTGTTAATGGGGAGGGGCACGGTGGCAGTGGAGGGTGTTAGTGTTGTGGATCAGAGTGGAGGGTACAGAGTGGTACTGATGTGTAGTTAGAAACACTGGCAGGCTGCCTATCACCTAAATCCTGCACAAATGCACACAACACACACACTCACACACGGGCCTTTTCACAGTGACGTGCATTCACACATACAGTGGTGCATGAATCACAGCAAAGGTTTAGAAGTGTCAGCTCTTCCTGAACACTTTACTGTTCACAGCTGGTTCTTGTCGTCAAACTTTAGAAGTCGCCATGCCTGAATTAGAACAGCTTCGATTCTCATGACCAACATCATATCCTTTTCTTTTTTTCCCCTGCAGGAGCCACACATTTACTCTTCAGTTAATTATATGCAAATAAAAATCTGACAGCTTAATAACATGTAGATAATTACAATAATAAGCAGAGCAAGGACGGCACTGAGAAAGCGTGTTTTCATCTTACAACATCTTTGCACAAATTTGCAGTCATCTACTGTTGTTCTTTGAATGATTAGTTTTAAATTCAAAGGAAATTAGTTATCCCATGGCAACACAAGGAAATTGATTAGCTTTGTTGAACAATTTCCAGCCACATCAGAGAAAAGATTGTTGTCATTCAAGCAACTGATTTTAATTGAGTGAAAAAATAGCATTTCAATCCCCACGATTAATTTTTTTCAAGCCTGGAACTGAATTCCACATGATGGATCACTCGGTAAGAATGTGACAATGTTTTTATTTTGATTTTTTTCTTCATATTGATTCATGCACTCTTTCTCCCCTGTTTTAACTGTCAATACTGTAAATGCACCAAATAAACAAACCTGGAACACAGTTTGGTTTTTTTGGCAATTTTGCATTTCTCTAACAAACCCCGACATCTAGTTTGAAACATACATGAAAAGACTCATATCAAGGGGCTTTTTCATCATATTGAGTTTCAGCAGCTTCTCCAGGCTCTTTTTGGTTATAGACATATATCGTGGGTGATTCTCGCTGGGTGAGTCTTTATCTCACCAAATGGATTGCCCTTCAAAACCTAGACAGCTTTTTTTTCCAGCTCTGAGTGTGCTCCCACACGAGGAGCTTATCTCAGCTTTTCTCAGGAGCGTGCTAATATACAGACAGCTTCTCAACAGATCTCTCAGCATGTTCCGGAAAAACATTGTTAACGTCAAGAAATCTTGTATCTGTACACACGTGACTGATATTATCAATCCGTTCAGCTTGTGCTATAATTGATTCAACTTCGGAGAGGGTCTCTGTGTTGGTACTGTATGCTGTAAAAAGGAAGTAAAAAAACACACACACAAAAAAACACTGGTGATGGAAAGAATCAAAGAGGTAACTGCCACCAGCATGTACTCGTCTCTTGAACAGTTAAAAAGTGACCTCCCTCATTCAATTTGAAGCCTGGCTGAGTCTTGCAACAAATATGTCTTCATAGTGAGAGAGCAGGTACGGAAAATGGGGCAATGTGTTTGAGATGTCCGGGGCTCACATCAAGGTGGCTACATGCATTCATCCATCCCCTCTGCACCCAATAAATCTCTTTCACATCTGCCAAATGTATCCTTCACTGGGCATCACAGCGTTGGCAGAGCGCTTGTCCCTCCCTAATCAAACCTCTTCTTTATTCTGTGCCAGGCCCGACACGCAACAGAGTGAAGACAACCCCTGTCCCCTCACTTATTCATGACAAATATTTTTATAACTAACATGCCCAATTAAGAATTAAACACCTCAGTGAAGACATTATCACTGACAGTAAGGTGAGTGCAGGTCAGTGATTGAGGTCAGGTGACTTGAGAGCTTAAAATCCATGTTAATTTGTTTTGTGCTTGCAAAAAAATACAACACAAAATAAAATAAAGTGAAAAACTGTCTAGACATTCCAATTTGCCTTGAGATAAACAGACCTTAACTTTCGGGGTTAGTTTTCTGTAAATGTGTGGGCACACAGAGCAGAAAAAGAAACCTTTTGTCTGTCGCTAGAGACAACAGACCGCCTCGTGTTTTTTCTCACTCAGCAACAGCCAAACCTCTTCTATGAATAGAACTTAAATAAAAAAAGAAAAGAAAAATGAAACCACTTAGTTTTTCTTCAAATGTCGTCTGGGAAGAGACAGTCACTAAGAAATATTTCACCTCAGCACTTTAGATTTGCTAAATAAAGCATTATATTCCTTTCATAAGAGCTTATTCTCCCCTTTTTTTAACTGTTGCCTCTCCTTAAAGCTACAACTGACTCTTTGACGTTTATGATTTACAATAAGATTCTGCATGTTGTATGAGACAAAGGAGGGTAACTTATTTTTCTATGTTGGCATTTATTCAGCAATGGAATTTGAATAATGACCAAATAGGAACTGCAGGGTTAATCTTTGAGGATTTTACGGGATTCTTTACACCATATATCACAGAGCCCACATCTGTCAGCAGGCGATTGTAAAGCATGTTTCCTGAAGAGACACTCCTGGCTGTACAGACTTTGCATGGCAATCGTTCAACAAAGCTGGAGTTATTCAAAGAGAAAAAAAAAAAAGATTGTTACCTATATTCCATACTTTTTATATAGTCAATGCTGAATCCACTTTGAAACCCTTTAAACTTACTGGATATGTGTATGTGTGTCAAATCATACATGATTCATGCTTTTTTTTTGATTGAGTCTGCTGCACTTGGATAGAAAGGGCCAGATGATATTTGGTTTGGTCTGCCCAGTTGTTTAAAATGTGGAAGAAAAAAACCCAAAAACAAAACAGGTCATTAAAAACTGAGCAAAGAGCCATATTCATAATGTGGACTGGCACTCTGCATCCCCTAATGTTGTCATTTCACTTCAAATAATTTGTTTACCATTGGACGGCTGCTGCATTTCCACACACTCCAGCACTATTTTCCCCTCAGTGCTAACTGCCCCCAATTTCATCGCTCTTTGCCAATCAGGCCTCGAAATTACCGTTACGGACACACATCCAGCCCACTTCAGAGAAATAATCAGCATGCTGTCTGTGCGGCATGTGGCCACACAGCACCAAAGCTTAGCCTAGGATCATTATCAGAAACTATTACCCCTCTGGCCTGGGCATTTTATACCGGCAATTTAGAAACACAGGAGGGGCTTCAGAATAATGAGGAGAGGGGTTAGTTATATGTTTGGTAGTTTGGTAAACACACAGTTTCTTTACTTCTTCTATGGCTTTACTGCTGTTAGTTTTCCCTGTAAGTGGAGGCATAAGATAGAAACAAAGTAAGAGTGTGTGTGTGTGTGTGTGTGTGTGTGTGTGTGTGTGTGTGTTAGGTGTTTGTGTTGGGGGGTGGGTGTATTTTTCTCTTCTATTTATCCACTGGTTGTGTTGTCATAGGTGACAGCTTCTGGGCTGAGGTGTAAAGAGACTTTGATTGAGTTTTTCTTACAGAGGCAATAGCAATAAACACATGAATATAGGTGAAATTAAACATGTAATTCCACCACTCTGCAGAGTTTGTTCGTTTAAGCCACAAACAGAGGAGGCATCCCACAGGATCCAGAAGGAAAAAAAAGAAAAACAAGCACATGTCAAGACTCGCTAATATACACGACAAATTCTTAACATTTGTTAAACCGCTTCATCGGTGATGGTCATTACAAACATACATCTCACCCTCTCCATCTTTTCCCGACACCTCCTACTCCTCTGAGGCATGACACACACTCTTATTCTTCGTCACCGGACCCTGTTTAGTCATAAGCCCACAACTCCAGCTTGCTTTCTCTCTTTCTCACAATGGGCATAATGACACTAATTTCTGCATTGTAGTCATCTGCAGCAAAATCATTAAGTTGACACTATCAGTGAAGCATCATGTTGCGAGATTCATCAATCTGTTAAAAAGGATAGAATGTGCACAAAAGAATGATTCCTGTTTTGCCTGTGGTTGTAATTAAGTGATCCATTGATTCTGTAAAGTGTTCGAAAGAAGCATTTGGTAAATTTGAAAAGGAAGAAATAGCAATTTAAAACCAATATTACAACAAATGTCTGACAAAAACTTGGTAGAGAAAGAAAACCCAGCCAACTCCTTACAAGGCATTGCTTCTGAAAATCATCCAGCTTCAGTCAACTATGGTTTATAATTCAGATCATTCAGAATGTTAATTTAGAAGCAATGGGTCACTACACAAGTCACCCAATAATTCTGATTAGCTGCCATTGATTTACTGCTTGTTCAGGATTAAGAAGGCTAACAAGGGCATTTCCTTGACTATAGCCACCTTAACCTCATAAAAACCACAGCATGGCACATTTCTGATCACTCTTCTTTTGTAAGTTGAAAAGAATTGCCTGACATATTGAGCCGGATCATTACATTCACACACACTTCACAGTATCATAGCACCATTTCCATCTGAGTTTAGAATAAAGGCATAAAGGCACTGACTCGCCTGATGCAAAAAAAAAAAGAAATACTATACACCATGTTGTTACAAAGGAAGTGGGTCTACACTTTCAGTCACTGCAAAAAAAAAAAAAGGTTGAAATTCAAGATGAAAAAAATTAAAAATACATTAGACTACACATCCTTTAACGAAAGAATGCACAGCAGCAAGGGCAAAGACGCACATATTTGTCCAAGTATGCACTACTAGTAAGCAATAGGTATGTGTTGTAAAATAACAACCTTTTCTTTTTGGCTTAGTTTCCTTCTCCGAGGTTTCTACAAATTGTTAAATGGAATGATGCCCTATTTCTCAGAGCAGTTAGACTTTTGTTACATGGGCTACTTCATTAATACAAAAATGTAATCCCTCAGATGCTGCTGGCTATGTTACAACAATAGTTACCAATAATGAATATTTCATGAATCTCTATCAGGCCCATTAGACAAGGCATGTATTACTATCAATCTGTCTCCCTCATCAGAATGTTCAAATCCCTTTTTTTCCCCTCCTTGCCTGTCCACTTGTAAAACAAACACTGTGTGCAGACTGATAATACCCCAAGCCCATCTTTGCAGTGATGGCTGCCATTATGAGTAAAAATGTGTCTGTGAGAATGCAAATTCATGAAGCAGGAAAGATAAACATCAGTGCTGCCGGAAGACGTTGTATTTATGCCTTCTCTCAGACTGTGCATTAGTGGAGCATGACAGTTGCCAAGGCATAATCAAGACAGATCGCCTCCGATGATGACTTCTAAAAAAATTACAAATGGCAACAGCGGGAAGGCCTTGCAGGCACTCGCTTTATCATCAGCTTACACGGCCGGAAGAAGTGCAATTTTATGACCATAAGAAGCCAGAGTATCAGGAGCCATGAACAGTTTAAGATAGCTCTCTTGGCTGCATCTTTTCTTGCCTGTTCATTCGGGTCATTGAGGTCCAAAGGTCATAGATGCATTGCGAACTGTGGAATGATTTCCTGCCCTACTCCAACAACAACATGAAAATGTGTTTTAACATCTCCAATGATGGATAAAGGGACAGAGTTTAAAGGGTAAAGGTCTTCTATGTTAACCTCTCTGAAGAACAAGAGGTGTGAAATCAAACCATACAGTGTACACAAAAAGCTGCCTACTCACTTTATGTATGTGAGCTTTGTTCTGGAAAAACAAGATCTACTCTGACCACTGGTTGTAATTACTGTTATCAAGCTGCAAACTCCTGTGGGTTGGTTTCCAAGGTAACTACAGTTCAAAGAGAAGCATTCAAATATTCTAGTTAGCATAAATGCAACTGAACACCACATAACCCTGCTCCCCTGGCTGGTATTGATTAAAAAAAAAAAAAAAAAGAGTGGGGAAATGGAGCAAGTCGCTTTGCAAACTGGACTACTTTTTTAGCGTACACTTTTGCATAATGGGAAGCAGGGACATAAAAGGGATGCAAATGAGCGAGGGAGATGGAGAAGAGAAGTAGTTTGGGAGTTCAGATGGGGGCCTGATTGAATCAGAAGGGTCCCTTCTGTTTCTCGACTTCGCCATTACATCTTTTCTTTGTCAACTTTTCACCACTCCATCGCCTCCTGCCTCTTCAGTGCTCTTTGTCACTGAAGTATTTGTTTGAATGCATGTTTTCAAAGCTGAAGGCCAGCGGTGCCATTGTCTCTTTGTTGACACAAATAAACACTTGAGTCTTAACTGAGTGTATGGATGTCAAGACACTCGAGCATTTGCAATAGGGAACATGTTTGTACAAAGGGGACCTTGAAGGGTGTTCAAAGTTAACTTTCATTGGGATTGATCATGTTCATTATGGAAGGATGAGCATTTGAAACAGACTCAGCTGGTTGATTTGTTGGATGCAGAGTGGACAGGGGCCTTAGTCCAATAGGGCATATCACATATTTTAGAGAGCTAACAAGGTAAGTCTACCTTGACTTTCAAGACCTTTTTTTGTCTCTTTGAGTGAGACTAAATCAAGAGATAGATCAAAGCTCTTGGGAAATTAAGGCAACATGGATGTATCTGGGTGTCAGGAAGGTTTAGAAGTTGTGTCCAAAAGATAAAATCAGGTAAAAGAGAAGCTCATAAGTCTACCTGCTTTAGAATAATAACACAGGTGGTTATATTACCTGACCTCGGAGTGGAAATGAAAACCAGCTGAAAGAAACCCACATGTAGTATATTCCAACCACAGACTGGCCATATTCATTGTGATTTAAAATAGTATCATTTTACCAATGTGTATGCATACTTTATTGTACATGAATAAATACCACTTGGAAAACTTGTGTTTATTATATCTAAGGTCGCTTTGGAAACATTCTCCATTCTTGTTAAAGTGTGTATGAGGAAGATGCTGAAGGCCGATTTGAAATCAATGTAGATTGCTCTAGCTATAGAAATTATTCCAGTAGACATCCCACGAAAAGGTGAACTCGGGGGTAAGCTGCACTATAAATAAGACAAGCACGGACAGAAATGTTTTGTCCAGGATGAGGTTTTCACAGCACACCAGTGATGGAACTTTGAGATGTTGTCTGTTTTCAGGAATGCTGGAATGCATACTGGAATGCATGTCATCTCTGTCGAGGTCTCTCAATGTATTTTCTTTTATTTATTCCCTTACTCTATTCAACACAAGATGTAATACACAGGCATTGGCATTTTGTTCTTCATGTGGAAATATCCAGTGACAAAAGACAGTGAGTCTGCATCGAGGCAGGTAGGATAAACAAAGGTGTAGCAAGAGTTTGTTAGATGTGGGGACAAATGGAGGCTCAGCGAGTTTGCCTTGAGTTGATTTGCAAGTAAAAAAAAGACAATAAAGACAGGAAAATATAAGTGTTTCAAACAACACATAACATTTCAAATTATTATTACCATCTGAGATGGTTCAATACTGCACCTTCTCGCAAGACACTTAACAATTAAAGCCCGAATATCGTTATTTGGGATGGATTCATAATGATCAAATTCCAGTGATTTATATTGCTATAATTATCTGCAGTGGAATATGTAACTCAAAAGTGTCTGCCTTTATGGCAATCAACTTCTGTGAGCATAATAGGAACACTATGCGGAAATCATAAAGAGAGTAAGCCACAGTGCAGCATACAGTATATTTTGTCAATCATCTTTGCCTCAGCTTAGAAACACTCTTCTAAAAGAAGTGTAGACAAATCTGAAATGCCCCCCCCCATCTCTTCGAAAATAACTTACATAACCAATGTTGCTGGGTTTTTTTGTTTGAAATATTTCATTTATTATATACTGAAGTTTAACAGTCACGCAGCAGACATTGGAATGATCTTCCGGTCTCATTAAAAAAAGATGCTCTCAGTAAGCTTTCTCTGATTCATAAAATCCCCATTTGACATCCTCCAGACTGTGGAGACATCCATTTTCCTCTCATCTTCTTCAACTATTTGCTTCCCTTGGAAACATCCGTGCCTCATTCTTCTTCACTGGCTGCTGTGACATTGAAAAAGACCCCTAATCAAAACATTTGTCTTTCTTTCAGCCTGCGCTCAGACCGGTGAATGAGAGCTGACACCAGAGGGAGATGTATTTGTCCCAATCAGGGCCTCATCTCCGTGTCACCACCGACCGAGTGTTTTATCTCGACAGGGCACTGATGAATCCACCACTTAGCCTTGATTAGGAGGAGCCGCCCGCTACAGCCAGAGTGCCAGGTTATATCACAACGTCAGCTGCTCAGCCTTGGCCATTACAGGCATTCAGCCTGTGCCATAAATGCTATAACAATGGTTGGATTCTCTTTTATCAAGTGGACTGTAAGTACAATTGTATGCAGTTTATTTTTTCTCCTCTGCTCCCATTTGTGTCTGCATAAGAGTCATGTAAGTGTTCATCACCGTCTTGGGTTTGTTTAGTCTCTTAACTATCTATATAACTTTTTTTCCGATGTAGAATTAAAAGTTAAGAAATGTCTGCCTTTAACTCCAAAAAGGTAATTAGTTTGGGGAAAAAGAAACATGTCTTAAGTATTCAGGCATGGCCATTCTACTGAACTAAATCAGATTCAGACCAGAGAGGCTACTTTAAAGCTCCTATGCATTAGTTATATGTGCAGCCTAATTTAAAATCAAATCAAAACTAAGTCTGTGAGTGACGGAGCTACTACACATGACAGCATTTATCTATCTGTCTGTCTGTCCGTCCTTCCGTCCGTCCGCCCATCCTAATGGCAGCAGGTAATTCTCAGTTGTTTTGTTAGAAAGTATTTGAACTCAAGGTGTCAGTAGCTGGTGACATAGTAGAAGTGATGATGACAATGTAACTCACTAACATCCATGCAAGTGCTATCTGCTACATTAGGGGAAGGGCTTTTTGGAAAAGCGGAGGAAGCCTATGTGTGTGTGTATCTGTCTGTGTACCCAGAGATGAGAGGCAGACTCCTGCTAGCTCCAGAAGCTGTCAGACCAAGTGGAATGCTGTTACAAGACAACAGAAGGAGGCTTTATCAAGGTGTGCAGGATACCACTGACACGAGATAAGAGGCTACAGTCAGAACTACATTATGCCACACCTTCACTAAGAGGACTCAGGACAAGAGTAAAAAGATTCATTTTAGTGAGGAAGCCACCATAATACTTAACAACAGAAAGCCATTACCTTTCAAGTGTGCACTCTACCTTTAAGTGCATATAAGGCAATAAGCAGACACTCTATCCTGTAATTTCATTTGAATTCTTTGAAATCCGCCTTTAAATGGACAAAAGCATTATTTCCAGAAAGCCGTAGGCAATGTCTTTTAAGTGGAAGAATAAGTTGGAAAGTCTTAATGTGTTAGGATTAGGTATTCAGCTTTCACAAGAGGTGTGGTTTACAGTCAGGAGAACAGACAACATGATTTTCTGCAAAGTCTGTACATCCTGAATGGCACTTGAATTAGGAGCTCAACGGCACAACGGGTGTCCTCTATAAGTCTCGTTCTACCGCAATACATCACCAAGCCACAAATAGGACCACAAACATCTCCCCTTGGACTTAGCTTTCACACAGTCCCTTCACACGCAACATCCTTTCTATGAAAATCTCTCAATCAAAGCTTCATTTGCATTTCAAAGTAGCACTTTACAGCCATGGAGAGGACATAAAATCACACCTGCCTTCAAATAAATAAATGGGACTACAAAATGGAGTAAAAATTATATAAACGCCGGAGCTGGCAGAAAACTAAGCTTGTCGTATTTTATGCCATTTACAGTACATTAGGAAATGCCATAAAAAGTGCACATCTGTGCAAGATGCAGTCGTCGTTGGATTTAGGGGACTTAAGGCAGTGATAAATAGGAGGGTAATGGTAGATAAAATGTTTGCGCGACACTCGGCAGGCAAAGAGCCTAAATTTTAATTGAAAATGCTCCCTTTTACTTTATTTTACTTTAAGACTTTAACCACAGTCAAACATAGTTTACAAAATGGTCAGACTTCAACAGAAACAGCGAATCTTCATCAAAATAAAAATAAACAATCTGAAGTCACAAACTTAGAGGGATCACACAAAATGATCAAAGAAACATCTCTGCTTGGCTGGTGACTCTTAACAGTCAGTTTGGCCAGCCATTGTTGGGCAGTCAGTGAAGGACAAGTTGGAACCCTAGTCTTCACTGGATCACAGGAGTGGGTTGATGCTGAGGCTCAGGTACCTCTCATCTCAGGTTACTGTCTCTCAGTGCCCATGGCCTCCCTCGGGGCACTTTGCCACATCCAACTCAGCATCTTGGTTACTAGACTGTGAAAGCCCAAGAAAGCCCTTTTTTTCTCCAACACACTCCTCTTTTTTTAAAACACAGCTCTTGAACTTTCTTCTGCCGACAGCATCGCCTTGGGCCATAATTCAGCTCCAGATAGGGGAAGAGCTTTGAACCCAACTCTCCTCCCATTGCTACCTCCAACCCCGAGCTAACATTGTCACTACATTTTACGCATTCTTACTTTTCTAATTTGATACGTGCTTGCCAATTTTTTTTTCAATTTGGCTGTAGTTAAACTACTCTGAGAAACATGTTTTCAGGAAGAAAGACAAATCAACTTAGTTCTCTGGTTAACTTTGCCTTTTCTACACTATTAATTCTGCTGTGGCCTTATTTGAATAATGACTTTGACAAGGTTTCAAACAGAGTGCATTCATCACTCAGTCAGGAGTTGAGGCGAGACATTATGTTGTAACTATTTTTAAAACCTTGAGAGCTCAATAACTGACTACCACTGGCTCAACAAGCTATAATGAAGTGTGTGACGGAAAAGTTCCTTTCACATTTTGTATCTCATTAACTTTACTGGATAAAGTCAAGTTACTGACAATGCTGCAAAGTCATTGTTCACGCTCAAAAGGCACCAAGAACCAAACGAAGACCAAATGAGAACTATGTTTTGTAAAGTGGAAACAATCTTGACTGCCTTTGCCTCATTGAGAGCTTATTGGGAGTAGTGGCTCTTACAACGAGAATGCTATGCATGAAAAGCAGTGATCAAAACTGTGCCACCCTCTGGAGGGTTCTCTCTAGAGACCAGATATACCTCATTATATCAAATGATCTTCTCTTTAAACTTGCTCATAATCCAGGGAAGGTCCCAACCACCTCTCCACTTAGTGTGCGTGGCTGTTGGGTTGTGGAGGCAAATCTTAAACCGCTCTAAGCGGTGATAACACAGTTTCTAAACCAATTAAAGCCCCTTGCAACAAGAAGCAGTCATGGTCCTCTGCAGTTTTCACCGGGCACTTACAGGCTCTTCTGTACTCACTTTCCTGCCTGGTCACTGATCTGCCTTCGTGACTCCAGTACTCGTGGAGTTAACCTTGGCTGTTCCCTTTGGCTGCTATTGCCTGGGTTGTTAAAGCCTTTGTCCCACTGCTGGGCTGAATGCCAGCTGCAACTCTGCAAGGCTCTCACACAGTTACACAAAAGCAAATACGAACACTCTCAGGCATACACACAAACATGCATGCATATGAATATGGACCTGCCTGCATGCAGAAATGGACTTCCCCATTGTAGACACTAATGGAGATAATGTTACACTATTGAAGGTCAGGTCAGGGGAGATTAGAGTGGCTGCCCTGCACTGACAGTCTGACCTTTAGTAAGGTAGTCCTCACAGTGTGTGCTCTCTTGTGTTCCTTTGCTTACACAGCCCAGATGCCTCAACTCTAGAAGTTTAATTAGTAGAAATATTAGCTCATAGCCCATGTCAAGGCATAACAAAATCTACAACATAGCTGCATGTCATCACTGTTTCTTGGACAATCAGGATGTAAAACAATGGGAGAAGAATACCAGGGGATGTTCTGAGCCAGTGCTCAAGCAAGCACTAATTCTTTGAGTTTTGACACTCAAAGCAGAACAGGTTCTGAACAAGAAAAAAAAAAAAAAAAGGTTCCATCGCAGCACTCCTTGCTGGTCTACTTTGAAACCACAGACAAAGCTGAAAGGTACAGGTTTACCTTACTCTGTGTTTGAGCTACACAGCATACCAAGGTGAGTCTGCAAGAGCATCTCAGTTAGCACGTTTGTTGCAATCCGCTTGACTTAGCTGTAGTGACGTGACATGAGTCCCTTTGGGATATTAAACCGCAGGATTCTGTCATGCCACTGCAGACAGTGTTTGTTTGTGTGCGTGATTATTTGTTCGTGTCAGTGCTACCTTTCAGGTGTGAATGAAGACGAGTGCAGCTACCAGGTCGGTTTAGCCAATACAGGATGACAACTCTCTCCCACACCTGGCTGCAGACTGGCAATTAACATGTCACAACCTGAAACTTCTGTCCTATGCTTCCTCTGACTCCCTTTGTCTCACTCCTCTTCTTTGTGTATCTCTATCTATAGTCCCACCTTTTCATAGCTTTTTCCAACTCCTGCCACATACATGACTGAATAGCCTGGGCTAATTCTGTGGTGCTTGACCGCAGGTGTCATGACTCTTAATGGATCACACATGCTCTGTCAGAATTCTTACTTAGAGAAGTATACACAATTTGAATTGTGATGTTTCTAGAGGTTAATGCTTGCTGATATTAAACCATGAACACTTAGCTTGGAGCAGTGGACAGGTTGCTCCTAATTTATAAATTGCTTCAGTTGCCTGACAGAATATTTCCTGAGCGATGCATATAAGCGGAGATTCTGACTGAAATGAGCACTGTGCATTAACATACATCCCCTGTGGTGACACCATCATCACCACTTTGTACTTTTATACGATATTTAACCTTGGGTGAAATAGTGCTGAATATGAATAATAGTTGGTAGGTCCTAACCTGTGTTCCTGTGTTACCATGTGTTAAAAATACCTTCAAATACATCGCCAGGATAGTGGCAGTATGCATAATGCCTCTCCATTAACTTGAAGGGGCATATTTTTATGAATAATTATTGCTGGTATCCCCGTATGTCTGAGGTAATGAAGTCGTTGTGCAGAGAACTGGCAGGGAGAGGGATGAGAGGGATGTGATGTGCAAGAATAATGGAGGCTGAGGCCACTGGAAACAATTCAGAGGAGAGGGTTATAACTTAAAGAAAAGACACTTTCTATGATTCTTAAAAAAGTGCATTATTTATAGAAGCGATCCTCATCCAAGTTCCACTTCTATTGAAAAAAACTCTGGAAAAAAAATTGGGTGCCCATGAAAATCCATCCTCTTGACTTTCTGTGCATGCTAATCCAGCTAATATCAGGAACTCAAAAAAGGGAAAAAAGTATGTGGCCAGCACAACATGATTTTTATTTACAGCTAATGGAACCATGTGCCAAATGATGCAATAGATGATACCATGTGTCCAGAATTAAGCCTTAACTAGATTCATTGATCAATATTAATCCTATAAGCCAGGTTTTCAAACACCATTCAAAAACACCAAAACCCGCAGGCACAGATTTTGAGGGTTTTTTTTTTTTTTTGTTCTATGGCAGACTGAAACCAACCTTAAGAAGTGATATGAGTTGAGTACCCATGTGAATCATATTAGTGTAGAATGTCCAGACAGAGATTCATTGCAATCACTGTTGCTTGAAACCAATATTTGTTTTTAAAATGAGGATAACCCAATGAGTGGTATCTATCTATATATGCAGCAAAAGCATAGAGTGCACCGCATGCATATGAACAGCGAGGCTATATAAGGTTTTGAAATGTTATCATTGCTCAACAAGGACAGATACTGTGTTTCTGCTCAGCTAATGGCTGTTTGTATTTATTCTCACAGTTGGCTCTGGGAGATAGAAATTATTTATTTGCAGTTTTCATCTCTATGGGACACTGTCAAACACTGATGTTGATATCCCTCTTGAAATGTTGATAGAATAGCTTTCTTACCCACAGTATATCTGCCAGCTGCCTCATCTGTGGGAAGCATGCATCACATTTGGGTCTGACATGATGTGACTTTTCATCTCCAGGCTTTGGAGACACATAGGTATAGATTATGTTCTCTCCTTCTTTCTTACTCCTACCCTCATGTCTCTTTTCTTCACACAAAAGGATGTAATTTCTCATCTGGAGAAATATACTCTCTCTCTCTCTCTCTCTCTCTCTCTCTCTCTCTCTCTCTCTCTCTCTCTCTCTCTCTCTCTCTCTCTCTCTCTCTCTCTCTCCATCATGGTGGAGCATATTTCAGTGATCTCCAGGATCAAGGGGTTTTGAATAAAAAGACTCCATATCATCCAGTGACCCTGGCTTCACGCTGCAAGGCTCCTAATGAGCCCTCGGCTGATGGGCTGATTTTTTTCCTTGTCTGTGCCAATTGAGCTGTGACCCTGGCTCGGGCCTTGCAAATCAAAGACATCTTGAGTCTACTCATTATTTACTTGTGACAGCTAACACAGAAAACATGATTAAAGCCGGCCAAAGGAAATAGCAGGGAGACAAGAAGAAACAGCGCCGCTGAGATATGTGGACTGATTTTATCAAATATTTGCTTTACACGTTTCAACACAGCTGAAGGTCGTAGCTGCCAATTGAAATGAAAGAGAAATAAACGGTTGTTTATCCCACTTTTTTTGTATTTACTGAAGATGTGCCCATACAGAAGCAAAACATCCTTTTAGATAGTCCTTGAAAATAACTAAATATCATACTGTATAGTGTATGAGAATGATTTGTCAGCAAAGACAGAAGGATCATTAATCACATGTGCGCGTGTCCAAAACCTTTCATGTCTGAAAGAGTCACTTTGTCTAGATGTCAGCGCATTGTGTCACATTGCCAAAGAACATTCAGAAGGTCAGCTTCTCATCTTCTTAGTTGTGTTGAGGAAAGTCATTCCCTCATCCAAAGGTTGAGTGCATGAGTCACAGACAGACATGTTACGAATCATAAACTTTCTAAACTGAATTCTCAGCCTGCTGATTTACTAAGATGTTAATTCTGAGCATGTACAGCAAAGACAATGCTGTACTGTACCCCAGTCAAAGATATTCTCTAAAGAATTCCCTGATAAGCACAAGCATCTGCAATGTGTGCTGGTCCCCTGCTTATGCTCTGCCAGAAGAAAGTAGCTGACAGTAGTATTTGTGTTATCAAAGCACTGTTGCTTGAGCATATGTTAGCTCAGACAAACATACACACCAGACACACTTTTAGCCATTAGAGGAAGCTTTTAGATGTCAAGGCAACGCATCCAAGAGGAGGAAATGGAAAAGGCCTTTAGGGAGCTTGGAGTGAGAGAGAGAGAGAGAGGCTAAATCTAGCGTGTCCCAAACAATGTGGAGAAGGCCTAATTAGGACCCAGCGTTTCATTAACACAGCTTTTAAAGTCAGCTTTGTTTAGCGCAACAGTGGCATGCCACAGTGGGACACTTGAGCCATCACACATACTTGCACATGCATGCAACCATGGCAGCGTTCAGCCAGAGGACCTGAGCAACATGCAGAGGGGCAAATTCCTTTCACTATAATTAATAGGAATTATCCCATCCCCCATCCCTGCGGGTGGAGGATACATATTGCATCCTCCACCCGCTTTTCTTACACTCGTAGGGAACATCCATCATTTTGCCTTAATGTGTTTAGTTGCACCATGCAAGGACGACGGATTTTGAATGAAATCATAAAAGACACTTAGATTGCCATTACATGGAAGAAGGTACCCCATATATCACACCCCAGTGTGTGTTCATTTCCAGGAAATGACTTGGGCCGTATGCTGTAATAAATGGGTGATCTCTCCCTCCATCTCTTTGTTTCCACCTCATAACCACATAAAATATAGGAAGATGGGACCAGGCAGTAATGTTGGTAACATTATTGTGTTACTGATTGGGATGCATTTCATACGGAAAATATTCATTTTGTATCGCTTTGCTTCCCTAATCATAAACAAAACACATTGTGTCCCATTTCACAAATTCATAATCCTCTCTAAATGCAAGGGGAAAATGGTGTACAATGTTATTCTGCTTAGTGTCAGTTTAAGCCAAGCCATTGACTCGCTTTCCGCCAGCCTGCTTTCCATTCTTTCCACTCAACTGATCTCTAAACCGTTTGTTAGCCTCTGCATGCAGGGACAGCGCACGCACACCCATGAAGGAATTGGAGAGATGTGAAGACAGCAAAAGAAAAAAAAGAGGAGAAAAAAGTGAGTGAGAGAGAGATAAACTCATCTCTGATCTTAAGTGACAATTTGACTTGGCATTTTGCCAGGAGAACGCCATACTGATGAAAGAGTGCATAAATAAAGGATGCAGAGAAGATGTCAGTCCCTTGCAGGAGAGTGGAAGAGACAGACATAGAGGGAGATGGGAGGGAGAGACCGAGAGGAAGAGTGAACCATTTGGACACTTCTGGCTAGATTCCCTTGCCCATTAAAGAGTCTGGATCTGACTTCACATGCCATTAGAGGCAGTGTAAATCAGCAATTAGGTGCACAAATGAAGAAATGTCAGCTATTACCTGGAGCACAACAGGCCGACAGACCTCGACACAGAGCATTCCAGCACAGCCCGGATCTGTCTTCTTACAGCCAGCTAACTACCCACACACATGCACACAGACGATATTCAACACGCACGCACACATTCAAACGGTCTCATTTTACAGTTCAATTGAGCAGTTCCTGACTGGTTTTGGCAAAAAGATGTTTGTCTGTGCCTCAATTAAACATGTTGTTGTAGTTTATAGAAAGCATGACTACTGTTCCCTGTGGGACTGTCACCACCTCTCCTCTGTACTTCAAAAACTATAAAATCAATACAATGAAACTTAAAAATTAAGAAAGCAATAAAAACTACACACTTGTGCAATATACAGGCCAAAAATGGTTTAAGATATGTTTTGGTCTGTGCCAAGATGCCTATTTGAATGAAACATGTTACATTAGGTGCTTTGAAGTGGAATTGTCTTGATTCAACTGCCGACATTTAGTGTTCAATTTACATAAACAGGTAAAACATAATCCATTAATTCATGGATCCATTCGACACATATTTTGTTATTCCTACCTGAAGGTCACAGGGAGCTGAGTTAGCTAAAGTTAAAGTCAATGAACTCTATTGTTATTCAATAAGATTTGAATCTTTGCATGCAGTAACTATTAATAGAAAATGACAAGTTTCCATTTGATCTGCATTTGATTGTTGCAGAAAAAAAATCTCTCTTTTCCAATATCTAATCCAAGTATAATTAGCAATTCCTTGTAATTGCCTACTGAGAGCAGCATTTCTGCAAGCTCCCAGCAATCAGCACCAGCTTTTGTAGTTCTTTTTTTTTTTGTAACGCTGTGTTTATTGTGTTGAGCTCTCAAAAGTTTTTGGACTAAACAGAGAAGTAGCGTATTTGCGGGGTTGAAAAAGCAGGCCACTTTGCGGCACTGTCAACAGAGTTGTCCTAATTATGCAGCCACCCAAACAGAGGCCTCTCTAATCCGCAGGCACACTGGCCTGTCAGATTCCCTGCGAAGATCTCGAACGCATGCAGACACATGCACACACTCCATGCAGCAACTACTTCTGCACACTCACCTTGTGCCGTGAGCCAGCTAAGTCATCACTTTACATCGTTGAAAGGAAATGTACACTGGTTTGATAACATGAAATTTGAGCATGCGCTGCCCTAGATTTTGCTCCATGCCTAAGCAGAGTCTTGCCAGTGTGAAGTATAGGGTGCTGTGACCTAAGGAGATGGAAGCGTTAGACTTCATCTTAGAGTACTAGCCTCCAGGGATGTGCTTACCCCAATGAAAGTTATTAAAACAAACAGCTGCATTAGCCACGGGGAACCTTTTTGTGTGAGTGTGCGCTCCACATGTTTGGGTGTGAGTAGTGCTGTACAGTAAACATTCAGTGTTGATTTATAGGCACATTCTGCATGCATCTCAGTATTAAGACATTTCTGGGACCTCTGTCTCTTTTGTGTTTTCCATTGTGCTTTTCATAGAAGCCTGAAGTGGCAGTGATACTTTTCTTGGTAATTAGATATACACTCCCAGTGTTCTACACAAGCTCTGAATGTCATTACAAACCTCATATAGCTTCTTCCTGTGAGCGAGGTAACACGTTATAATGAATGCTTTTTTTATTCCCACTGGACCAACAAGCAATACCTATCTTTACAAGCAAGACGCCCACGCCTCCAATTGACATTGCAGCAAATTTGTGCATATATGGATAACGTGCAGCTTTCTAGCGTGGAACATGTTACTGGCAGTTATGTTAAATAGTATTACTGAGTCATCGTGCAGTATTGGTTTTATTTTACCAATTGGCATGAGGACTAATTCAGTCCTCTCTTTTCTGTTGGGGTGAACCAACATGTCACATTGAACAGCTTGTTGTCTTGGTGTCTCCCTCTGACAATGCAGAATGAAGAAACAGAAAGCTGGAAGAGCTTTGAGATGCTGGAGATGCTTGGAAGGATGAGGGCAGAAACAGCCATGCTACTGAACGAAGCAGCAGCCCCCAAGCATTAGATGGGCTCTTTAGGCCAAGCCTGGATGCAAGTTTACCCTGCAGCCCACACATGCATGACAGGCGTGGCATAGAAAAATAAATAAATGGCAGAACCATCTCCCAGATGGAATACGAGAAGCTGCCTTATAAGTCCTGTTATGGAAGGCGTGGAATGATTTCCCAGAAATAAAACCGCCCATCTAAGCATAGTTTATATTCTTGCTGCATCTTGTTCTCTCTCCCGCTTTCTCACAGACACACAAACTCAGCTGAGTAAGCATAGATGCTTCAATGACTTTTTACCTTTTGCCCAACTTCTTTCTTTGCCCTGCCAGATGCTGTTTGTCTTCAGACCTCTTGCTTAAATTATCGCGGGCTATCTGAAGAATTTTTGCAGTATATCGTGCACTGCTGGGTACGATATAGAGTACTGTGTGGGAAGGATTAATGTGACAGAGCCTCCCAAATGTGCCACAAAACCATCATCTTTAGCCATGGCAGCTAGAAATACACACAAAGGGGGTTAGAGAGATGAGCTAACTGGCTGGCTGCTATCTACCACAAACCCCCCACCACTAAAACACGGCTTTGTATGGTAATGAAACTCTGAAGATAAGCAATGGCAAGCAGGAGAAAAATGTGTCAAGCATTAAATCATGCCTCTGCAAGCATTAAGGAATAATAATAATGGAAAACATCGAGACGTCTTAGGTTATTGATGTGTCTTTTATGACATGCCTCTATTGAAGAGAGAGTGACACTAATGTCTGCCCTGTGGCAGCGAGTGTCGGAGCATCAGAGACAGCGGCCGCTGTTCATTTATTTGCATAAGAAAAAAAGAATGCTGTGTCAAAATACATGTGCAGTAACAATTTCAAAATCCAATTTAGTCTTATGAGACATGGACGTATATATCAACAATAATACACAAAATTCACACAATTCAAGGCGATTGTTTCACTCTTTTACTAGATGACAGTGCAAATGGTTTGGGAGATTGGGAGAGATGAAATACTTATCAAGTTGGCTGGAGGGAAAAGAAAGCTCACAGTATATTGCAGCAGTTTCTCTTCAATGCACCCATGGCCTGATTGTTCTCGAGTTAAGATTAAGGAGACGTATGCCCCAGGTGCCACCCTGTGACCGTTGTGCTCAGATGGATCTAAACCACCATTTGCACCATTGGCAGCATTTTGCCTCCATATGCTGGAGAGTGGGCAGGCAAAGTGAGGCGCTCAGCTGGCCATGTGGAGTGGGTCAGGGGGACATAGTCGTTTGCCCAAAGCTGTCTAGGGATTTGCTGTTGCTTTGCTGTGCATTGTCGATAGCCCATGTCAAAGTGAACCGTCGAAAGAGATGCTTGAGAGATACAAAACATCACGTTTAGAGGTTAACACTGGAAACGGAATGATTTCGCACAGCTAAAAGACGGCACATAGGACTGTTATGAGGATACTTCATTTATGAATGTAAAAGAGGACCTTTGTGCTCTTTTCATTTCAGAATAACTCTTGTTCTTTTAGTTAACATTTGAATTTATCTGGAGCTCTCATGGCTCTAATTCCAGGGCAAATGTCCTTGCTCTTCGAAATGTGTTCAAACATGTGCAACTTTGGACATGATAAAACTGACTCTTTAGCTTCAGTTTAAAAGCGTTATAGAAACCCTCTAAGACAGTGTTACTTAACCTTGCCCCGCTGCATCAGCAGCACACAGCAGCACAAACAATACTGAAACCAAGGCATGAGAAGAAGCTTCAGTTCGAACAAGTGATATCACACCTTAAACAGCTGCATTTACTGGAGGGACTTACCTGTGGACTTTCTCTTTCTTACTTTCATTCCCTCTCTATCTCTTGCATGCAGAAGCAAACCGCCACCGCTATCGTCTGTGTGTGTGTAAAGGTTTAAAAAAATACATGTATTAGGATTTTATTTTGTCAAGAAAGACAGTAAAGAACCACAGCTAGTCACATAAGAGCTGCATGTGCCTCGGGAGTGGCGGGTTGAGTGTTGAAGCCCTAAGAGTTATAACTCATTAATACAGAGTTGGAGAGTCAACTTTTTTCACAAACTCTTTCTGTGCAACTAAACAACCTTTGAGTGTAACAAACAAATACTCTCTGTAACTAGAACTCACTTACAATCCCATCACTGACACTTCTTGTTCAGTAAATACACAGTATCACAGAAAAGAGGCATAATACGTGTGTGTAAATATGCACTTGATCTATCTTTATCATTCCATCTCCATCCCTCTATTTGTCTCTCTTCAGTGTGCACTCTGACACTGAGGTCATCACACAGCCCAAATGTTTGGTTCTATTTCAGTTTCCCATATCTTTCTGCCCTCTGTGTGTTTGAACGGTACAACCTGAATTCCCAAAGCATCACCTGTATGACCCCTCCTACTACCACACAGGGGCTGATCGAGAAACCCCCCCCCCCCCCAAGTAGATCTCTATGTGCCGTGCAGCTTCATCAAATGCATTTGTGTGCTCCACTGAAGGAGGGCGGTGTAATGGAATAGCGTCTTCCTGGGGTGAAGGCTGAACACAGAGATGGTAGAGAGCATCGTTAAAAGCATATGAGTGTGCTCATAAGAGCGACGGACCAGGCTGCTCAGGAAAGGGCAAGCTTTTATAGGGACAACCTTTGGCTAGGAGTGCAAGCAATCAACATCTTTTCTTTGTCCGAGGCTCTCAGGATTCCTGGGTTTTTTCTCCACGGCTGTGTCTGAAGTTTCTTGATTTGTTTTCTGTTTTTAGTCGCTGCCTTGTGTTCCTACACAAACACACACACACACAATCCTCGTTGTCATCATGTGGCCATGACAAAATGTTGACCCAGCAGGTCAAAAGTCCCTAATAGGTTGTTGGTTCTCAGACGCAATAATGACGCTGATTCACTTTCTTTATAACACCACTGTGTTAATGGAGGGCCAAGGGTGACAGTAACACCATATGAAAATAATCGTGTTTGCCATGTAGTGGCTTGTTGATTTGCTGCCTGATGGATTTTTAATATTCAGTGCGGGGTCGTTCCGGACGGTCGGCTGTGGCCATTTAGCAGCTCGATGCTTCTGGACGGGAGCTGAGCTGCCACCACACAGCGAGGTGGTCAGGGGTTGAGAGAAGACAGAGAGGTAGACACTTCAAATTAATGATGGTCTGTGGCAAGTCTGCTCCAGCCTTGGCCGCTCCGAGAGAAGAAGATGTATGTCCAACGACTAAAAGGTTTGTTCTAATTAATAGAAGTGACTGCGTCTGGATGGCGAGGCAATAATCAGGTTTGGGAGGACAAGGAGGAGAATAGGGACACGGTGACCTGCGAGGGTAGACCGATGAGCAAATAGTGAGACGACGAGGACGCAGTGCAGACTTAGTTAACTGGCTGAGACAAGGGCACTCCTGGGGCCTTATAACAATGACATTGAGCGGCTCAATGATGCCCAAACACCTTCACTGCAGAACCATATTGTTCTGTTTGTTTGAAGCAAACCATTAATGTTTACATTCTATGTGATTATACTCTACATCCTGCTGTGCTGTCTCTGGAAAGAACTGAATTCAAAATACATTAATGATCAACAATGGCTGAGATACCCAGACCTCCAAAGTCATTGGTAACTGTCTCCTTCCTTTCTCATTACACAACTTAAATCTTCGACTTCCCTTTCAAACAGCTACCTTCATATGCCCATTATGACATCATCTGAGTGATTTGCTAAGATTTCAGGAGACACCCCCATAAGTACTGGTAAAAGTGGTTGTCTGACCATGTAGGTAACTTGAGATTGAATATGAATGAATAAAAATGAAAACTCCTCATAAAACACATGTGACTTATTGCAACTTAACAAATACACTCAAAAATTATATTGTACTTCATGTGTCTATTATGGTCCAACAAGCCAAAGCTTTAACTGTGACACACACTTGTTGCTAATTTGATGTGAGATTCATTGTAAATTCATCAAAGTGCCTCTTCTGAGAGCATTTCCTGTTTTGCATCAGTGCAGAGGCCAGTGCTCTCAGAAGATTGCTCAGAAAACTCTCGGTTTGATATTTACACTTCAGTCACATAGCTGCAGCCTCTTCTGTCTGAGTGAAATGAACCTGTGAACTGTGCAATACCCTCCATCTTTCACACAGACTGTAATTGGACTCTCCAGTAGCTGATGCATTTGAATGATTACTTTTCTCACCAACACATTACTTCATAAAACTGTCTCTACATGCCCTTTTCTTGCAGAAATTCATATTAATCCTGTCTCTTTCTGGTTTATCTCTCACAGGTTACAGAATATGTTCCTCTCTCTTCACTGTGTTACGAGTTCTCCTTCATTTGTAGGTAGGCCTAATTTGACACCTGCCTCATCATTTACAATTAGGCATTATGGGATGTAATTGGCCATCTGCTTCTGCCATCTTGTGTACCTGGAGAAAGGCCATGTTTGTCTCCTGCTGTTTACAGAGCCTGTATACACTTGGAGATGCCGATGCTCTGAACATGACCCCTTTATAATTTTAGCTGAATGAAGAGCACTGAGGAAAAACCTGATATTGAGCCTTTCCTTATTTTACATAAATAGCAAAGAGGTCAGTGAGGGATGAGGAAAACCTGCTAAAGTGCATACTTCTAAGCTTTGAAAAAGTGTGAATATGATTGTAGGTTGGTAATGAGTCCGGCAATTCCGAGCAATTTAAACAGTAAATGCTCATCTTGTAAAAAGTACCAAGGCAAGACTGCAAAGCACTGTTGGATAATAAACCTGTTTACCGAAGCTTCAGAGGGGAGGATATCAGTGTCCAACTAAAAGATGCAGGGTTTGAAATGGAGAGATTTCAAAGAATGATACGTGTTGCCTCTTCAATTATTCTCACCTCTACTGAAACCCAAACCCTTGGCAGAAGCTGTAATTGTTCTGTTCTTCCTGTCAGTCACACTTAACTCCCTCCATAGCTGCTCCCACTTTAAGCTCCACCTGTGCCCTGTCGTCGGCGCAACTTGATGACAGGCACCACATTTCTGATGACAGGCAAGAAAACCTTGAGTGACAGTGGCTTTCATTCCTTCATCCCTGTCACTCATGTGGCCTGGCCACTGGGAACAAGTGTTTCAACTTAGCTTGTTGTCTCTGTGCTGAAAGTGCTCAGCATTGACAGTGAAGATTTATGCCCACCCCTGTGCATTTCTCAGAAACCCTGTGCTTGAGGCTGGCATTAAAAGTAATGGCCCATGAGCTATACTGTGCAATAAGTAAATGACTTCATGCATGTTGAAATGATCAAGAGAGCCTTTGCCAGCAGATTCCCTTTGGCCTCGGGCAAAATAGTTTCCTGAGGCTTCAACTGAATTAAACTTTTCCTGTTAACATTGATTATTTCAAGTCCATGATCAAAACACAGGGGTCTCGGTACCTGTGGGGCTTCAGATATACCGATTAATAGCTCTCGGCAATAAGAAGTAGGGCATTCTTGTTTGCAACAAATCCCCCCTTTTTTTGTTACTAGTTGATATACGACTTTGGGTGAAGATCAAATTGGACGCCGAACTCAAAAAAAAAGGAAAAAACAAAAGACAATACAACCAAGGAGAGATACAAACACAATACTTAAAAAAAAGAAACCATGACTACATGTTCATAATAGCAAAATGTTCTGTGTGGACTGGAGTGTTGCTCAAATTTGAAAATGTCATGCTGATTGCGTATCGTATAGCATCAGGAACATGCCGGTGCATGCATTCCTAAGAATATGTGTGTTTTGCTTGTGTCAAGAGGCACTAATAACATGTTACAGCTCCAGCGAGCTACAATGTGTAAGTGTAACTACGCTTAGATTGTCCATGGGGGGTCAGTCTGGTATATTTCAGCCAGACACCCTGCTGGGCCACAATGGCAACAAAGAAGTATTCTTTCATATCTAGCTGGCTCTTCTTATACAAACTTTACCATGCTAAGACACTACAGTACATCATAGTCATCTGCACTCCTATATTTCAACTTTGAAATATTCTCTGGGGTTGTGTATCTATGTTAGGCAAAGAATGAGCAAGACAGAATAACAAAGTTCGGTTTTGCTTGTTTTTTTCTTTTTGTTCAAATGTCCAGAAATGCTGAGGCGTTTTATTCCCACATTATTTTCTTCATGTAACTTTTTGATTTCATTTCCATTTTAAAGGCTTTTATATAACGTACAAGGCAACATAAAGAAATGAAAAAAAAAGAAGAAAAGAAACAAATCTATGCATTTAGAAAAACCACCAAAACTTTAAACTTTTTCTTAGACACTGTTTATATTGGCTAAAGCAATAAGTCAATTTAGAAGTCAGGATGCAGAAGGGGAAACAGCGAGACCTGGAAGAACATGCCATGCTACACTAGCCAGCAGACATCTAACCGATTTGTTCACTTGTCTTGGTTTTATCCAGTCAATTTCTGTTGTCTCTAATACTGGATGAGCAACTTGAGAAAAATGGGGAATCAAAGAGAATAGTCTTGCATAGAGTGTTAAATGAGGCCAGTTTTAACAGTACCAACTATTTTGTTTTCACATGTCCTCATAATACTCAAAAATGACTGTGATTTTTCTTCTTAGGAAACTAAGGTTCAAACCTATTTATTTATTATTTATTCATGTACTTAGCATTTGAATTTAACCCCATTATACAGTCAAATACTGTGCGGACATTAAGGGCTTGTGTATGGTTTCACTTTTAAAATGTGTTCCAATCCCTGCTGTGCATGCAAGTATTGTCTTTTCGACGCTGCTCAATGTTAAGTAACATGAGGATTAAGACTCTCCTGTCTATCTCTGTCTTCTGCACGTTTTCGTGCCCATCAATGTTATCTATGTGATATAGTGCACCATGGCACAGAGGTGGGAGTCGGCTGGTTGCTGTGTCACTATGACAAAACATGACAGATGTGTTTAGGCAGTAGAGTGCCGGACCTGCCACACAGCATTAGGCTCACACAGTCAGAGAGGAGAGTGTAGTAGGGTATTCCCACACAGGGAGTCCAATCATGGACATAATAATGGTTTGTCCACAGTGAGGATCGGATGTCAGAGCCAGCCTGAGAGGCTGCTGAAGAGCAGGGGAGGTGTTACTCAAATCTTCCGGGATATCAGGGATTCACTGATGGGTCTGTAACTGTGCAAGACTGAGAGGATGACTTGGGCTTAATGGGCTTGCAGCTTACAGTAAACCTCAATAGCTGAATTCAGATGATTTACCACAAATTACTGAGATGAGCTAACATAAGATGATCAAAGACAATCTCATTATTCTCCTCTCATTCACTGAGTTTTTTTCCCCCCTTCATCCAAAATCCTGATTAATGATTAATTCATCATTATGAGAGCTATGCACACAAGGTTTGGGGAACTGACAGGTTTGACAGGTATCCCAACGCTGCCTTTCATGTTCATTCTCATCCGCTGCTCATCCTGCATGGAAACCAATCAGTGAACTACAAGACAGCCTATTGTCGATAAAAATCTAAACTGATGACAGATCCCTCTTGAAAAATTCAGTAGAGTTTGATGAATTATGGAACGGGATAATGGGAGTTGTAGAGGACCTTTTTTCTCCCCACAGAGGATCGCAATCCCTCTATAAGAGAGCTGATTTGAAAGCAGAATGAAAAAAAAAAAAGTATTTTGTCCCGATTATAGGCTCACCTGTGGTCAGTTTTATTGTACTGAACAACCCCAGATACCCCTGGTAGCAACTTCAACTTGGTTTAGTGCCACACAAGTGCAAGGACGCGACTTTGTGAGCAACCTTGGGAAAATGGGGCTTTGATTCTCATAAAATTAAGTGCCAGATTCATTACATCATAAGCAGGTACATAAAATAAGTAGGAAAACCGTTGCACTGGACCATGAGGAATACTTGATTATCCAAGGTTTAGCTATCCCATTCAGAACATTTCCAAATGTTAAAATTTCAGCGAACATGGGAGAAAAATGACACTCTGGATGTATGTGCTTATTTGTTTGCACATTTTTCTTCACTTTACTAATTAGCCTTGAGGAAGTGCTAATGTGTTCGCTCATAATTAGACTAAAAATAATCAAAATTCACATACTGCTTGAGCCAGGATGGCTGGCTATGAGGACAATTTTCACAAGTCAGACATCGAGTGCCATAGCAACACATTGGCCATTCAGTAATGTTGCTTTGGCAGAAAACAACTAATAGATGAATCAGCACCACATCTAAAATGAGCACATGTTGTATTTCTCTTCATGAAAACAGAAAAATGTAGAACAGACATGATGCAGAGCAAATTCCACCTAACTCAATTTCCTCTATGTATGTACCGTAAATTCCGGACTATAAGCCGCTACTTTTTTCTCACACTTCGAGCACTGCGGCTTCTACTCCGGTGCGGCTAATGCGTGGATTTTTTATGGGGGACAATGAGCTTCTGCCACAAAAACATTTGACTTCGTCACGTCGGATCTTAATATCAGTCATTTTGCGCTTCATGCACGCACCCTCATGATGGAAAACACACGGAGAAATACATATGATGCAGCTTTCAAGTTAAAGGCGATCGACCCGGCTGTCAAAGAAGCTAACAGAGCTGCTGCACGTTAAGATGACACTGACAGCGACAACAGAGACTGAGGAAGTGAGTAATGAAGTCATTCTGAGGCAGTGAATGGATGGACTTTTTCTTGTGAAATATATTACGGTCATCTTTTTCATCAGCCGTGTTACAGACACCGTCGGCTAGGCTTCGTGTTGTAACGGTTCATGTTGTAAAGTCAGTAGTTGATAATGTGTTCATAATTCCGATTATGTGGAGAGTCAGTGAATGCACCAGCGAGAACGTGTTGAGTGGCTGTATGAGAGAACGCTGGGGGAGAGAGTTGGATTGTTACGGCAAGTTATGGTTTTGTTCTCTGCTGTAAACGGCGTGGTCACGGCCGACAGTGATCGCGTTATTAAAAGTTATTATTTGAACGCTCTCGTCGTCCTTTAACGTCCGTACGGACGCTACAGTATTTGCGGATGTTACCGGTAGCCTTCGTCTGTGTAAATAGCTCTTGTTATAGCTTGGACACCTGCGGCTTATAATCAAGTGCGGCTTATATATGTACAAATACATTTATTTACTTATTTTTAGCCGGTGCGGCTTATATCCAGGTGCGCTCAATAGTACGGAATTTACGGTAGTTCTTTTTTGTTGTCGCTGGGGTTTCTAGGTTTTTGGGTTGTTTTTTTTGGCAGAGGTAGGCTAACAAGCTGAGATTTTTTTATAAGTTTTTTTTTTTTTTAAGAAGAAATGTCTGTGAAAGGCAGGTCCTGCCAGTGTGGGTCTTTGTTAGAAAGTGACACTACACTCTGTGGGGTTTTTTAGTGTTCAGGCTGCACTCCATAAGTCTTTCTATATTCTGGTTTCCTTACTGAAGTATAGTGGACACATCCAGCCTAGGGGAGCATGTGAGAAGTGCAGCTGCTGTCAACATGACTGTGGTCACAGCAGAGGTCAGTGGCACTCCAACCCTCCGGCCAAAGAATGGCTCCCTTTACTTGATACCATGAACACAGGTTTTCATTGCACTCTCACTTCGTGCATACTGTATATGTGCAATTTCATCTTACTTCCCTTTCACCCCAATAAGCAAACCTACCATGCATGTTCTTCCCTCTATCTGTGATGCATACAGTACGGGGCGGTTACAATACCAGAAATGTAAACTTAGATATAATTCAAGTAGAAACCAAACAATATCCATAGCTGTTTCAATACAAAGGCCACACAATTATAACTCACATGCACCCAATATCAGGAAATTACTAAAAACTGCAGCAAAAGTTTCACTGTCTAGATTAGCAACAATTGAACGTGTTTGTGCAATTTAGATTGCACTCTCTCTCTTTTGCTCAAAATATTTTGATAAGGAAAAATATAGATATAAAGATCTGTAGATGGTACCTTTCAAAAGTATCGATCATTTTTGAAACATAGGATCAGAAAGTATCATAGTGGCAGAAAATGTGACAACATTTCTAGAGTATGTTAGAAACCATGATTCCTCATGGATTTTGACACAAAATTTTCTCGCACATCACAAAACCCTGGCAACCCGCTTATTTTTTTTGAGTACTGACACAGGAGGTCCTCAATTTTAAAGAATCGATTTCAACACCAAAAACTCAGACAGATCATGGTTTAACTGCCTTGAGCGTCTTAAACAGAGTATTAGTCTCTGCACAGCATGTAAGGCAAGGCAAGTTTATTTACATAGCGCTGTTCAGACACAAGGCAATTCACAGTGCTTTACAGACAAATACATTGAAACAAAGCTTTAGCTTTAGAGTGTCGCAGGCCTGAGTCATATGACTGTCGCCATGGCAATTAAATTACCTGATGAAAACTGTCCAATGAGATCCCTTTGTCACTCTAAATCGGGCAGGCAGCCTGTGCACAGCAGCTCATCTACCCACTAATTTGTCAGCCCCAGGCCTTGGAATCTGCACATTTCCGTTCTTTCTTTCCCCCACTGCACATTCAAGAGATCCTAATGAGAGTGCACACGTTCGGCTCGAGACCGAGAGAGGTTTTGACTTTATACCTTAAGCTACGTCTGAATTCAACACTTGATCTTGTGATGCGGGTGTGACTTTTCCGATGCAAGGGCATATTCACACACCTTTCACAAGCCTCTGCTCAGGGGCAGAGGCTAAAAATAATCGGAGGATGTTGCAGTGTAGCTGTTGCACAATAAAACGTCTCCTGCGCCCCAGTATTTTACCGCTCTCTAATTGGCTACAGGACCTTCTCACCTACATTACTGAGTGTTTTGACAGCGTGGAAGCCAAAATACTGCCAGCAGCCTGGCAAGGTTTCTAATTCCATTGTTGAGTCACATTCTGTTCTTTAATTTGCAGCAATTTTCCAATGTCAGTATTATTCTTCTAAAGTAAAATAATCTGGACATCAAATTAAATGATAATAAAGAGGATTTTAAAATAAAAACTTCATTTTTACAAACAGCATTGAATAAAACAAAACAAACATTGCAATATTTTTACAGTGACAGAGCTTGAAGAGGTACTTTGCTTTTGGCGATTATAGCAGTAGATGGTCTAAATGTAACAAATAAGACGGTTCTTGGGATACATTACAGTGAGGAATAATGTATGATTCTAGAAGGTCAGAGAAAAAGTAGGTAGTAGTTGGTTTATGTCTCCTGGATCCAAACATTACTGGGTATTGCGTTGCACCTTTCAAATGAACTATGCAGGCTGCGTTTTGTGGCTGTCGAAGATAACAATACTAATCCATTAAAGCTTTGATTAGATGCTTCTCTATACTTTAACGTAAAGGGTTCAGCATTTAGAGGGTGACTTGTGACTCTTCGTGGAAGCTGGTATGAGATCACGTCCCGATCAATTGTAAGACCACATTTGTTTTTAGTTTGAAAAAAGCTGCGTACATCCAAGACGGAGTTCAGTATTTCTTCATTACCTGCCTTCGACTGGCACTCAAGGTTTGTTTATCACTGACACACTTGCACTCTGGGATGCCTGTGTGGGATCATAAGGCTAATGGAGAAACCTGCCTGAAGGTGTGGCTTTCCACCCTCGGGCTGCATTGTGCTCCTGAGCAATATGGCCTCGAGAAGCAGAAGAATTAAAAAAGCAAGCCCTGTCAATTTTCATAACTTGGCTTCAGGTGCTGTGCCAGGTCTTACCGTCATGCTCGGCTGCTCTCCACCACCCTCAGAGTCTTTTAACCCTAATTGACAGTCTTAAGTCCACTATCCTGGTGCTGCCAATGAGATAGACAGACAGGAAGGGGTGGGAGAGGGGTGAAACTGAGGGAGAACAAAAATAGACATACAGTAGAAGTAGTGCTAATATTCTGTGAAATCCCATAAAGTTTGAGTCTGGCACAATGGATGTGTTCCATCCCTTTTTCTCATACATCAGCCGACACTACTCTCAATCTTGGTTCAATAGATTTGCTCCATTTCTTGGAAAATGCAACACCTCTACCAAGCAAAGTTAGACATTTAAAAATGTCTCTTATCTTATGTCAAACTGAATTTAATTGGATACAAAAGACCCTACTTCATTGTCTCTGACTCCCAAGTAGATAAATGCCTTTATCTGCTAAACACTGATACGCATTTACCACTGAGCAAGTTGACTCATAAGCTGTGTAACCAGCCCTACTGCCTTCCTCTCCTCTCTCCTCCCTGCCGTTAAATGCTAAACCGAGCGAGCCATGCTAATCGGTGGGAAGAGGCGACTAAAGCTACTGCTAATCCATTCTGGAATTACGGGGGAGAACAAATTAAGAAACTTCAACTCATTAGCTGAGCTTTAATTCACCGCCCCTCCTGGAGTAATCCCTAAACTCAGCCTCTCCAGTTAATTATACTGAGGCCCTGAATGAGAGGCCCTTCATTGTGTCGCTGATGTTGTTTTGCTAGGTTAGGTTTGTGTGCCTGCCTGTACTGTATGTCGCAGTTGTTTGACCGAGAAAAACAGGCTGCAACACATCAATACAACCGCAATATCCTACAGTGAGAACCATCTAATGCAAAATTTTCTTCCGTTGGAAAGATAACTGTTAAGCTTTGACAATTCCAATGATTTATTTATTCAACAGTTTGAGCTGCAAGCGAGATGAGTGTGTGCGTGTGTGTGCACTTTTCTGTTTACTGCCAGGGTAATGAAAGCAAACTACACGAAAATATAAACAGCTTCTATCAAAAAAGATGTGCTGATTTTTTTCTTCTTCTGGCAAGTTTAAGGGTTTTTTCTTTTTTTTCAGGGCCCTCAAGTGAATGAAGGAAATGGTAGGTACTTCTGTGATGAGAGGAGGCAAAGTCAGAAAATAAATAGAGCCTCTTTCAAGAAACGTCACCTGTGCCAAGCTAACACACTTAATGATTTACAGACTTTGGCTTTTTTCATCCTCTTCCGCTCTGCTCTGAGTATTGATACATGCAAACATAGCATGCAGGATCTAAAGAAGCGTAACATGAGATTTGGAAAAATCTATGAAAGCACCTTCAGTTTCTTTTAAATGTTTAAACATCTGAGCAAAGATTAATGCATCTTACAGTAAATATGTGATGCTGACATTGCATGCTTTGGATATCAAGCACATTTATAAGTAATCCAGATTTGTGTAAAGCATCTCCCTTAATGACCTTGTGAATATGCCTTTAACATTCTTTTCTTGGATTTTATATTTTTCCTTCTGTAATTAAACTTCAGTGTGTTTTCTTACGCCCTCCTCCGGTTTAACCATTGTTGTGTGTTCTCACGTATGAAAATCAATACAAACCACGTTTGATGAATGGTTTAGCAACATACACAAAGGTGCTAACAAGGACATCTTCACAGCAGTTGTGCTTATTTAAAATACTGGGAGTCAACGTGCTGTTGCTAAAAGAAGAAACAAATAGAAAAAAAAGCAATCTTTGTCAGTCCTCTCAAAAAGCCACATTACAAAATGGATTTGGCTCTCGTGTCAGCAGAGTGTTGCAGATTTTCAATCTACAGCCACAGAATTTCTATCCTTTTTTTTAGACAGCTGATACTTTGTAAATTGACAGTAGTTTCTCTGGCCGCTGGCACCTTTTAGAGAGGATTTCAATGGCTTTCTGAGCTGTGCGGACGGATTCACATTTGAACTTTGTCATTACATGGGTGATAAGCCAGCCATATGAGAGGCTTTTGTAATTTCAAATATGGATAAGTGGCAGTGGAGGATCAAGCAGGAGAGATGGATGGATAGATGGATGGAGGGATAGATGTGCGGGCCTGTGCTTTAAAACCACTTCATGTGACTCACTCGTCTTGCTTAGAGACACATGCAGTGATTGTTGTAATCAGACGAAGCCCTCTGGGAGGCCTAATATGGAAGCTGTGTAATACCTGTTTACAATTTGCTTTTGTTTACGCTCCATTCGCACAAGTGGCCTAGCCATTTGCAATCACCGCCTCAATAATTAACCCCAAGTATTTTGGAGTGTGAGATGGGATGGGTGCTCTTGCTGCCCCCTTCTTCACAAACCCTGTGTTGTACAAGGATTTGTGGAGGTTTCACAAATATGGTAGCGATTGCCATGGACCTACCATCAGGCTAATGAGGCACGGCATGACAGCTTTGGTGACTGCAGAGGACGCTCCCTGTTGCTACTCTGTCACTGAGCACTTCATACTGGTGCCAACCTCCCTCAGTCAGTGGTGATGTCCTGCTTTTAGGCCTTAGTAAATATACAATATACCACACTTCTGTTGTGCCCCTTAATGCTTGTGTTTCAGTAAAAAGCACTGAGGTCCTCCATGCCCAGCAGGGAAGAATGTTTGTGGACATCAACTATGGGATCCAACTCTCGTGTTACACTGTTATATATATATATATATATATATATGGGTATATGTGTGTTTGTGTGTATATGTGTGTTTGTATTTCTGAAATACTTTGTTGGAAAGGCAGTTTCTAATTGAATTTGACAATCACCAGGCGCCAAATCAGTAAGAAATGAACTGAGAAGCAACAGAATAGTCGGCTTTGATCCTTTTTACTGTGCTTAATGAGTTTTTCTACACATGAAAAATAAGCTTTTGTTCTGTTCCCCTCGCCATTGTTCTGCCCTGTGATACTGTTCATAACAGAGTGGATCTCAAGGTAAGAAGAAGAAAGAAAAAAAAAGAGTTCCTGAATGTGAACACATAAGCTGTGGCAGAACATAGTGAAAATTGTGACATCACTTACACCCTACAGACATGTTGTTTTTTCTACACATACACGCAGGCACACAGACACACACGCGTACAAACATACAAAGACTTGATAACACCTGATCTCTGAATTCCATCTTCCCTGAAGGCTCCATTTGATGCCAGATCAGATCTCATCTGACGCAACGCTAGACCACATCCACACTTCTGCCAGCAGCTCGAGCGAGTAAAGAATAAGCTGTCTTTAATACCTGCACCTAATTAGCTCTGAAATCTGAGGTTAATTAAACAAAAAGAGGTTAAATTAAGTGACTGGGATTTAAGTGGCGACATGCCGGATTAAAAAACACCCCCGTCTTGCTCGGAATTGCTCATCCTTGCTATCCACAAAAATCCTCTTCGCTGCTTATCCTCGTGTAAATTTTAAGACATGTGGACCCTTGTAAAGAAGTAAATTCTGCCGTTCACCATCAAAGATGTGTCTTAAGGACATTCAGTGATTTTTCTAGCAGTGCACACAGAGCGCTATACACCATGATGAGCCTCAGAATAGCCCGATGCATGTTGCTCACATAAAGGTCAACATAAAGGCGAGTGATTAGTGTAGTCATCCGACCACAGCGTACCTGTTTGCACCTCTCTAGTGAACAACAGTGATCAGAATTAGAGTCACATACTTCACATAAAAGACCTGCAGTGAGATGATTTACCATAAGGTTTCTGACATACAGAAAGGGCAGCCTCAAAAGGTGCGAGAGCATCAATAACCGCTTAATTGACATTTCAACTAATGATCATCATAAGGCGTTCTGAGTGGGCGAGCAAGTCAGTTCAATAAAACCTTTTATCACTAGATTGTGATTGGTAATAAAGCAGAATAAGAATAATGAGATATTTGTTTTGCGTTTGTTTTTACATCATTATTTGGAGATCGGGGACGAATCAGGAGACTCTAAAGAGTCAAGTGCAGGTGGTTTGTTTCTATTTTTTGACACCAACAGTCAGGAGGAAGGAAATGTGGCCTAAGTTTTAATGACTATCATTTTTCTCTAAATTACATCTCCCTTGGCATTGCACAAGGTTCATATTTTGTTTTTGCGGGGTGCTCCGACCCAATCTTCACATTTGTGAATGCAAATAAAACATTTTGTTAAAAATGTTATCCTCGCTCTCACTCCCACAGTCTCCTCATCCTCCCTCGCTGGACTGTAGAGCCGCAGCGGAGTGTTATCAGTATGAAAACCTCCTTGAAATAAACACGTACACACATGCACACACATTCCAAATGATGTTATTTTCAACAGTTACAAAAGCCTTCATGCATCCTTCCTTTTAAATAGTTGGACAATATAAATGCAGGACACCTCGGCTATGAAGAAGCCTCTGCACTTCGACCATAGCTATCAAAACAAGGAGAAAAAAAAAAAAATATATAAAAAAACATTTTGTCCAAAAGCACTACCTCTCTGCAAATGACCTTTTTGTGGTTGGAGAAAAACAGCAGATTGGCACATCCAGTCCTTTTTTAAAGGGAAGAGTGGACATGATGAAAGCCCGGCCATCTCTAGCACTTGAAAGCTCCTGCGTTTGTTGCACAGGTTTGTCTTCATCCATGCTTGCAGCGCACGGCAGCAGCTAATGACGTTTGCCGGACTTGCAGGGGGAAAACCCCCCAGCTCTGGTTGAAAGACCTCAGGTATCTTTACCTTATCCATAATACCTCTTATCCACTGCAGCATGTCCCAGTAAAAGTCTTTCAAAAGAACAAAAAAAAGTGCACTCTCCATTTCCGAGGCAAGGCTTCTTCCCCTAATGGGCCCTCATGCAACCTGTTGCCTTGCTGTTTTTCTTCCACATGGTTGCCTGAGTCAAAAAGATAAAGGAAACTTGTTGTACTGCTCTCTTCCGTTTTCACATGGAGGTGAAATGTGCAGCAAGTGTGCTAATTCTTTTACTGAGTTGCTAGGTAGGAGGTGAGGAAAAACAGCTTAGAAGCCCAGCAGAGAAACTACTACAGAATGTATCCCTATAATCATTGCATACCAGGGCAGGTAAAGCCCTTAGTTTAACCACCATTCTCTCTACCTGAGGTCCATCATTATCAGGCAGGGAGCTCTGTGCATCCCACTGCCCTTTTTCAGAGACTCTGGCTGCCTCTGCTGGAACGCCTCCCACATGGAGTGTATGAAAATGTTAACTTCTTGAGCCACTCTCTGTATGCCCCTCTCTCTGTCCTTTACCCTCCCTTCTCCTACTGGATGAAAGAAATGGCCTGAGGGGGGTCATTTGTATCTGCTGCCCCTGTTCCTTGTCTTACTTGTCCAGCCTATAGGCCATCTAGTCACATGGAACCAGGTGTCAGAAGGAGTAATAGCACAGATCGATGTCAGAGGATGCACATAGCAACACGGAAAGTTTTCTTTCTCCCCCATTTTGTTCTTTCTCACTGATTCTAAACACACAGATGGGGAATTGTTGGCTTTGCGTGCTGGTTTTGTGCTGCAGGATCAGCAAGGTTACATGCAAACATCCCCGCCTTCCCCTTGTTCTCCTGTGCTTGCCGTACGCCCTCAAGGCAGAACATACATCAAGAACAAGAAGGTTCGGCTGTTGGGACTACTTTTTTTTGCAATGGCCTCCTTCAATAACACAGATTTAAAAGCTGTTTGTTCAGCTCTCTGTTAAGGTAAATAATGATATGATGAAAGAATCTAAAAATATATATAACTTCATTTTGATATGTTTCTAATAATAATACAATTAAATTCAAATCTTTTTCTTGGGAATGATAAATTACAGGGGCCAAATATAGAGGCTTAAAAAAAATATTGTAAGTTCACCTTGCCCGCCCTGGAGCCCTAAAAGTTCCCAGAAAATCATTTTCTAGTGTATGACAATAAGTTATTTGATAAAGACCTATATAGAGTTTTAGAAAAAAAAACCTGACAAATATAGTGGTTCTCAGTGAAATGTAGCAGCATATTAAACTTCTGTAGGATTGTATGGGGTTAACTAATAGCGTTAATGAAAGCACGGGTTCAATGATGCCTAAAAGATGAATCTTATACATGTGTCGATTTCGGGTTTTTTTTCGTCGACAGCACCGAGAAATGTCCAAACTAGTGTATGCCACGGATTGAACTATAGTCCAGAGCCTTTGGAAGAGATTACCAGAGTAATCACCAGAATGTGGTTCCTGCAGGATTCAGCTATGAGAATGAATGGATTACATGAAAGTAATTCCAAGCTCAATATCAGAAGCTATCCCAAAGCCAAGAAAACAGATTCTGATCTCATACTGTTGCTGTGTCCTCGGGCTCTCTCCAGCGTTCTAAGTACCTTTGAGACTCTCCGGCGCATAAACCACCTTCGCTTTATGGCACTGTCAAGGTCACAAGTTCACATGGATATTTTACACGTCTCCCTCTACACACTGGCAAATGTGTCTTTGAACATGGGTGAATCTTCAAACACTCCCTGGAGGCATTTTTATACCTCCCCCAAAAACTGAATAAATAACAATATATTAGGTAAAAAATGACCACACAGATACACAAAAACACCCTTTTACATTTAAGCTTGTATCTCTAAAAAGTATTGTTGGGGAAAGGAATTCTAGGCATTGTTCTTTTTTCCACAGTAATGATATGGGTCCGCATCTGTCACTCTCTGCCCGTGGCAAGACCCCATCTCCTGGGAGAGAAGGTAACAGGCGGCTAATCAGCTCCCTCTGACATCTTCATCGCAAACGGCCACACACATGGAGAGTCAGTCGCACATGTGCGGACACACACACACACACACACACACACACACACACACACACGCGTGTATACCAGACCAAACACAAAGACTCACAAACACAGTGCAGACAGATAAAAAGGATTAGGGTCCAACAGGGCAACAGACAACAGGACAGAGGAAGGACATGCTGTGTGTGTGTGTGTTAGTCAACTTCAGCTCTCTCTTTTCCTCTCTGTGCGTGCTAGATTATGTCTGTCTCTCTTACCTTATGTATACAAACCTGCAGGAATTCCACAGTCTCATCGCTCTCTCATCACACTGTTTTTTTTTCCCCCTCGTTCCCCTGCTTCAATCACTTCTCTGTGATTAACAGAGGGGAAACGCAAAATTGCTTATTGACTTGAACAGAGGTTATCTATAACATCAATGCCTAATTCCCCCTCAGGCCTCCACATGCAACAGCTTATGTGACAGGTTTAGGCCTAAGCCCATGCACAGGTTTTGTCAACAAAAGGGGGAATTTACCACCTTGTGCTAGATTTAATTTTCCTCTTTTCTATTATTTCCCTGTTTTGCATTTGTACAGTGTGCAGCACATAATGGTGTGATGATAAGAATAGGGGCATGCATTTTTATGACAGTGAATGCAACAGGGTGCATTTACATTTAAACGTTAGGCATTTAGGCGATACATGTACCCAATGTGACTATAATAAGCAAATAATTTGAATAAGCCTTGATTATACAGTGCCTACATTGCCTACAAGCACAGTATACTTGACGAGTGCAAGGATAAACACAGCAACGCCCAATGATATGTTTATGCCACAAAGATTTAGCAAAACAAAGCAGTCACATGCTCAGCTGTACAGCTTTAAGCTTCTTCTTCAGAACGCTTTGTAGTTCATCTTAAACACAAGAAAAGTTTCTGACAGAAGGCTGGTTAGAGCCCGAAATGTAACAACTACCTGAAATGTTCTAAAAAAATGTTTTAACTAAATCCAAAATGTAATAACTGGTTAATAATGTAAGAAAATGCTGAGCCTAAAACGCAGTCATTTTTTGCCCAAAATGTAACAAGTTGTTACATTATCAACCAGTTATTGCAATTTGGGTTTTGCTCCATTTTTTGGTAACATTTCGAGTCGTTGTTACATTTCGGGCTCTCACGGTGTCTTTGCAGGGATCACAGGAGGTTAACAACATGTTGCATTGCCCCATGTCCTCTATTGACCCCTGCTGCACTTGGTATGCCTTTGATACAGCCAGTGTAAACTATTACACATTTACTCACTCATCGATCAAAGTGTGAACAGCAAAGACAAGTCAGCAGGACTCCCACTGATTTCCCCTCTCATCTCTGGATCTAACATGAGCATGCTGTTTTATGTTGTTTTGGGGCAGATCACCTTTGGACCAACGTTCAAAAATACAGAGAAAGTATCTTTTGATCGATTTATTCTCAGCCTGACGGAAATACTTCAGAGATCGAGACCGTTCAGTAAAGTTTTGCTCCCTTAATGTGAGTTGATTGTTTCCTTTCGTTTATTTACCTCTTGTTACCACAGACAGAAAGGTTACGTTGCTATAATTGAGCTTTCACATGGCACTTTGCATGGCTTTTTTTTTTTAAATATAATGGCTAAAGTACAGACTTGTGTTTGGCACTCAAAAAAAGCAAGCTTTTGTTTTGAATTTCATTGTGTTAAACTGCGGAATTATGTGAAAATGTCAAAATAAATTGTATTTGAACTGTGTGCAGGTGCATATTGGGCGATCTCTGGAGTAGCAAAACTACCACTTTTGTTGCCGTACCAGTTGCATCTATTACAAATTAAAAAAATAAGGTTTTGACTCCATCAAAAGGAATGAGCGGATCCATTAACCCGACACAAAAAGCGAAGCTATTCTTTTTCTAGTCTCATTCATACTCTGAGGATTCCACTTATGCCCAATCAAATGCCCCCTTCTGTGCCCTTTGTGAATTTTATATGAAAGAGGACTCTTCTGCCAAGAGACAAGTGTCTGCACATGTTGCTGATTTTTTTTTTTTTTTTTTTTGTAAATATTTTAATAATTTTTGTAAAACGTCTCCTGACATTCTGCAAAATATCAAAGATGAAGACAATGATGCTGTACCTTGAAAAGTGTCTTTAAAACGTAACCCTTTTATACGTTCATGAAATTCTTGTTTTGCCATTTGTGTGGTGCTTGTAGCTGCATCATTCTGATGCCCTCTTGCAGTCAAATTAAGATACCAATCTAAAAATTGACCAGTTCATAAAGTTAGCACACCCTGTCAGAGAATTTGCCACTGCACACCTGCTTCCAAATCTACAGAGATCAGCATTGCCTTAACCCTCTTTGGCATCCTAATGGCCAGGCAGAGGGCAAACACCAATTAGATTTTTTTGTCCTTCCCAGGAGCAGCTGCAGAAATGATGCCTGACACTGGAAGGAAGGAGAAAAGTCATAAGGTTAAAAAACCCATCTTTCTCCCTTGACTTTCAGTATTCCCTAACCTCCTTTTCCTTTAGCTCACCTCTCACCTTCTTCCTCTGCAGCCAGGCTTCTCTCTGTCTCTTGCGCTCTATTCTTTTCTCTTCACTCATGCATAGAAAATGTGTGCCTAAAGTTAATTTACACACACACACACACAAGCATGCGCGCGCACACACATGCACACACATACGCACACAAAGTTGAACCCTGACAACCAGTGGGCTCAACCTAGCATTTACCTCAGCAGCTGGGTTCACCACCAGCTACAATTACAACTATTAGCATGCTTAATTAACAGATTCACTGGCAGCTCATGCAGACTGAACATGGATTGCCCTCTCTGGCGAAACCACCAGGCCTCCAGAGATTCACTCCCCCTCTGCTCCCCTTAAAAAGGTAGGCAATATGTGTGGAGGATGGGAGACAAATACTTTGCTTCGTTGCCTCATAGGAGACAGGAAACAAAATGACTTAGATTTTTTTTTTTTTTAGATAAAGATAATTTTTTATTTGGTTCGGCTGTCTGTCCCATTGACCTAGGATCTGTTTAAAGCAGACTGCTGCAACCGTGTCTTTGACATGATGTGCACAGCTAGAGACAGTAAACATGTAAACAAAAGCTGTGTGAATAAAAACATCAAGGCTGTGTTTCCTCCTCATTGTGGCTCGCTGGGTGAGAGACGCTGGCAAGCAACGCCGGCTCTGGCACATGTCCGGAACACTCGAATGCTGCTTAGTGGTACCGATAAACACACACTTTCTGAAAAAGCTTACTCCTCCACATGGTTTTAGGAAGGGAGAGTGGTGAAAAAATATTTATTCTAATTGTGATTGTCCTTCAAGCATATACAAATGCATTTCATTTTGCCGGCGGCAGGAAACAGTTATTGTCCTGTTCTCACAAAAATGACACATTTTGTTGGAGTCACATTGACTCCCACGCAACTGGTTTGTGAAGGAAGAGGAAAGTGAGCTTCCCGTTGCAGAACACATTTTTTTTTATCAAAACGAAAGGCTTGACCACCTGTTGTATTTTTTGTTTGTTTCGAAAATGCTGAAAATCCCACTTCTGACCAGATTTAAGTCTTTAGCAATACATTAATAGGCAACATAAGGGCAAAAAAGGCTTTGTACACTACTTTCTTTCTTGTGATATACCACCCAAACCTGACAGAAAGCTAATGGAAAAAGAAAAAAAAAGTGCAAGTAGAAGAACTTAAAAAGAAGAGTCATGGCTGGACAATCCTCAGTAAAGAACGTTGGGGGATAAGGATATAACTTTATACAACAATAATGTAACGCTACAATGATGTTGGAAGAAGGGAAAACCCAATTAGATGTGAGCACTGGTGCACAGTTCTCAAGAGAGTGACTGGCTCTGTTCAAAAATATCTAAGTGCTCAGCTTATTAAGATGTCATCTGTGCAAGCTCTACAGGTTCGGGGTAAATACCCTCATGGCATATTCTTCTGTGGGCATGTCGATCCACCCTGTCGCCGCTTTTGCAGTCGATGCCTCTTTAGTGGCTGTCATTGGCCGCCTAGAATGCTTCATAAACATCTTGAGCTTTTTCACTTAATTAGACTGGAGGGATTTCACTACAACATGGGCCAGGGGGGAGGAGGAGAGGACTCTTTTACTGGCATTGAGACACTACCCCAAAGCTCTGTCTCGGTCCACTCCTCCACAGGTTTTTCTGCTTTCAAGATCACCTCCTTGCTTTTTATTTTTTTTAATATTTTTAGAACTGGTTGCATGAGTGTTTCATTTTTAAAGCTGCAGTGACGGCTTGTGGTTGGAGTTTTTTTTTTTTTCAAACAATACTTAGTATTATAGTCATCAGTTGCCAAAAATGTATTTTAATTGCTTTTTATCAATTTAGTGAATTTCATATACAACCAAGACAATGACTGAGATTCACCATGTTTACTGTGCACATTGTATTGAACTAGATTTATAAATACAAATATAGCAAGAAATTATATTTGCAACTGATTGTGTGTCTCTAGCATTATCTAGTAAAAGCAACAACATCCAATTAGACTGTTATTGGCAAAGAAAACACTCTCCTAATGCAGTTAAAACATTTGTTGACTGACTTGCTCTGTTTCTAGTTTCTGCCAACAATCACACACACACACACACACACACACACACACACACACACACACACGCACACGTATGCAGACACAGACACATTTATGAGCGTTCATCACACATGCTGTGTAGATATGTGTGAACAAGACATCTCCATAACCGGACCAGCTGACCTGAGACTTGCAGAGCTGCTGGTGACTCCCAGGAGAAGTATAATAGAATTTCTCCAGCCGCCTTCCTGTTAATTACAACAGACCTTGGCTCTGAATAAATATTTATTCAGAGGGTACAGCAATCTGCATGCATATTGTACACAGCCAAGCCCTGGCCAGGCAGAACAATGGTCGGATATGCTGCGAGTAAACAACATCAGTTAAAAAACAAATATGACAAACGTGATAATACTTTGGTATACAAAGATGTGTGGGCAGAGCACAGCAGGGCTTTTAATTACCACCAAGGCACAAATGCTTAATAATATGGACGCAAGGACACTTTTTTTTATTCCATGGCAAAAACATGGCAATGTAACTGTGACATACAAAGGTTGTAGACTAATACAAATATGTGTACATTTTCTTTGTCTTTACCGCTCAAAGGTTCATGAATTGTTGATTCATTAGAGCCGATTACCATTTTGTTTTAAATGTGACAGTATAGCTTTCCATCACAAATCTGGTGTTTGATCTCACGATATTCAAAAAATATTTCGATATGTGAACATCTTCAACTCACTATATTTTTTTGGCATATATTTCAATTGATAACTTATTTGAAAACAACACATTGCGAAGGAAAAGTATTTCCTACATCTTACATATTCTTTGCCCACGCGCTTCACACAAAGAAGATAAGGAATCACAGAGCAAACTGTTGAGTTGCAGAAGTTTTCTTTGACAGATGGAGGTATAAAAAAAAAAAAAAAAAAACCTACGAATCTATACTTTGGCTGGTTAGCTGGCAGAACCAGCAAACAGTTGGCTGGGAAATATTGAAGACATATAAAAGAGAAGCGACAGGATCCAACCAGCATACAGAGATGATTGAGAGGAGAAAAACAACGAAGCAACAAAATGAGTCACTGCCCTGAGATGGCTCATCTATGTATCTACAAAATCGAGCAGACTTGACATGCAAATGCACACGCACAACAACAACACACATGAATATGAACGGGACACTCATGCACATCACCATCCCACACACACACACACGCAGACACATTCCCCTTTGCTCTATGGGCCAGGCAACAGCTGTGTTTGGTGCAAGTGGAAGAGCAGCTAATGAACCAAACAGAACGCTTGACAATTCACATCTGCTGACACTCTCCAGCTGCTGCCAGCCGGCTGGCCTTCGCAAACCTCCCTAGACCAAGACCTAACGCCAGGGTAAACACCTGGGAAATACAACCCAGACACACACACACACACACACAAACCGGTTCACACATATACAAATGGACCACACTCACATACACTAGAACGCACAGACTCCAAAAGAATCATTATGTGAATATGAACTCTGCTGTACAAAGAGCATTATTTTAGTATTACTGAGGTTTCAGGCCAAAGCAAATGCAATTCATCCACTCACGATTAACATATTATCAAACCACAAAAGCCATAAAGGAGTGTTGTTCCATCTGTTTATCTGCAATTGTATGCATTACATGATACATCACCCAGAGTGTTACCCTGTTATTTCTCTGAGCACAACATCCTGTTACCCAAAGCTGTTTGTGGAACCGTCTAACTATATATTTCACTGTGTTTTTTACTTCACTGTCTGTGTCACTGTATGCAAAGACTTATTTATATCCTGGTCTGAAGAAGAGGAAGCCTTGCTGTCATTGCAGAAGACAGGTCAGTGGTCCTCTTCTTCCACAAGGCCTCATTACAGCCGTCTTGCAGAACAAAATGGACTGAGCTCCTGATGTCTCTCTCACATAGACTTCAGTATTTTTTTTTCCAAAGCTAGAGACAGTGACTGCTCTTATCTTTGCTCTGCAACAGGTTTTATTACCTACAGGGTAACAGAAATGTTGGCGGACAAGACTTTATCATGTTCCAGACTAGACAGCATGAGTGTACATGGCACATGTACCAAACGCGTTAAGCGTTTATGCTCTTCATTCAGATTGAATCACAATAAATCATTGCGTGGAAAGGTTTAAACAAAGGCTTTAGATGCTGTGATGTGGTGTTTTTCGTTGTCATTATAGAAGCCAAGTTTCCTAGCACACACTCACACATACCTATAGACAAATGTCTTCTCTCACAGAGCAGCCTTTTGTCATCCTATTCCTCTCCCATCCCCTATCTCCAATTTACCCAGGATTTTAATATGCTGAAAAAATGGCTCGTCTTTTTTGATTGCATTTGATAACAATTTTGTCAAGGTTTCTCTGGCAGCCGGCGAGGAGCAGTCCCATCAGCAGCTGTAGCTAATTAGCCACTATCGCTAGCTCTTTTGGCTCACCCTCGGCTGCTTCCCTTGGCCCAGTCGTTTCTAAGTATAAATTATTGGATTGTCGAGATAAATGACGGCTGGCAAATAAGCAAGCAGGGGATTGGAGGTGATGAGAAGGGAACGCGTGAACAGCGAGAAAAGGAGCAAACGTGCTGGTTTTGTTGCTGCCTCAGATTTTTGACCAACGAAATTTTTTAAAAAATGAAGCTGAGGTGTTAAAGCCTGCAATCATTGAGTGTGAACTTGAGGCTGGCTGCAGAATCAGAAGCATTCAAGAAAGCCAGTTTTTACAGCAGAAAGTCACATGATTACAGACTGGTTAAAAAAAATGAAGGAGGTCTGACTCGATCTTCTTTGCACACCATGTACGATTACTTTGATTACATGTCCATTTTGATTTCATGAAGGAAAAGCATTATCCACAAAAAGACTTGTAACTGACCTGAAAGGCGGGTGGTAGCTGTTTGTCAGAAAGCTAAAGGACCTTCTCAACTCTGGCTTTTAGATTGACTGAAGTTAGAGCATTTCCAACATGGCGACCGCCATCAATCGACTTCTAAAGTCCCCTGCAGTAACAGAGAGGTGATGTCACCCTGGCGTCATCCATTAATATTTAGAGTCTTTGATTTTTACAGTTTACCGATAGCTACAGCTTGTCCTTGGTCATGACAAAATAAGTTTATATACTGACTATTTCACCCACAACAGTCAATTTTGTATTGACTGTGGCCAAATGAATTCAATTTAATCTCACCTCTGTATCGATAGTATGTGACCTTTTCCTAACAACCCTGGAAAACTCCACCACTTAAAACATGCTGTTTCTTTGGTGTGTTGCAAACATTTTCTGTTCACTGCTTGCAAAAAGGAAGCAGAATTTGCCAGACACTTTTTTTGAGGTTGTTTAAGAAGCACATAACTGAATGCCCCTTCCCTTGCACTTCCCAAGACTGCTTTAACAGTATTGGAGATAACATAATAACATAGCAAAACCCCAAACTCCAGTGTTTTTGGGCCTAATTTGTTGTGCACCATTGAGGTGCTGATAGTTGCTGACCATACAGAGAAAATGCGACCAAATTACTGTGATAAAAAAAAGCAGTCCGACGAAAACAAGAGGCAATCATAGAGAACAGAAAGCCCAGTCAAGGACAAGCGGTGAGCGATAACACATAGGACAATCTTTTATCCCCTTCTGATTAATTTCAGCTCCTTTACGCCGTACACTGGCAGTGCAGTGTCATCAGCAACCTCTATGTTAATGGGAGTTTCACCGGGGTTGCAGGAATCTGTCCCGTAGAGGGCTGTTCGAGTGTACAAGGATTAACCTCCTGGCCATCTTAGGCATTTCTCCACTGTTTTCCATCCTTCATCCTCTGGCAGATATTTTATCTGCTGCACCTTGCATAGTATGAAACCCGAGAGAGTAATAGAAACAAGACATGGTTGATAAGAACAATTGGTGTCCTCATTGTAGAAAAATCAATATCAAAAGACCCTATGGAATTGTTTACCTTAAGCTCGCAATTGTGCAATTATACTTACAGACTCAGATTTTGGAGTCTATGCATATGTTCAATTTAGAAGAGGAAATGCCCAAGCTAAGGTCAAACTGATTTTTACCGACTAAAATGGTCTTGTACTGGTGACCGATGGGTAGTTCGCTTAAGGTTGGGGAATAAATTCTGTTTTTCTGAGATAGTGGTCCTTCCAAAAGACTCACTTCAAAGCAACTAAATAATGATTATATTTCAAGAAATAATTTTGGCAGCATGTATTAATCAAATTGGAGGGCCCTGGGCAAATGAAGGGGCAGTTGAAGGGGGAGGGAATTAATAACATCAGGGGGGGGGGAATCATTCATTTGGATTTAAATGGCATCATGTTGCACTGCAGTGCTTGGCACCTGAGCGCGTGCAGGACCCAAAGCAATTACTCAGGTGTCTCAAAAGCTCAGGTTGGGCTCAGTGATCATGAGGTACAGCTCAGTATCTGGTGCTTTGTCACACTTTTCTCAAACTTTTACACAGACTCAACTTTTCTATTTTATTACATCTTAATCTTATACAGGTCACTTGTAAAATAACTCAGTGAGATTGATGGCCGAGCCAAGAATTTGTTTGAAGAAATTGTTTCTCAGGCTTTTTGGAAGCGTCTTTCAAAAGTGCATTAAGGCTTGGGATATCATCTGTAAGCATACAGTCTGAGCCACATTGGCTGCAATCCAATAGAACTTGCAATGAATCAGTGTGTGCTTAACTAGCCCATCAATTTCACCTGGTCAGCTAACTTATGACAAAGTAGCTATGACATAAAACTTTTGATTTTTTTTATGGATTTCCAAGGTCTAATGCAAGCATACAGCAGAAGCAGTGCCAAAGCTGATAATAAATTTGAACTGTACATCATGTCTTTTATGTGATGTTTCTCAGGAGGTTCTCAAGTTTTTCTTAGGTCCTAGTGTGACTGCTTTGTATGCATCATTTACTTAAGGGAACATCCAAGTCTAAATTGATGTCATAATGAGTTTCTGGCTTTGAAAAATAAATGCTTCCACAACAGAGAGTGTTGTGGAAGGACTTCTTTCCTTTTTCTTTCTTTTTTGGGGAAAAGAAATGTCTCACATTTTCAAACAACATAATTAAATACCTATTTTACCTCACAGTTTGAAAATAACCAAACAGTAATTTGTTACAGACTGACTTACTTTGCGACATTTATTCCTGCAACAATTTCCATTGATCACTTGATAAACCCACATGAAAGATTTTCAAATTACATAACTGCTGCTGCCTCTCTGCCTTAAAGGTTTTTAGACGAAAAGATGTGGCACATCATGGGAGCGACAGTGAAGCAAAATGAAAATTAACATCATTAACTTTGTGTTGCATAAGTCTGCAACAGGTTGGCTCAGCCGTGTTTTGGTGCTTGTTGAAAAAATATTGATTCGTTGGTGCCAAAAACAAATACATCTATTGTGCCTCATATTGCAGAGAATGGTGTTAAAGGCTTTGAAGATAATGGAACTTTATTTGTAACTCCTACACACACTTACATTTTGTCGTATTTATGTTGCAGAAAGTGTAATCCCAAAAGTTTTGCAGGTATAAAGAAAGCAGAAAAACAAGTTCCTGGCAGCCCTGAAAAGCTCCAAACAAGTGTTGATCTGCAGTTTGTGCATTGACCTTCGCATGTCAAATAAGCCTATATCAAAACAAATAACTCTCTTTGTTTGATTTTTGTTTGTGTGTGTGTTTTATTTTGTAGGAAAAAAATAGTAAAAGTTTATTTTGTGCCATTTTAAGTTTTCTACGAAGCAGCAGCCATTTAATATTAAACATAGTGACAAAAAGCAAGGCCTGGGTTCTGAGTGAGAGAAGAAAACACCTGTTATTCCAATCAGGAAAAGTGGATTACTTTAGCTATGAGTGATAAAATAGTCATGTGGATTGTGTCATTATTCGGTTAACTTTAACTCATTGCATTTTAACTTGCCCTTCATTTCAGAGAGCATTAAACAGTATTTCTGCTTCCTTGTTAGCATATTGGAACTTTAAAATCCACCCATTCCCATTCTTCTCATATTCTTTCTCTCTGAAGCAACCATGAGTATATCGACACACCAAATACCTTACACATTTAACTGACGAACTGTCCCAGCGATTAAATGTGTCATAAATCACACAAACAACAGTGTGCACCACAACACCACAGTTTGACAGATAAGAGATGGATTGCGGATGCCCTAGGTGCAGCGCCAAATGATGCAGCCAATTAGGTATAGGGTCCAGTTATTCAAATCAATAACTCTGTCCCATAGTAAGACTTCCCCTGAGGGCCAGATCTGACAGATAATGAGACCTCTGTTTGTTTACCTTGTCACTTTCATATCAGGCTTGTCCTCCTCTATCTTATGTCTGAACTGTGTGGGTTTGAAGTGACTGCAAGTGCACAACCTGTCAAGCCCTCTTTAAGGCTGCTGTTTAGTGTGCTGTATAATAAGTAGAAACCATTCATGAAAATAAACATATTTCACCATAATCCTTCCAGCTGCATATTTAATATTCTTGCTGAACTAATTTAAAATAAAATAATCAATCAAGTATTTGAAGATGCATACTCAGCCTAAGAACTAGAGTGATAATAAAGGCCGATATTAGCACATCAAGTCACTATCGTATTAGCGGATTTTATCACAGATATTACAGAGGGGCAGATATTACTATAATACTTCATCAGGCGTGAGACATTCATTGTATTGTACTACAGTACACTAACAGTTCTATTTGTGGCTGTCACCAGCAAAGTGTGCTATGGATTACAACAAGCATTATCCCTCTCCATTGTGTCAGTAGGGGAGGCACGTAGTACGCAGTTACATTCTAGTTGAGACATCTCGTCTATGTGTTTGATTAGTGGATCAAAACAAGAAATATCTTTATCTATCCAAACCCACAGATTCAACATTCATCAAAGACACATATCGGCATATATATTGGTATCTGATATGTTTCTGCCTAATATCAAAATCTATATTGGTTGCCCCCAAAAAGTCCATTATCAGTCAGGCCCTACTAAAAGCAATATATTCTCTGGTTTTAAATTTTCAAACTTATTTTTTTCTATTAATATACAATACATTTGGTTTTGAACAGTTTGTCAACCAACCCTCAATGCTAAAGGGGTCAGTTGGCACTTTTAACCATTTTCAATTTATCAAGTGGATGTTATTGTAAAATAATTGATTGCCTAAATCTGTATTAATAAAAGGACATTTGACTGGCATTACACACAATCTGTCATTTGAAACAGCAGTGGTAGTGGTAATCTGTACTCCTCCAAGTAAAATACTAGAGAAACAGCTGAACGCACCAGAGGCTAAGATGCTAACCACCCGAAGGAACTCGCTGTCTTAAATAAATTGTGTCACAGTGTCAGGCGGAACCGATAAATGGGCCAAAGCATGACATTTGGGATGACAAATGTGTCATTATATTGGGGAAAAAAACATGCACACTCAAAGGGAACCTTCCTGCTGTGCTCAGATCTTGCAAAGCGGTTAAAGTACAGAGAGCAGAAGAGAGAAAAAAAAAAAAAACTGGAAATCAGAGTGGGTTATGACTGATTGTTTTTGAGTAATAGCTCCACACACTGTTTTAGATCCTCCAGGCCCGCTGCACTGCATCTGGCCAAAGACAAAGCTAATCGCGAAGGACTGCAATGTGAGGGATGGCAGTGGATGGGCCCACCGCAGGGCAGCTATGCTCATGCTGGGTGTGATGTTTGTGTGTGTAAATGTGTGTGTGCACAGATTCGATCATGAGCTCAGAGTGGGGGTCATAGCAGAAACATCACAGTGGCTTACCTCACACTCTGCATCTTGTGATAGTAGCTTTCTTTTTATTGTATATGTGGAAAGGAGGTATTGGTGTTAGCAAGGTTTGCCTTAAAAGCTAAGACCACCCAGAGCTGCGATTGCTTCACCAAGCATATAAGACATACTTTCACCCAGTCATACTTGATAGTCCTTTCTGTCGCTTTGGCTTCATGCAATTCGGAATAAACTGGGCTAAATTGTCACTTCTTTTTATATGACTTACACGTTTTCGAGCATCCTTTACATGAGCTGACAAGACTTGCAATCATGAGCATGTTATGCATTCATCACACGCTGCATTTTGTTTGGAAAGTGACACTCAAGCCTGTTCTCACATGACCTGTAGGGCTCTGGAAATGGAAACACATCCAAGGCGTTCCAATGCAAATATCTCTTTTTTCCTCTGACCTTTCTGCCATCATGCTCATTTTAGCGTCAATACTGTATGTATTTCAATCCTCAGGTCCATGTTTGAAATTATAGAGAGCTCTTGGGGAAAGAAGCAAAGGTTTGTTTTACTCAGGGCCCATTTGACACAAACATGAGCTGAAGATATTTGTCACTTTTTTTTGGACTAACTTACCTTCCCAGGATAAAATGGGTAAGGTAAGAGGGCTCTGTGTGGCTCCCTGGTGAAAGATTGAGACAAAAGCTTCCAAGTAGCTCTGGTGAGTGAAAGATGAGCACAGTTGTATTGCTGTGGAGTGACACCATGTAAAAAGAATGGGACTAGGAGGGGAATAGTCATTTGCCAACTTTTGACACCATAGGGAAGCATTGTCAAACACGAGTGAGAATATTGAATGAGGAAAGAGAGAAAGTGAGAAAAAGAGCAGCCTGCTGGCTCCTCTGTACCAGGGCAAACAGGAAAAGTAGAGGAGGTTGTGAATAACAAATTAATTAGAAATGGGAGCGAGATAGCGATGGATGAGAGGCCCGACGGACAGGGTCCTCGGAAAAAAAGCCAATCACTGAGCAGTGAGCTGTGAGCCCCATCCATTATGTGGGGACTGACAAGTTACCAGCAGTCAGAGCAGGAGCTGCACTTAATAAATCAAAGCTGACAACTCCTCCTTGGCCCTATCTCAAGTACAGCTTTCCCACTTCCCCTTCTCCAGCTTCCATTAAGCTTCACCTTCTGCGGTTACCAGCTACACCCACTATCCACCATCCAAGGGCTTTACTAGGACTGGATATGTTATCCCCTTGCTTCTTACCAAATATGTACATCCTAGTGGATTATACACAGGGAATGACAGTCAGAGGGTTACACGATTGAGTCCAAATTGATTGTTTAATTGTTTCACCTTTAAAAGGTCCAATTTATCTACTTTAAGATTTATGATTTAAGTCATAAAGTGATCTTACTATATCGTCAGAACATTAAGGAACCATGCTTGGTTGTTGAATTGCTGGCTTTTCTGACAATAATGCAGCAGCCAGTATGAGCTCCTCCTTAGTCTCGATTCTTGCTAAGAATCTCTTAGTTTGGGCAAATGGCAAACCAACAGGTGTTTGTACCAATGAAAATGGGCAAGTGAACTGGTTCATATTTGATTTTAAACTAAAAGCCATGTTATTTTTCTGATAAGCTCCACAATCACAAACATTGTAAAACAAGGACAAGTATTGGAGATGCTTTTGAAAAATGGAGAGAGGTTAGAATGTATTAAGGGTTTAAGATCAATGCAGAGTGGGTTCAATACTGAAGCGAGTGTCATCCTGCATGCACACTGACTCTACAGTGGAGGGGGTGGGGGACACCACTCAGATGTGTTAAAATTTGCGGCGAGTTACAAATTGCTCCTTTAAGGTTTTGACAAATTAAATAAATAAGTCTCATCTCACAAAAGAGACAAGAATTGTCTGATTTAGATGCTGAGCAGCCAATATGCTGTTTCTCTTACCTGAATAAAAATGAAACCTAAATGGACTTTACTACACTTTACAGAACAATACATCTCATTGAAGAATAGTGTCAGGAAAGTTTTGACGAATAGATTAAGTGCACTTTTATTCTGGTTGATAAGTTATATTTCCTTCAATGAACAAATTCTGAGGTGATTATTGTGTACAATTCAAAAGAGGTATATGCCTGTGCATTCATGTAGTCTTAAAGTTTCATGATCTTCTGCTTTTTTAATGGTTTAATGTAAGTCAACTTGCCTGTTTCACACAAGAGAAAATTTGTTAATACGTCAGCTCAGCAAATGCACTGGATGCCATTATTTAGCACTTGTAATTTAGCTCCATTTGTTCTTAATGACTGCAGAGCGGCAGAAAAGTTACATGTTAATTAAAAGAAGTTCTAACAGTAAGAACTTGTACTATCTCTCTTTTCTTTGTGTGAAAAAAAAAATCTTTTAAAGGGTGATCAATTAGCACCTGCCAGAGAGGCAGAATGTCTAAACAAATCCTGTGCAGTGCAGCACAACAATTTCAGCAATTAAGAGTCTCGCTTTTACTACACTAAATGGAAAGGGCTCTTTAGGGAACACAAACAGGACACACTCTCTCTCTCTCTCACACACACACACACACACACACACACACACCTACCCACACACACACACACACACACACACACACACACACACACACACACAAACAAACAAAGGAGAGAAACAATTACGACTGCAGATGTTTCAACAGTAGACCATTTACTTGTATTCACTATATTGTTTTGTCCAAATAAGTATGTTGTGTTGGGACTTTTCTGTGTTCATTTTTACCACACATATTTAAAAACACACGCTCACACACAGTTCGCTGATAGCCAGAGGTTTTTAGCATAAAGGTCACTGGTTCAACACGAAAGAAAAAAACAAACAAACAAAAAAACGAAGTGAATCAGTAACACTCAGAAACACTGAACTTATTCAAAAATTGACTCTAACTTAAAGCGAAAAGCAGGAGCAGGGCACTTAACCTTGATATGCTCCAGTACAGCTACTCACTGAACGAGAAGAGACCTGGAAAATCAGATTGGATTTAACAGGTATAAATGTGATGTTTTGTGTGGAAAGTGGTCCTGATTCAGCAAGTTGCAAAAAAGGCTTTCTCTGCTGCAAATAATAAATCCAAATCCAATTTTTGTTTTTTGTTTTACCTGATGTTTGAAACTGTTAGGTCCTCTGTTTAATGAACAACATTGGGCTTTTGTTCCATGTTCATGAAATTGCTTAATTCCTGGGTTTTATGTTCCAATGCTACTTTTTTTGATCCATCATAACTATTCACTGGTGGCAGATTTTATTATAAGAAAGCTTTATTCAAGGCAACAGAAAGGTTAGCTGCCTTTAAACAATTGCCACCACACTGCACCACCTGTAGCTGGGGGCTGAGTGCGGACAAGTCCTGCAGAAACACGGGATAATTGGAGCAAACAAATTCTTTTCACCCCCAAGCATTTAGAGACTCTCTATGTGCTGACATACAGTATGAACTGTATACCTGCAATTTCCTGATAAAGGGAAGAGAGATTGCAGAGATTTGCAGAACACAGTGTTACCCAGTGTGATAATGGTAGCACAAAGAGCAAGCCACTGTTTCCCCATCACAACGCATACTGGTGGGTTGATATGAGCAGGGCTGTAAGGTGGAGAAAGTTTTTGCTTTGATGAAGAAAATACAAAAAAGTAAAAAAATAAATAAATAAAAAAAAAAACAGGACGGAACTTCTGAAAGGCTTGTGGAGTATAACGGATGTGAAATGTAACATGCATAATATGTAGGAATAACAAACATGCTTTCATGGTCAAGGAACCCTGCCACATGCTAAAACAAACTCCATCTCACAAACTCTCATCTTCATCTATCTTATAGTTGTTTAATGCCAGGCAGTTTGTCCTTTGAAAAAAAAAAAAAAGGAAGAGAGAAAAATGTCCTATGATGGGGGTTGGGCAGATTGGTGCTCTACTTCAGCCATGACCTCCCTGACACTGAAAATGCACCAGACGGGAGCAAGATGCCTAACGGGCCATTTCATAGCCATTTGGGGGGGGGGGGGGGTAATTTAATCCTTGTACCAAATGATAGAAATGTAGGATTTTGTAAAAAAAAAAAAGAAAATACTGTGGTTTGGAATTACAATTTCTAAATTTAAATTTTCCATTAGGATTTATCAAACAAGTTAAATGAGCACTTTGACCATAGACTCTAAATACTGATGGACGAAGCCTGAGTGACATCCCATCTTTTACTAATGTGGGCTTTGGATGCCTTTTAATGGCGGTCGCCTGGCTGGAGATGCTGTCTTAATCTAACTTTCAGTAAACCTTAAGACAGGGCGAGAGCTGGAGCTGAGTTTTAGCTCCTAGGCAAACCGTTAAACCTTGCTCGTCTATCAATCATGTTAGCTATGTGCCTTATTGTGAATAACACCTATACTTCATAAAATCAAAATGGATGGGTTATCAAAAAAATGCACCCTTGGTACTGTATGTCTCAATTGAGACATGAGCTTATTAGATCAATTTCATTTTTCAAAACAGGCTTTAAACATGTACATTTCTGCTGTTAAACTGGCTTTTTTTCTCATGGGTGTTTTTTTGAAAACCGGAGGTTACTGCTTGACTTTGACTCATTCCCAAGAGTTTTTTTTTTCCGATACAGACGCTGATCTAATTGATTTTAGCTGTGACATAAGAACATATAAATGTTCTCCCCTCGGAGAGCCAAGTAATTACCTGCCTCAAACACTCCCCAAAAATCTTCTCCTAATTTGTAGCTTTGGGATGGATACCGTAAGTGGGTGGCATATAAGCAATCACTTCCTGTAGCAGGGCTCCTTACCACACATACCACCATTCACTTTCTCCACTGCTCATCCCTTTGTGATATTTCCTGCGCTGCTCTCTCGAGGCACCACTTGTTATGCATTTGCTCTTGAGGAAAAAAAATAAAAAAAGCTGATCGAGGCTAGAGGGGACCTTTCTTATGTTAGGTAAGTTGTCACTTCACTACATATGCCATCAGCTTCCTTCCTGGTTTAAGTAATTGGTGTGCCTGTCCCAGAGCCCAGGAGGCTAGAGGTTAGGGGGCTCAAAAGGATAGGGAAGGAATGGAGGTAACGGTTCACCGGCAGAAGGTATGCCTTCACAGAGCCTTTCTGATGAGGTCCCATGAGCTCTGTGCATCTGCTGCTTCAGATAAGCATACCTCAGATGCCACTGGGAAAGGTGGGAAAAAAATAGAAAAGATAGATCTCCTCCTCATCTTTCCCTATTTCTGACTGAAATGAAGCGAGAACTTTTCCCAGAGTAATGCATGGAAATCCACAGACAGGCTGTTCCACATTACTGGTGCCAGAGCCAGGCTCATGGAATGCATGCTGTTGTGGTCATTTGAGACGGAGCGGAGAGAGCGAGACTGCTGCCTGCTTCATATAAACTTGTATACAAATTCATTATTCAAGATGCCCAAAACTTTACTCAGAATTTCACCTCAGGGTTTATCCCTAAGAGAAACTCAGTAGCAAAGAAATTCCAGAAAGTGATGAGCATCTTAGATAAATTGTTCTCAGCCAACTTTGCTGTGAAATTCTCAGGTGCTAAACAAGGATGTGACGAACACCGCTCTGAATTGGAATCCAGAAAAGTAACAATCCGTCTTTGTCTGGTTTGATTCTTTCCTCACGAGGCCTTGTGACAGACAGATGGCTGCTGAGATTGTACGAGTTGGATATGCTGCCTGCGTCCTCCCTTAAGTCGCCGTGTTTGATGTAGCAAGGCCAACACTTCCAAAATAATAACAGGCCCGAAGTCTACTCGACACATGATAAGGACAGGAATGAAACAGCTGCAGAACATCGGCAAGAATCATTACATTGGCTTCGGCAAGAAAACAGCACAGTCACAGCAGCCTTGGTTTCGTATTTAACTTTGCATACTTGGAGGTTTGAAGCCTAAAACGCCTGCTAGTTTTAGACTAAACTATCTCTGCTGGATATGTAGGGAATTCATATTTTAAACATTCTATATCATTTTATTCTAGTGTACTGCTCTTCAATAAAGTTAGACTGTTTGATATTCAATTAATCTGACTTTATCAGGTTGTTTGGTTAAAAAAAAAAAAAAAAATCAATTTTAAGTGTTCTTTGCTTGGTCAGGACAAACTGAGCATGTTATATAAACCATTAACTGAAAAAATCACAAACCAATTTATTTCTTCAAGATTTCAGCCATTGCCCATTTGAAACGGGGCCCTTCAGCAGAGAGCGTATGTTGCTCATAATTGTTTTCACATGTGCACATATTATTAATATGAATGTGTGAGTGAGTGCTCATACAGTACATGCCTACGTTTGTGTGCGCATGAGACTCTCGGTATGCGTTATTCTGCAGTGACAGCATGGATCTGTGGTCCAGATATGGTTGAATGGCTGCAAGGGGAATTACTCTCTCTCCTTTATTTATTTTTTTTCTACTGAGGCTATTTTCCACGGCAACTGTGTGTTGAAGGTCAAACAAAGTACCTGAGAAAACAGTCACAGTTTCTGGTTAAAACATAAGGGACATGTGCAGCAGTTCATATATATTATCTTATTTTGCTTTTTTTTTCTATCTTTACACTGACTGATTGCACAACCATGTATCATTAAACATGAGTGTTTAAGGCCAACAACAATAATCCTGAACCCACAATAAAAAGGGATATGCCAGATACTAAATGATTTAGCATGAATTATGGAACACAGTAAATTTGAATCATTCAATAAGACAAACCGAGAAAAGGTCAACACCCTCATCACTTCAGGTCCCATTCCCCTCCATGTGACTTTGCCACCCTTCCTGAGTAAATGTCTGACTTGATTAAAACACGACCGACATGTCTCTCTGTAAACACCTGTACGATCGTAAATCCGTTTGCACTGCAGTGGCAAGGGGAGAGCAAAGGGAAAGAATGTGAGGGAGCTCTGTGTGTATGCAGGTAAGGGGGTGTTCCTGGCGCACCATTTTCTTCCTTTTACCAACATTACTGGGCTGAAACACCCTTGACCCGATTGTCACCAATCCGTCATGGTGGCTGAGTGAAGGCCTCAGCGCATCTCTTAACCTTCTTTTAATCAACCTGTCCCTCTGCATCACCTTAAACATAAGAAGCTGCTCGAGGAGGACAGGGGGCATTTGTCTTTGCATTACTGGCGGACGGCCTCTCCTTGAGAAGCCCACCAGATTCATCAGTGTGATAAAGTGTGTGTGTACGCTTTAAAAGGAAGCCTTGGGACGGGCAGGAGAGTGAGAGGAACAGAGTCTGAGATACAGAGGCAGAAAGAGAGAGAAGGACAGTAAAAAAAAAATTAAAAAAAAAATGAAATGAGAGGGAGAGAGGATCTCTCCTGACAACAGGCACATGGGCGGTGAATGTTATGTGTTGACTTGTTTGTGTTGAACCTTGAAACTCAAAGCTTGTGTTTATAGGGAGAATCCAATCAATAATGTTGTGCAGTGTATGAATCGGTGTTCGGGGAACTTAAGCGTAAACTTGGCCTTTACCTCTTGGCACATTGATTGCACCAGTGATGACTGTGTCTGCGCTTGTTAAGTAAAAAATAAACAAAAAAAACCTTGAGTAAAAGTATAGGGCACATGGGTGCTTGGAGCTAAATGCTAACATTGTCCTTCAAACAGGCTCAGAATGACAATGCTAATGCTAAAAGATTAGGTTAAAAAATTTTTTTTTCTAAATTCTTTAGTAAAGCATGCTAATGCTAGTGATGCTCAGAGTTTGATACATTCTGATTAGAATCTCAATAATTTGCAGAGAATAAGTCATTAGTCACATTTTAAGAATTCTTACTTGAGGAAAGTCCTAAATATTAAATTTTCGCTGGTGAAAATTCATTTCAAATTCTTGTGAGAGATATAACTGTCCATTTTTTTGTAGAAAATCCAACCAACTGATGCTGAGAATTTACGCTTAGAAACAATGTTCTTTTTAATATTTATTGATTATTATATATGTTGGCCTTGATCATTAGAATCTTGGAACTACAAATGCTTGGAAATCTCTGCTGATGCATTTCAAAGTTTTTGATATATTCTACTAGTTAGTTAACATCAACATCAACCTACTGGCGAGATTGTTCTTGGAGCTCATCCTCTGCAAACAATGGTTGGCAATATATATTGCATTTTCATTTTGACCTAAGTAAACTGACAATCTGGCTGTGTGGCAATTTGACATTGTCTCCCAATATGTGGAAAACACTGATTTATACGATATCTCAGAACTGATGTAGATAGACCTTTCAACGGGCTTCAGCTATACACACTCCTCCAGTTTATTTGTATAATTTTAAACATCAACTGGCATGTTTCTGGATGCAATATCCATCTTGCTGTCCTTTACTTTTGACTTCACCAGCACTCCTTCTACCTTCTGCCAAAATCTCTATGACTCACACACAGCTTTGTCCTCCCCCTCCAAGTTTTGCATTAATTGTGCATACTGTTATTCATGCAAAATGACTTTCATACTTGCACATAAACATTGGCAAATCTATAAGCCAGCACACCCACTCAAGAGGAAGTAGCCATTAGTATCTGCTCCTTTGTCCCAACAGAGAGCTGGACCTCCTTTACAGGCTGAAGGTCGATGCTCCACCTAACAGGCTTTGTGCTCACCAGAGAGGCACACTGCCTTAATCAGTGCATTGTTCCATCCAGCAAAAGACAGCTGATATTCCTTCCGAAAATTATTTACAGACTCTCCACTGACTCATTTAAAAATGAGATTGTCAAGGACATTAATAAAAAAAAAACCACACACATCCACATACAGTTCATTTTAAAAACAGGCCAAATCTAGAACTGTCTTCTCAAGGTGAAAAAACGGGCTCATTAGATAAAGCTCGACACAAAGAATTATCAGGCTTTTGATTGTGATCTTAATTAACATAGCAGAGACTGAAAATTATTCCCAATTTTACTGGACCTTTTTTGGTGCCTGAATCCAAAAACCCTTAGCAACGACAAACAAAGCTAAGTCAGAGCCTTACTCGAGAAATACCTCAGACATTTTGCTTGTGCCCTTTCTTTATCTTCAAGGACAAATCTCAGCACAATACCGTAGCTAATCCGTGTGCACAACCAGAAAGTAACAGACAGAAACGTCATACCTCAGTGCACCTCAAATACCCTCGAGACTAGAGAAGCCAAGAAATCGTTAAAAACAATATTTCATACAAAGCAAACCAGCACAGTCTTATTCACCTTTGACTGTGATAATCTAAGTAGCAGCTAATTGATTACCTGCTGCAATCTAAAAGGACTGAAAAGGTCAAGGTATGGCACCATGCAAAGGACAAACACCACAGGCAGCAAGGAAAGGTCAGAGCCCCTTTGCCTTTTTTGAAGAAAGGAGCAGTGGATGAACTAACAGGAATCCCAGGGGAGCCACAGCATGAGTAATTTTGGGGCAGAAGGCAGTCTTGTCTAAATATAAGCACTCAAGCTGTGCTGGCTGGCACACGCCGAAGACCTAGTCTTGAGACAATGTTGAAATCCAGGTCAGGAAGAGACAGCTTTTCTGTAAGCTATAGCTGTTCCTCACAGAAAATAATGCTTTACAATTTGATTTGTGAATAAAAAAGAATTCTTTAAGTGAGATGAATATTTGGCAGAGATAATGTTTGGCAGTGAGGTACATGACTGAAATAAGTGGCTGAAACTGTGGTTTTTATTTATATAAGATTATCACATCAGGGGTGAATGTACTTTTTTGTTTAATGTAAAACAAACAGGATTGAATTAGTTAAAAAGGTTCTTCAAGCATGTAATATATACAAAGTAGATACTCTCTTGGTTATTGTGGCTATACATTTTATTGTCACTTTTCCTTTTATATGAAAATCTTGTAAAGGTTTATCAGTTAAGAAACTGACATGTTGGCAAAATCCAATATCATTTGAGTCTCAAACTCTGAAATAAAAGTAATACGTAAGTACCCATGAATGGGTTAACACACGAAATAGGTTTGTATCGAACATTTTTTCTAGTGATATTAGTGTTTTAATTAATCACTTATAGAATGCACAAATGTTATGATAAATGATGGTACAATCATGACCTCCAGCTGAGTGCATAGCAGAGATTTAAATACTTGCGCACATTCTGCCTTCTAAATGTATTTTCTTAACACGCGGCCATTGTCTCGTTCCTCTCGAGAGTTTTCTCAGGGTGTCTGTGATTATTATTCTGAAGGCTAATGTATAAAAAAGAAGTTCCATTTATTTGTCATCATGGCTGCTTTTAGCTGATGTTAGACGACAACACTCTACCTCAGCCTTTTATTCGCGCCCCTCCCAAAAAGCGATGAAGTGAAATGATTGTGACAGCCACATCCTTGCCGGCGCAGGCCAGACATTGCTTGTTAACACATAGAGAATGAAACAAGACTAATGTACACTTCAAGGGCAAAGCAAAAGGGTGAATAATTGAAAGCCCCACTCTCGCTAGGACTATGTGTTAGAAGAGCTCGACGATCACATCACATCGCTTTCACTTTTCCAGTCGGTTTCCGCTCTAGTGCCGGGCAGCCCCTGTCGGCACACAGGCATTAGGTATTCTTTCACGTAAGCCCGCTTCCCACATGAGTGCCTGAGCTCAGGGTACAAAGGGGAGATAGTGTTTGCAGTCTTTGATTTACCGATGAGGGCCCAATAAGATAAAAGGAGCTTGGGAGTCAAACTGCACCAAGTACTGGGCTTAGTAGACAGCAGTTAACCGACAAGATTCCCTCAGGAACTGTGGGTCCTACTTGCCAGCTTGACATACTTCAATGTTGCCATTTGCACTATTACCCAAAGGGGTTTTCCTTCCTATGGGGCCTCCAGAGGGCTCTCCTCTTTTATAGAGGCTCCATAGGGATGGGGAATCCATCGGTGTTGCAGGTTTTACAGGATTACAAATCTCTGGGCCAAAGTTTCATCTGACCCCAGGCTGTAGTCAAATCCCAAGCCCTTCAAATGCACCAACCACACATATTGAATCATCTATGTAAACACCCACACACGTACACAAGCTGGGAACGTTGTGCAAGAGCACCAAAAAATTCAGGAGCTACCGCTAAATTAGCTTGGCTGACTATAGCATAATCTGACACCTTCTGCCAGACTTGCAACTCTTAGCCTTTTTTTATTGTTTGCTTCATGGTTTTATACAGGTATTTTAGGAGTGCTGCGGGAGATATGCATTCTGCATTTGCTGACACATGTATATTTTACAAAGTGTCAGGGCTGCAGATCAAGAAGTTAGGACGAGGAAGGAAAGGGGGCAAATATTACTTTTCAGACTATAAAACACTGCAATAATAGAATCCTCACTTTTTTATGTAAAATGAACTGTTTATTTACTCGTATTTAAAATTTAATTTGAGGGTTTTGCAGATTATTAAGGACAGCCCACTGACACGCTGATAATCATTCACTGCCAAAACCCATCAATCAGATGGGAGGCGTCGGGAGATACAGGCTGCTTGATTGATACTCGGTGTCATTGTGCTGTGAACAGAATTCGATTTAGGTGGTGACTGAAAGCCTCTAGGAAGTTTGTCAATATGTTGCTTGCCAATCTATAATTAGCCCAGTGGGTCCTTTGTGCTGGAGCAAGGTAACATTGGGACTCAGTTGTCAACTCTCATCTGCGTATCAGTTTTAAAATGTGAGGGTTTGACCAAGTTGTCATATTGTATTGTGTTACAGACCAAAAAATAGTGTACTTGATGACATGAAATATTACATTATGTGCCATGAAAAGCAATCTTGGCTGAACTGTTCCGGCCCCGTTTTGATCAAACAATCTATTCATTAACTTAAATACAGATCTTTCTTTTTTTTTAGCCAAATGTTTGGAGGCATGCAGTAAACTGTCACAAACGAGCATGTACACTGTTTTGCCAATCGTTCAATGTCAAAGATACAAGCAGCATTGGAAGCAAAGGAGTGACTGATTTTTGATAAAATCTCAAATCTTGCTTGAAGTATATTTAGCTTGCGGGGGAGGGGTGGGGGGGTCTATTAGTGTTTTGCGTGGGTTTTAAAGACATGCAGTACACGATGAGCTTTCGGCACAGTGCCTTCAAAATGAAAGGTGCAGCATTTGAACTAATTAATGGACGGGGAGGAACAAGAGGAACAGAGATCATATTTATGGGATGAAACATTAAAGTGTGCGCAACCAAAAACACACACTCACACACACACACAGCACACTCTTTCCAGACAGTAGAGTGATGGCATGTAATTATTTCCTCAATGGCCAACCATGTGTTTATCAGAATGTTAATGTATGCATAATAACAGGCTCCACAACGCCTGCAAGAATGTCAAGGCTGCTAGCCTGTCAATCAAACCTCAAAATAGAATGGAAAATAAGTATGCACTGCTGTCATGATAAATGACAGACTGAGCCTCCTCATAGCCCTTAAGCTGACAAATATCAGACCAGTGCATGGGGTAGAATTATTGTATCAGGGGGTACAGCAAGCGGGTGGTCATTTGATGACTGGCTTACCTGAATGTAGGGAGAGGATGTGAAGATGTGAAGCCAAAGGAAAAAAGACATGGAGAAAGAGGATGGGGAGGTCTAGATATAGGCAGTTACAGATCAAGAAACAAACCAGTCAGGGGATGGACAGATGAGCAATTATCACCAGAGGTTTCCATTATGTGGTCCAGGAGACGTTTAAGAGCACAATGCATGAATAAGCTATCCACTTTAAGCTGCTATTAATAATCCGTCAATCATCTGGGAGACCTACTTACCTGCCACTCACTATTCATCAGACAAAAAATACAAGAGAACAATAGAAAACTGGATCCTTCTTAGACCACACAAGCAATGCATAGTCAGATAAGAAAGCTTTCAGAACCAAAACCTTGCTCTTTGTCTTTTATTTCTGGTTATTTCTGTATATGATTGACAGTATGCCGGTGACGTGAAGTATGTGATGGCAGTGTATCTGAGGCAAACTTGGAATCCTTTCAAATGAACACTGTGTAGTCATTAAGACTGTACCATACTAGAGGGGATTGATTGATATGTCGTTGTATGTTTCTCACATATCTTTTTATCAGGTCTCAAAAAACATCCTAATTCCTAACAGAAAAAAAAAAAAAAAAAACATTGTCCATTAAAGGAGTTTTTTATAATTGAAAATTAAGTGTAATCAAGGGAAAAATAAGATGATTATTTACTTGTTTTTCTAGCCTAACCGTCTCATCGGCGTGTCAGCATTTATCTGATTTGTCTGGAGTTGAATCTGCTTATCATCTATGGAGGCAGATTTTCTTCAGATTAGCTCAAATTAGCTGTTAAAGAAAGACTATGCTGGATAAAGAATTAGGGACACCAATAAGGGCACCCTGGATGGATCTCTGTATGTGTCCATAAAAAGCCCGGTAAAGACTTATCTCAAGATTTTCGCCCCTTGTCTGGACCACACGCTGTGTAGGATTACAACCAAGGTGGGAGTATGATCTGTTACTAATAGACATATGAGGTGAAGGTGACAGACACACTCAGTCTCAAACATGACTGCTTTTTGCTACATATTTCTGTCTTTGTTATTTGTGAAGAATTTTGGTCCGCAGCTTGAGAAATGTGCAGACACAATAAAACTCTAACAGGGTGTGATTTAACCAGACAAACTCTAGCAGTACTTTCAGGGGGAGGGAAATGTCACATTGATTGCAGTCATTCATCACTGCAGAGGCATATGCTTTATTGAAAATTTCAAAGTTTGAGCCACAACAGTGAGCAAGGTAACACAACTCATCAAAGATGCAACAGCTTTATCCTGAAAATGTTACTTCTGAGAACATTGCTGTCATACCTTTCACTGACTGGCTGCCTGCCACCAAAATGCAGTGCATCTCACGCATACCCAGCTGTAATTGAAGATGAGATGTATGAAAGCCTCTACAGCTGACTCCTCTGCTCTATGTATATTGTGGCAACAAAAAGCAGTGGATGTCACTCCTGAGCTGAAACACTCTCATTGGCAAGGACACCGTGGAAGCAAAATCTGACCAGTGTAAATCTTTAAACAGTGAGTTCACCTGCACAGATTTAAAATAATTAATGCTCGGGCTTCAGGGACAGGATGGCGTGTCAGTCCGTAAGAATGCCACTGAATCAAGTTAACCAAGCGGAATCGTCTTACAATAATCAATTCTTAATTTCATGCTGAGTGCCTCAGATTAATCTGTGCAGCAAGGAGAAATGGGAGAGCTTTGAATTTGGGGAATTGTTACCGCACTGCTTGTTAAATGCAAACGAACAGAGGTGCTGGAACAGAAAAAAATGAAGGGTGGGAATTCATTCAGGTATAAAGAGGAGTCTAAGAAGTTATGATATTGAAAACCAATAATGGAAAAGAGACCAATAATGGATGCCAATTACTTCAGAGGAAAGGCATTTAGTCAGGCGAAATTTCAAAAAAATGTGTTGTGGAACCAATGGTCAGTCTAAGTAGCTTTAAATTAGAGAGCCAATAACACATGGCTGCAGTAAAAGTGGAATTGCATTATGCATTGCACACACAGAGCTCCTGAAAATCATTTTCTGGGTGTTTAACAGAATGTCCTGCTATGCATTTAAATGACCTCATAAACTGGTGTAAATTTATGAGCTTTTTCATTGAAAATCAGCAATATCTAAGTAAGATCAGTATGCCTGAGTTAACAGTTTATTAAATCAAAACAAGCAGATTTCACTGCAATGACAGCGTTCAGCAGGCAACACTGACAGCATACTGCAGGGGAGAGCTACTGAAATGTTATATATACACTGTAGGTCTTATACAATTCTAAGCAGACTTTCCTCCAGAATGACCTTGAACAGAGAGAGCATCCTTTAAACTGTTAAAACACAAACAAACCCACACACACACACACACACACACACACACACACGAAAACCCAGGACACAAAGTCTAATCACGGGGCCAATCTGGTGAAAACAATCACCCAGTTAATTGAGAGCAGTTTAGTAGATGAGTGTATCAAACACACACACGCACACACACACACACACACACACACACACACACACACACACACACACACACTCACACTCACACTCACACAGGAGGAGGAGAGCTTACAGGGACGTCTTAGTTATTTACTAAGTCATTTCTCTTATCACTTAGGCTTTGTAAACAGCCAATGGGGAGGTAATGCAATCTCCGGTGCTGCTCACTCAAGTCTCAGATCGGTGGGGGGAAAAAATAAGAGAGAGAGAACGACACACCCCATTTCCCCAGTCCATCACTCATGACAAAGTAGCTATACCCTTAGAGGTGATGTTGACAGGAAAGTCCATATATTACAGCCTCCGTCCTACTTCAATTTATGACAGTTGTGTTGGGTTTTTTTTTCATGTGGTGATTCAGATATGGAGGACATATTTAACTAACACGTATGTGTTGAGCTGTACCTCTCCATCAAGAGCCTGACACAGAACTGTGTCTGCCAAAGATTGATTTAGTCACTGACCTTGTGTAATTGAATTGTAACTAATTGTAATGAGCAATCAAAGGGTGGAACCACCCACCTTGTAGAGAGTCGTACATCTACCGTCTTGGTGGCTCGCAACTGCGCTGTCACTTTTACTGCTCGTCAATCTCATCAGAGAATGAAGGAAATCAATCATCTTATGCATACAGCGGAATTAATAAGGCATACGCTAACTTATTACTTTAGGAACGATGACACATCTCATAAAATATCAACTGCTAAATGTTAATGGAAAAGACCAATTCATGAGGCAACACCTTGCCTGCTTCTACCTCTGACTGGATTCTGCCTTAAAGTAGTTTTTACCCATTTTTTTAAAGCTTGTCTAGCATACTCACATTACACCACCACAGACAAATCTATTGCTCTGGGGGATGCCATAGTTGGGCTTTGATTGCTTTCAAGTGAAGACGCATGAAAAAAAAGGGATATGAAATGTAGTGTAGATGATGTACAGCAATTTTCTGAGGCGAAACCACTTCTTTTTTTTTTACTGGGTTTCATGTTTCATCTAGAAAAGAAAAAAAAAACAAGAAATATCTTGAGAATAGATAGTCAGTCAACTTTAACCAAGCATTACAAATCACCAGTTTGAAAATGAAAAATTGGAATGTTTCATTATGTTATAGCTTTTTTCTTGCCATCCCCCTTCCCTCTTTAACCCCCCCCCCCCCCCACACACACACACACACACACACACACAAATACATTCACCCACATTCCACCACACACTACGATCTGAGAAAATGCCTTATTTTCACATACTAAAAAAGAGATAAGCATGTTATCTCCCACAAGAATCTGTCAAGTGCCATTAGTTTCCGGGCTGTTTCATTTGGCTCTGTGGATCCATACTCTGTGCCTGGTAATGATAAAGTCACTTAAATGGATGGTTCTTTGGCTGGTGCATGATAATCTTCGTCGAAGAACAGTTCTTGGGTGTTTCAGTACTTCAAATTCTCACTTTGACTTTGTAACTTCCCCATGATGCATGTTGCAGAGAAAAAAGTACATATGAAAGTCAATTTATTAGAACAAGTGCTTTCTGTACTGAGCATTTGTGGGCACTGATTAAAACATGCTTGGCTGTCTCCTGAAGAACATGACAAGTAAATAAAACGCTTTTGCTTTTTATGAAAGTGATTTTATTGAATGCTGCTTCTACCTAAGCTTCAGTTATTTGCAAGGTCTAATTAGTATGATGGCTGAGTATAAATAGGACTCATTAGATTTAGACTACTTCATTATTGTCTTGCTTGTTCTAAAGTTGATGAAAGGAGAAGAAGCCAACAAATTTTAAACAGAAAATAAACCAATTAAATAAGGTTAATTCTTAACTGACAATGACTGAATTTTCAGGAACGTTTAGGCTTATTTGCATTCTACAAAAAATGTTCTCGAAACATTTCTATATAAGACAAGATAACCAATATGCTGCCTTTACATAAATATAAAAAAAAACATAACTCCATGAATAGTACTGTTGTCAATTACAATAATACGTGTAAAATATTTAAGCTATCAGATGTATTTTTTTAAGCAATTTACACACATCATCCCCTGAGTGCCATCGAATAGGAAGGGTTATGTATTTGCACCCATATAATCCAGCTCATGCTTAATGGAGGCAGGCCCAATCTTGCATAAGGATATGATCTCTGAATCTACAAAGCCAGTTGAGCACAGAACATGTTAGTCATCCATATCGCGCCCCACTTTGAATTCCCCCAACAACATGCATGTGACACTTATTGCCATGGCAACTTGAATGAAAGAACTCCCAACTCACAGTGAAGATTTGGTGTCTACAGGTTTAAGTCCAGGCTTTCTGCTTCCATTTCCTCTTAATAAGCATATAACAATTTACTGAGGAAAACCCAAGAATTGATCCTAATAATTCTTCAACACATTGAGTCAAACTCTTCTTAAATCTTGCTCGACAGTTTGTGCAAATGTAAAGAGTGAGCACCCTGAAGCTCCATAAAGATACAAATCTATAGATAATTCTAGCCAACGATAACTAGCAAATCCTGTACGACTAATGTGGAGTTAATATTTCCTCTTTTATTTCTACTTAATTCACTGCACACAACTAGATAAAGTGTAAAATTATTCCCTAAAACAGTCATAGCTCAAAGATCAACCCAATTCCACACCGCATTTAGGGTGTTTCAAGACTAATCCACCACAGTTGTTGGCAGCTGCTGTTTGTTTACACATGGAGCAGATGTTGCAGATGGTATTATTGGGTGCACTTATGATTTACTTATTTTTTTCTTTCGGAAAGATGCATGCTAAATGATCAAAAGCAGAGTTAACATGCTGGGACAAACTGACAAAAGATACCAAGTAACTTGGGTTGTCATTTCGGGTTAGCACTGCTGAACTCACAGCTGTGAAGAAGACAAGACGGAGCTTTAGAATTCAAAAGAGGATGATATGCATTTGTTGATTGGCAGAGTTTTTGATTTTCAATTTAGTAACAGCGACTGCGACTTGGCAAGATCAAGAGAGTATTGTGACAAAGTTTTCTCTTAGAGGAAGGCTCAAGTTATACGTTGAGCTCTGCCGGATGTATCCCTGGAAGGGAAAGACTCAGGACACCATGCTTCTTGGTAGAGAATATCAGGTTATACACAAACATCATCTTTCACTTTGTGATCATTTGGTGTCACACATAATGCAGTACAACTCGTGTTGTTCAGTGTACTTGGCCAGAAATGACAAAGTCAGTCTGTTTTTTGCAATGCAATAATAGGGAAAACTTAGAAATTGTATTTATCTTTGGACAAATGGACCATTCTGATAAAAAAGAGTTTCACGGGCATGATTTATAATGTATTGCTTAATAAGCTCTAAATTTTAAGATGTCTCTCTGGATGACTGTATTTCTTTCTTGCAGGACCAATGACAATTTAAGACTTCTGACAAATACTTTACTAAATAATATTTTATCTCTTTCGTTGACTCTTACAAAGCACACTTCCTACCATTCACTAACAACCAACCTGACTGTACTCTGCAATCTAATCCTTAAGTTCAATGCTCGAGGGGTATTTTTGTTGGAAAAGAAACAATAGATGTGTGCCAGTTTCTTTGAGATTCCGCCGTCTCGAAAGAAGATGTGAAGAGTATAAGCTCCCTTCAATGAGACGGTCAGTGTTTTTACCCAGCAAGGACAAGAACTGTCTATCTCCAGCATGTATGCAGAATGCACTTGAGATAGCACTGTGTTTGAAGCTAAGCTGAATAAACAAGGCAACAAATCAAGTGAAACTTAACTCGTGTTTATCAGTATAAAGGAAATATAGGTCCCAACAGAGTTAACAGGGAGTTTTTTAAAACATGTACCAACTCTTTCACTTCAAATAAGAGAGGTTTTTAATGAGTTTGGCATTTTATTTGTGTATGGACATTAAATATTGATGAAAATAAAACATCTATAATGTATCCATGATGAATCAATACTTAATGTAAATAGCATATTATTAAAATGAACTACTTTGCCAATTTAATGGTGGCTGGAAAACCACATACACTCTGACTGGACTGATACATTACAAGGGACTAAAAGCAATAGCATGACAAAGATCTTTATTTGTAATGGTTAATGAATTCAGACATGACCCTGGTAAAATCAGCAATTTTAAATAAACTGTTAAGTTGCACAAAAAGAGAAAAATAACAACATAACATTGATTGTATAATGTGGTTTAATGCTATTAAGAGGAAACAGGTCCCTGAAGAAGACATCTGGTCGAGCCAGTTATCAGGGTTATCTTCTTCCTCAGTCTTTTTTTTTCAGTCTTCAGTCTTCATTTTTGCACTGCCCTGCACCTATGTGATGTGCATATATCTATCTCATTTTTATTTGTATAATGCACTGTCAGGTATTGTATGCAATATTCACCTTATAAATTCATGATATAACATGTTCTGGATGTCAAAAGGAATCAGACTCATCCTCCTGCATCATTGTATGCCTTTGAGTGCATTGTTCGTTCAAAACATTGTATTTCTTGACACTTAGAGAATTATTGCTTGCTGACCTCTGTAGCGGTCACACCAATCAAAAACAGTGGGCTACCAGGCAATGAAAGTGCTGGGTTTCAGGTTTGCAGCCGAGTAGATTCATCAGGATAAGTCAAGGTACATTTCATTCATCAAGATTTCTCATCCTATCTAACTCAACAGTGAGCCAATTGATATTCCAGGTCCTTTAAATTGTCCAATAGCCTCAAGGCAAACACCTTTTTTTTCCCAACTAATGCATAAGCATTACATTCACTCTTTGGTGCAATATTGTTGGTTAAACTTTGTTGGTCAACTGTAGAAAAATAGACTGTTGCCAATATGTATTTAGATCACACCATCTACAAGTACATATTTTTTCATAAACCCAACATAGTCCACCCACATCAGGCGTGCTGTAAAGGCCTCGTCTTGTAATCAGGAATTCTTTCTGTTGCATTTTCACTCTGCATTGCTTGTATTAAACGTAGCATTCCATTTCAAAAGATCCTCAAGAGTGTCAAAATGGTTCTTTGTTTGCATTTTATTTACAGTAACAGTGTAGATATGACTACATCAATGTTATTTTTAACTGGTTTTCTTAATGGACAACCATAAAAAAGGTATGGGGCTGTGATTCATAGCATACAAATAGTACATAGTGCCAAATTTGGTTTCTAGAGGGAGGTGGGGTCCAGGGGATCATGTACCTTCCTGTCCAGTAATGTGGGTTTGCTAGGTGGATTAAAAGAGGTCCTAAGCTGAGTGCTACAGATTGTCAGGATTTAGGGATTTGGTGGGGAGAGATTGACGGTAGTGCGTGTAGATCTGGGTAGAGATTGAGAGCAGATTGCTGTGATTTGGGCATGATTATCCAGCCGGTATTGTCACTGATCTCCATCATCCTGTTTCAATTTCTCAGGAAGTGCAGCTCATCTCAGACAGAGTCCAACTGCCCCAATCCCAGGCAATGGACTGTGTTAATGGAGGGATCAAAGGTACCTCTTTGCACGTTTTTGCAATTCTTCTTGACCTTATGAGGGTCATCTTTGGTCCAAAGTCAACACTTGTGTTGGTATGATGAAAGCATTCTGATTGAATTATCTCATCCTTTCATGGATTTGTTTGTATCCTGAGACACCCCTTTTCAGAATAGAATAACAGCCTTGACCCCAGTGGTGCAGAAACGGTTGACTCCTAGCTAAAGAGATTTAGTTCCTGGCGAAGGCAGGTGAGATCAGAGCAAATCACAAAATTAGATCATAGTAATTTTGAAAAGAAAAAAAAACTGCTTGGAGAAGGTCTGCCAAGGGACAGGGGCCAAAAAGACTTGCCAAAGACGGAAATTAATTTGAAGCTATAGCAAGAAGTGAGTGTTGGAAGGCAAACGATATTAATCTCAAACATGAGCATATGTCGTCAGGGTGTTTCTTGGCACTGTGAAGTCCATTAACAGCCAGTTTCTATCAAGTGCGATGGTTGGTCCAAAGCCTAGGTCACAGTAAGGTCAACCAATCTTTCTCGAATGGCACATTTAAAACAAGGTTAATCCTGGTGCTGTCCCCGCCTTATAGAGGGCGCACTAATCTGAGTGCTCCATTAAAAGCCTCGGGAAGGTTAACTCAGAGGCTTTAGTACAGACACAAATGCCCGCTTTGAAAGACATGCCTATACAGAAGCACACATTTAAACATACACCTGCTTTTTACAGCATATATCAACAATTTAACCCATGATACAGACAGGATAATGGTAATGTATTTTAAATGTAATTCACTACGTTTAACATCTCAGAGTTTATACAGTGTTACGAATCAGATTTTCAGCAAGGATAAAACACAATTTATCCTTTCTGCCTTTTCACCCTATTTTCCATCTGATAACTTCAAACTAAATACATGCATGCTATCATTAAGGATTGTGAGTGAATTCATTTAAGACCTCAACAATTTTTTTAAGTCTAATTCCCTTTAGAAATGCTTTTAAAATAAATGTGACACCATTGAAAGTGAGAGATAAGGTTGGATTTAACAACGTAGAATTGGAAAACAAAAACCTGAGGAAACATGGTTTCCCATGTCACCTTGTTTTGCCTGCAGTCCCACTTTCCGCATTAAGCTTCTTTGGCAGAGTAACACTTCACTTTGATATCAGCCCAATCTTTGTGACAGGACCCTTTATGAGTAAGGCTGTAGGCACATTAACACCAGTATAAGGTGTGATCGAGACTCCACCATCGAAAACCATTATCAAAAAGCCCCATATCCCATTTGATATCCACAACTTGTCTGTGTGATGGGAGCTTTTATGGAGTGTGTCTGTGTGTGTGTGTGTGTGTGTGTGTGTGTGTGTGTGTGTGTGTGTGTGTGTGTGTGTGTGTGTGTGTGTGTGTCAGGCCCAAGGCAGGTGAAAAACAGGAGCTCTAAATTTGGATTTGGTGGCACCTCAATAATGAGAGTGAGAGGGTACTATAGGGCACCAGCAGGCAAGATTACAACCCCCTGACTCTTAGATCGCCAACGCTGAGTACAGCCACAGTTCCACTTAAGTCAAACTAAAGTGAGTCCGTAGATTCCAAGTAAGAAGAGAATTGAATTGCTCCAGTTGCTGTGAAGTACTTTAGTGTGTATGTTTTCTCTTCTCGTGCAACCTTTCATCAGTTCAGCTGGGGAAAAAAAGGAGGAAAAAGTTTATGTAGTGTGACTTCAATGTCACTTTGTCAGAGAACTGTTCAGCTACTTGTCAGTGCAGATTATTTCTAATGCTTCAGCCAACTGTTTCAATGTCAGCACATTCAGTAAACAACGCGATTCATTTTACGCAAACTTACAGCAACTTTCAGTGAGCATTATAAGGTCTTTAAAGCTTGGCTCTTTTTTTTGTTCTCTAGATTTAAAAAGGATGTGCTTCTTTATATGTGGCTTTTCCACTGAAAATAGGACAATATCATGTCAGCATTTGTTTTTATAAGGAAGTCCTCGGAGTGCTCATTGTATGACGTGAATTTAGATCAAACCTCAGTCAGAGAAGAAGTGGAGGAAATGCAGGCCCTTGCAAAATGTCTATGTTAGTCACTTCACACAGTAGGAAACGTAGTATTAATATGAACTTTTCGGCAGAGGTTAACACATCTCTTCACTGAAGGCAACAGTACCCCTAAGTTTGATATGATATGGCATGGAGGGACACTGATATTAAAGCTTAAGGCAGTTTTTTTTGCTGGTTTTGTTTTCAACCTTGGGAAGGCATTCTAACTCAGTGCGTTATAGGAATAGAAGCATTATGCTAATGAGAGCTTGCCCTGTGAAGAATACATTTGCTGTTGGAAAACATTTTGGCTTCCGCCTTGGGAGCTAATTGAGTACTCTGACAATGCGGTGCTTGGCTGGTTCACGTACACACAGGGGTGGAAAATTCAATTTCGCAGCTGGTTCAGAGCACTCTGCAAGGAGAAGCGAGAGAAAAAGGATGTCTGGATTAAAGAGTGGAGTTGGCTCTGTGGCTCTGTGTCTGGCTCAGTGGGCATATTCTTTTCATTACACTGCTGTGTTTTATTGTTTTATTGACCAGCTGACAGTGAAACTGAACATGTAAATATACAGTGCAGTGCCAGTAAAAGGTTTTTGAAACACTATTTTTGCAAGCTAAATTGTCAAGGAACACAATTTGTTTGACATGTTTGAAAGACCTATTATGTTAATAATAAGCCTAACAAGGTGAACAAAACAGACAACAAAACTATTATTCCATATGTCCATGTTTCTGCCCTAGCCAAGGGATAGTAATATTTGTATTCAGTGAGTTTGGACTGTTCAGCCAAATCAATCCATGGCACTTCAACAATTCTGGCAAGTTTTCTTTTCTTTCTTTTTTTTAAACGCACCCTTGACAATTTTAAACTTAATCCCCACATTTCAACACTGTTAGAAAATGTGTAACACTATCCAACAGGACATTTCCTGTCAGAGATATATCCATATCCATGCTCACGAAATACAAACTATGTCCATTTTTTACTACTGTTATCTCCAGATTAACACATTTAAATCAAAAAGAAGATAGCAAAGGATGGATCATGCTATCGTGTTGTCCATTGCAGTGAATATTACAACCTCTTGGTTTGAATTGGTTTGTCTCTAGAAACAACCTTATCTGGTCACAACATCAAAGTTGTGTTGATTTTAAAGAGCATGCCTTTATTCATATTATGTTCAGGTTAGCTTTCCCTCTGTTGTCACATAAAAGCTGTTGTTAAATGGTGCTTGCCTTCCATTAAGGCCTAGGTATCTGTATTTTTATATTTGAGCAACTTCTAATTTGCAAGCACTTAAAGCCTAATTGTAGTCTCAATTAAACACTTATTTAAGGCACTAACATCTAAAGGTTCTTAATTAAGCCTCTATATGTTGAAAACACTGGGCTAAATTATACACTGATACACATCAGTGTATCTGCCTAATTCAGGTGATTAGGCTATTGTCAGTTAGAGGGGATATCCAATTAAATTCAAAGTCACACAGAAAGACAGATACCTAGATAGCTACGCAGCGAGTGAAATGGATGGATGGATGGATCAGAATTCTATGATACCATCTCTGTGGTGTACAAGTATGTGTCACAAAGACCAACACAACTCACATGCTTTCTGGTGTAGCATGACGCTATCTGAGTATGTATTGCAAGTGGCAGAGGGACCCAGCTGGTGTCAATAGCTCAGACCTTGACCTAGCAACAGCACCGGGGTCGGTCCCAGTCAGAGAGGATTGCTCTTTATGCCCATCTTGCTGATACAGCTCGGGCAGAGGGCACAGCGGAGTGCCAGTGAGTGGCCTTAAGAAAACTGGGGAGAGACCAGAAAGAGACGCTGTCCTCTTATATATCAGATCTCCACCAAACGCTCACACACAGTCACACATATACATGCAGTCACTAGGATATTCATGATGACAATTTGTAAAATTAGTGAACATATTTGCGGATATGAATCTTTTTCTATGGTTTGTGCAGTTAGTAAGTCAATTTGCACTGATAGTGAAAAAAAAAAAAAAAAACAGCATCACATGTTTAATCAGGACTTCCTGTTATGTGATGCTTTGTCTGATCTGAACACATAAAAGCATCAGTCAACACATTTGAAGAAAGCAGCAGAAAAGAGGATGTTGGAAAAAGTAAAAACAAGTCTACTTTGAAGGTAGGGTTACAACACTCTTGGGACAGCCCGCAGATTTCTCATTGTCATCAACATAGACATGCCCTTGATCAAAGGCGCACACTGCCCCCACTGTTTGCACTGCCCCCCTTATGGGGTGAGGGAGAGACACTTCCTGCAGAGCTCCTCAATACTGAGAAATCTATTTGTTTGAATTCCCTTTGAAAGAAACACAGCTAAATCAAGTTCTTGTCTGACAAATTAAAATCTGTGCAAAGACCAAAGTGTTGTTTAGTGCACATTGATTTTGGGTTCTTAACACTGACAAAAGCAACATTTTCTCACAAAAGCAGTTTTCTTGTTTCTTGTTTGATGGACTACTTTGAACCTATTAACTGTGCTATTTTGTTCTGGCACAGTAATTACCCGTGAAGCAAAGCACAGGTTTGAATTTGCATCATAATGTGGAGAGACCCGTTTTCACTCGACACTACATTTTTAGAGCTTTATGCGAGATAGTAGAGACATTAGCTCGTAGGCATCGCAGTGCTGTGCTCAACTCAGTCCCTCGCTAAATGACTCTTAATTCAGGAAGCCCTTTTCTCCCTACGAATAGTGAGCAATTAGCATGTGCTGCTAGAGGTGCTATAGATTGTGCTTTGGCATAGCAATGGGACTGTAGAGTCTGTGGAGGAGAGGACGAGTGATGTTAATTTCAGTCCGGGGGTGGCCAGTCGTGGGAGGACAAAGTTGAGATGGCAGCCTTTTTTTCAATTCCAGCTAGTGAGCAATAACCACCACATACCTGGATGTGATGGTTTTATGGGGAAGCAATTCTCCAGCTCTTGTGTCATTTGTGATTGTACGGCCAAAAGTTTTCTTTATGTGGGAAGACTTCTGTATAGTTAATGATACTGCCCTTCTGCTTTACCAACAAGTCTGCAGTGGTCCTCGATGTGGCAGGCAGAGAAGTATATACAGAGACAGAGAGCAAGTAGGGCACTTCAGAGCAGCCAGGGTCCCCTGAACAAAGAACGAGAGCTCATCTTTTAGTCTGGTGGATGATGGGGCCTTGTGGAATGGTTTTCTGTCCTTCTTTCTGGAGGGTTCAAAGGCACTTGGCATTTCTGGCAAATAAAGCAGCAGTGACAGACAGGCCAGGCCTGCGAGTGGGCTGATGTTTTCTATGGTTTATTTTTCAGTAACAAGTATAGATCCATACTTTCTCGAGTTAAAGCTTGCACAGTTGTAGCGTTTTCTTCCCTATGTGTTATGTCTCAGTGCAAGATGTAATGTGACTGAGAGGGGAAAATAAGGTACGTGTTCCTTTTGCATTTTCCTCTTCCCCTTAAGACACAGTACACTGCCATCCGTCATCTATTTGCTTCACTGTCACAGAGGCATATGTTGGAGTTGTCCTGTCATGTCGCATTTTGTGAACTTTAAGATGTCCCTGACCTGCTTTATGTCGCCTCAGGGTGTAGAAGCTGGGGGTGGGCTGAGGCGATGCAAGCTGGTGTACAGTGTCCCAGCACGAGTCCCAGGGGTCGGGTATAAGTAAGTGCACATGTGCGGTCGTGTTAATACTTACATGTTGCTATTTATTTCTTTATTTTCCCCTGCTTTCATAGCATGCTCCCCTAGCATGCTCTGGTTCAGTTTCCCAACTCTCACTCCAGCCCTGTGACTTAATCAGTCTGACAGACTCTGGGGGCCTGGGGAAAGTCTCTCTCTCTCTCTCCGCAGTCCCCTTTCTCCTCAAGTTTACGCGCTCTGTGACAAACTCATTCTGGCACCTTTCGAAAATGCAGTGCTCTCTGTTGGACGGCCCTCTGTGGTCTCGTCACACTCAACACACAAGCATACACAAAACCTAAGTGCACAAACTCCAGAGAATACATGCCACACTGTAGACATGCATACGCACACAGGTACATGCAGAAATACACACCAACATGGGAGTATGCGACAACTTAGATACAAAGATACACAAAATATGTCTGAAAAGCAGGGCGTACTATCCCCCAGGTACACCTATTATGCCTCACACCCCTCTCCCTGTAGTGGCTCTCCTTGTTCTTCTTTAAGTGCTTACTCAAATAGCTCTCGTGCATAAAGCCAAAGCAGTTCTACTTATTTGTGTACTTATTGTTGTTGAGTGACATTCTCAATTAGTTTTCATTTGAGTCTTGTGGTGTCTGACCTCTCAAGTTCTTTTTTTAGTGCTCATTATAGAAGCAGGGGGATGCTATGTCCATGGCACGGTCTAACCCTGGCTCAGGTCCAATAGATTTTGGCTAGCAAAGTGGGATGGAGAAAACTTCAGCCTGTGGTTAAGGACCTCCCTGCAGGGTTAAGATGCTTCGCTATTTAATTCAGCAACACAACAGGACCCCCGTGGCCTCTTCAACCACTGCACTTAAACTCAGAACCATACGATTTTTATTTTCAGGAAAAGCAAAATGGCAATCTCACTACCTCAGACTCTACTTTTGGGACCTGATTAAACTTAGACAGTGAGCCTTTTCTAAAAGGCCAGATATCATTGTGAGCAAAGCTGAGGATAGCCTTTGTTCAATAAAAACTAATTCAAATGTAACTAATAGTGTCTATTAATTTGAACCAATAACTTTATAAATAAATAACAGTGAGGCGTTAGGAAGTCTTTGTAGAAAGTTACACAGGGTAGAGTAAAACCTTTTGTGATTGACCTTCAATTTCTATGGAGCCAGATTATTCAACTTAACAGGGGCAGCTTCAATTAGCTGTGCTATCAGATGAAAATGACTCAGCCACAATTTAGAGTCTGATGCCCGTCTTCTTTCAGAGGCAGTGTGTTCACCCTGCAGGCTGGGAGCTTTCAGTCTTTTAAATTAAGTTTAACTACATGTACTGTGCACCTGGCAGTTCAGGTTCTGATTGGCTTTTTTCACATTTCAGGGTCCTTTTTTGACATTTTGTCTGGCTGTAGGCGCCTCTGCTTCTTGCTTTTTCCCCAAAAAAAGATTGGTCAAATCGTTGGAATAGTCCGTTCTTGCACCTAAGGGACCTACTTTTTTGTCAAGTGTTCCCGAGATGGACAGTTTTAACGCTGATGGCACCTGACTAACATTTCCCCTGAAAGATGTTTCCTCCTCCTCCCATCTCGTTCTGTCTTTTCCACATGCCTAAACATTTCAACCACAGAAGTTCAAGTGTATTCTCTGGCCTGGCTGCATTGATGGAATGGTCCTCAAGCAGAACAATCTGCAGCCATTTTTTCTCCTTTTTTTAAGGAAAAACAAGGAGAGAGGGAGGAGAAAGGCAATGGAGGAGGGACATTTTAAAGAGTCAGATAAGGGATGAGGGTGTTCGGCTTGCTCAGGGATTCTCTCATTATTCTCCATTTTCAACAGAAGCAATGATGAGAACGAAACATTTCCTATCTCTTAAAGTGGCAATTTGCCCATTTAATGCTTGTGTTATGCAGGCCTGACATCCTTTCATCCACCCTCTTTGCACTAATTTAATTCTTTCTTCCTTTTATTTCTTGGCTGATAATTCTCTATTTATTTCCATTAAGCTTTGTTTGTTCACAGCGATCTGTTGCTGTAATTTATTAGAGCTTTCAGCTTAAATGATGTGGCAATGCCGACATGGCCCAGCGGATAGAGGCTCCCCCCTTCCTCCTCCCCTTTTATGGAAAGCTGCCCTAGTTTTCGAGAGGGAGAAAGAGGGAGACATTACAATTAAGGTTGGCGACATGGACCCCCTAGTGGCCATGCTCAGGGACCAGATGTCCTGTCAGAGAGATGCCGGCCCTCACCTCTAGGGAGCTCTGGGTTGAAATCTGGTTCATGTCTCTGTGGGGAGACACGATTGCTCCTGTTCCATCATTAATTCAAGGATAACTGATTCACAAAGTATAGGCCTTTTTTCCCCTTCTCCTTCCCCCCATGGACGCCTCTTTCACAACAAAACTTGATCGTTCAACGTTTTCTTTATCCTTTATCTTTACAATTCACAGCCAATTTTTTTTTCTGACTCAATAAAAATGCTCAGGATCCTCTTTATTGAGATCAACATGATACATGTAGCCTAATGCATCAGCCACCCCACAATATTGGATTCTTAAAAGCCTGATAGCCCCTTGTAAATTGGCACAAAGGGAGGATATAATGGCTTCTGCTGAAGCAGGCAGGTGAATCAAATTAGAGACAGATTTCAAAAGCATCAATTTTCCTCTGAGATTCATTCTAGATTTCCTGTTGAGGCTCAGTCATGCATCAACACAGTTTTGTTTTGTCACCTCATTAATCAAGGAAGAAATTAGCCTGACTTTTCAGGTAAGTAGTCTGTAAGTCTTGATAAACCAGCTTTTTTCTCCAGCTCACAATGTTTGACGGATGCCCGAGAATCACTGCTGTGTGAAGTACATGTCATTCCCCTCACATGAGACCTAAGAGGAAATACAATCACAAAGAGACCCCATAATCTTTACTTCTTTTTTTTTTTTTCATTTCCTAGCCCTGGATACTTTCTCTCTCATTTTGTCCTGTTCTCCTTTTGTAGCAGGCGGCTGCTGGTTTTTGAGATGAAAGACACTTGTTTGGCAGCCTTCAAAGAGTCACAGAACTCTGAAAGTCACTTGCGTTGTGGGGCTGTTGATTCTCCATTTTATATCCAATATGGAGGTGATGATCAAAAGGATCAGAGCTGAGGGATAAGCTAAAAGATGTCTGCTTTGGAGTAAACAACAATACCAAATCCCAGACCCACACCAGGCTCTTATTTAATGATTGTCCTTCAGCTAATGCCTGAGAACTGCACAGTTGACTATTTCTGAATTTCAAATGTAAAAATGAATGTAAAATGTTGCACATTGTGTTATATACATCTGATCATTTTTTCTTAATAAATCAGCTCAAATAAATAATTTTCTTTGAACATAATCAATCTTGCCTATCCATTTTAAAAATAATAATAAAAAAAAAACAGAGCGAAATATGAAAACATTAAGCAGTTACAGAGAGCTGGCGGACTGACAGTAGATTCCAAGCCATTAACTCTCCACTCAATATGAAGTGCACCCATCTGGAGGACACTCTTTGGGCGGCAGGAGATACAACATTATTTTACAAGATTGTTTTGCAGTGCTTCAAATGAGGCTGTGTTAGAGTTTGAAGACTCAACTGTTTTTTTGTTTTTTTTAATCAGAGTGATGTCTCCCTGTGGCAATGTCACAATACTGGGATGGTGACATTGTATGTCTCAAGTAGATCCCAGTGAAAGGCTAAAAAGTCACATGGGGGTACATTGACTACCTCAGCAGGTTGACCACCTGTTTGCAGAGCCAGTACAATAAGGGGCACTTCTCCTGGATTTGTCATAGTGTTCACAGAGAAGAGATTTGCCCTCAAATTGTTTTCATGAGATTTTGATTTCATTTTGATTCTAATAGGCGGGTTGGTACCTCAAATAGCATCCTCTGCGATCAGAGTGTGAATGTTTAAGAATAAAGAGGTTAATGCGGCAGCAGTGTTAAAAGCTTTGAGTGGTCAGAAGACTGGAGAGGAACCATTTAAGTACATGTCACCATCTTTAAAGCCCAGTCACTAACCACTCCTTTCTCTGAGCCCTTTTAGATTCCTCAGACCACTTGTTGGTGAGGATGGCCTGCCCAACAACCGATCCCCCCCTTCTTTTCTTCTTTTTGGATCATATTCAATCTCCCCCATCCGATTTCCAAGCCCATTTTTTCAAAATACTAAAATACATAAACAGTATAAATCGACTACTCTCCTTTGGACAACAAAAAAAAGAAAAAAAAGAAAAACATTGATAAGACTTTGAACCAAAACTGCTTGGAGTCAATAGCCAAACAATGTGAAGTAATAAAATTAGCATACAACACAAGTGAGGAAAAATCGCATTTGCACTTGTTTGCACATACGGACTACTCAGACATTCTGGCATTAAGGATTAGGGCTGCAAAAAGCAGATATGTTTTAATTTGTGACAAGAATGCGTTTCCTTTGAGATTGCGTCATGCCTTTTCTCTTATTGTTGCTCTTTCTTCGCCCTTCACTTACTCCACCAAGCGCTAGATATATGTTTACCTTGGAAGGCATTGTGTTGTCATTACCATCATCCGTCTAATATACGATAACATTGCCTTCCAGCAGCGAGAAAATCCTCTAGTCATCCTGAAAAAAATGAGAGCAGGACTTTGCCTAATGCTACTTTGCTTTCCCCCAATGACTTTATGGAATCCTTCAGGTGTGCGCTCTATTTACAACTTATCTCTTGTTTTGTTGTCTACACCAGTATTGACAAATGTGCTTCCAATACTCAGTTGAAATTAAATGTTTTATATAAAAACACAGTGCACAGTCAATTTTAGATTTCATCACAAAACCAAGCACTACAATAAAACTGTCCTTTCGGTGAATCCACATTTTAGAAATAACACTACGGATATTTTCCCTAAATGCCTCAGGAGCATCAGTGATGAATGGAACACAAATTACAGTGAACATGAGCACCGACCCACTCTAAAACATACACACCTGTGATGATGACAATGCAGGAAACCCAGGGTGCCAGAAATTGACAGTTTATTTTATAGCACGATCCACAAGTTCTGCTTCCTGCTCTTTAAAGAAGATGAATGGAACATGCCAGACCTGTCTAGCTGCCGTCTCCACTGTACCTGATGTTAGTTCTTTACAGGGCACTGTTCACTCGTCAGATGTTACATGGACCTTTCTCTAGAAACATTATCACTTTTGATAAGGGTTCAATAAGTATGCATGGCTTTTAGGGTTCTCTCTCCTGCCACTCTAATCCAATCTTTGATGTGGAGTCTGTTCATCATTGTGCACCGCAGGCATCTGCCATGTCCCTGTGCTCTTCGTTGCACAAAAAGTAATGGATGGCCATGCCCTTGGTTTACCCCAAGGCCTTCTGGTTCCTCCTTAACTGTTTGTCTTCAGGTTGTCTCAAATAGGTCTGTCTTGTGGTATTTTGATTTGATTAAATCAGGTTTAAAAGGTTACAGACATATGAAGGCTAGGGGTTTGCCCTGCCCAGTATTGTGAGCAGTTCCTCTGCCATTTAGCATTGGGCGGTGGCCAAACGAAAGCAAAAAACTGAAATGACTTCTGTGCTCCTTTGTGATTTGCACTAATGTCCCTAGGGATTGAGCAATGACCACTGTGAATTCCCCCAGGACGCCAGCCAGATTGAAAACCCCTGCCAACACATTTGAAAGGATAGCAAATCATTTAAACTCCCCAATGTGCATTAGCATTTTTTTTTCAGTGCCCGGGCCAGCCTCCACAATATTAAATTGCACTTGATAAAATAAAAATCTGAGAGTTCGACAAGAGCTCTTCAGCCTCCAAATCAGCCAAGTGAATGTTGGAGTGGCCTTTAGAATATTAATTATTCTTTAATTTTTTTTGTTTACTCTACCAGGTCCCTGATATCTAGAGCACAGCTGAAAACAAATATACTTTTGATAACAGGTGTTAAGGCATTGAAATATCTGTAGTGGCTAAGAGTCACATATTTCTTAGGTTTGCCTTTAGCTGATCCATCTTGTGACACCACATGATTATTACATGTGAAGATAGGCCATGAATTAAAGTAGGCACAATGACTCAAAGCACTAACATATTAAAGAAGCATAAGTCACAACAACTTACAATCAATACAGCCTCAGTCCTTAATAGGGATATATTAATGTTTCATGATCAGTCCAAAAATATATATATTATAGCGCGGTATAGGGCTCACTAATACTGTTGAGCTGTAAGTATCTAAAATCTCTGTAGCTTTTTCCATTTGTTATTCTGCTCAGGCAGATTGCTCTTGGTAATGCAAGAGACGGTATGGATGTATGTGTGTGTCGTTTTACTGCATGTCTTTCTGTATGATGGCTGTGCCGGATAAAGCTTTGCCTCGTAAACAACTATAACGACACACAGCAACAGGCCCCGCGCTGAATACGCCCGGAGACCATCAGAGGGATTTTCCATCAACATTCAAACCAAGCATTTCAAGTCAGAGATTTCCTAAGACTGGTGTCAAGCGCTCCCTCATTTCCCGCAACAAATACTTAAATAGGAGCAGAGTTGGGACTGCGCCAACACAAGTGGTGCTGAAAGAGTGTATTGTGGGGGGAGGGGCAATGTGCAGGGCCGTTTCTGGCTCCTATGCTAACATTGCAATCCCGACTAGTGAATGGCCCTTTCTTCCCAATTGCTTAATTGTCTTAGTGGGACAGGCAGGTGGCTCCAAGCCTCATTTGGCATCTGGTGAAAAAGAAAAAAAAAATCACATCTACATAGTGCATGGGAGTGTTGGGGGAGGGTTGAATTTTTCATTCTCAAAGCGACACAGTACCCCCTTGGCAGATTTCAAAAAGTTTTGGCTTGGATCAGGAGCAAGTTTGTGCTACTATTGTGACTGATGTGCCTTGCTGAATAAAACATCTTTTGGTATCAGTGCCAGATCAAATAGCCTTTCAAAAACCCATGTCTTTCACTGTCGGTGTCTGCTACCACCGAGATGACTGTTTTCCTAGTAGCTTATTAAATAGAGGCCACCAAGGTTTTCCATTTTGAGAATACTGAGCAAAATGTTGTTTAACTATTAGAACTGAAGCACACAAGTAGGGAGGTAATGCCAGAGGCACTACACTATGTGTGACATGTGGGACCATGGTGCAACAGTCCTCCTTTTATTATACTGGAGTCCAGACACATCCAACAGCCTCAAGGTTTGCTATTATAATGTAAGTATTGCACATACTACTGCCTTTGTCAGAACATGCACAGGAGCTGTAATGGCATTGCAGAGACACAACCATGTTCATCCACAGGTGAAAAGCTTCTACTTCCACAGATTCTGCTTGTACAGGTTAAAAGGCTGATTTGCATTTATATTGCCATTCAAGGCTTGCAGCTGTAATTGTCGTGGCACGGTAGCAAATGCACAGACACCACAAAAGCCCACCTACACACACACACACAAACACACACACAAACAAACATTCTTCTGGTAAAGCGGGCAGTATGACAATCTTCAACAAGAGTATATTGTTATGAATCTTTGGACTAAGAAGCAGAGAGAGGAGGAAGAGATGAGTTCATCCAGGTTTAATATTGAGCTGTCCTAGAAACTTCCCACCGAACACTAGGAAGACCTTATCAGATCTGCAACCCAATTTCTCAAGTGCCGCTTGTGCTGAAGCACCACATGCATCTTCTGGGCTCTATCCAATGCAGCCTTTCACAATCATGACAATGCATTCCCCACATGGTTTACTCACAAGTGATTTTAAGCAATAGGGGTACATGTTGCATGAGGTTGGTAGCAGATCTTTGATGTAGCAAGACTGTAGGAGATTTATTCTTGCTTCTAACTGGCCTGGCCTAACTCGGCCTGGCCTAATACAGTTGTCTTTTCAGCTGCAAAAGCTCTTTTGCATAGGCTACATGTCCAATAATGAACATGCTTCTCCTTCTTAGGAGTAAAGTACATTAGTGGCAATATTTCACAATATGGTAGGGTGCTCAGTTCCAGCGGCAACACAGAGTATGCACCTAATTAAATTTAACCTTAACACTAAAAGCTGCATTTGCCCAGGTGTCAAATTTAAATGTGAAAGCATATTCCATTACTTCTTTGAGACTGATACATTCAATTATTAAAGCATATGCAATTCACACACACTATGCAGTGAACTGGCATTGAACAATCAGTTTGATGAATATCAATAAATGTATATAACCCTAACCATATATATATCTTTTTAAAGATTTTTGACACTTTGGAGGGGACAATGAAGGGATTTATGGGTACTTTATATATATATATATATATATATATATACACACACACAACCATAACTCCAACCTCCTAATTGGCTATTTGGTTAAGTTATTTGGCATAAACCAAAACATTTGGTGGAGATTTTCTGCACACAATTGAGAGCATTTGAGCAACTGTCTTGCATGTTTTTTTTTTCATTCAACAAGTATATTCATGGTGAATTCATTGCATTGAACTCTTAGCTTTAATTTACATTTTAGATCAAGCTTGACATATGGAGCTCAGCACAAGTTCAAGCAGGAAGACTGACTATGTATCCTCTCCAACATTCATTGAATGTAGCTACTCCCTCTCTACCACTTCACCATCTCCTTTCTCTGGGGATCAGCTGATTTTGAGCATTAACTCTTTAAGTACCAAATCAACCAGATTCTGCCACAGACTCTCTCAAGCAATCATCTTGCTGCACTCCCCTCTCTTTTGCAGTCAGTTTGTCATTTCAGTGCGATCATCGCAACCCTCCTCCGCCTCGGTCACTTCCATTTCGGCTCAGCGGAGTTCAGATGCAGCCTCAGAAACCCACTCCTCATCACATCCTGCATTCTTCTCTGACCACCACCACCAGTGTCTAGACTCCATCATGGGCGATCTTATCCTGCCGTCAGCCTCACTTCCAAACTGAGTGCATGAAGTGATCATGACTGACTAACCGCCAAAGACATTGCATATTAAACTTTCCTAAACTGTTAAATATGTAATTTTAAACTGTTAGACCCCGTGTCCACCTTTTTTTTTTTTCATAGCGCCTTTTTTCAATTGTTTTAAATGGGTAGCGAGCGTTTGCAGCAAACAGCAGCTGCCTGGAGAGAAAGCGCATTGCCCAGCATCTTTTTTACATGCACTCTGCTGTTTTTGCGCAGTCGCTCGGAGCGCTCAAGTTCAAAATCTTTAAACTTTTCAGAAAGTCAATGGCGCTTTTTTCCAAATGGAAAATATTCCCTGTATCTTAACATATCTTGTAGGCTACCCCCATCCTCTTCGCTCTTCTGGGGTATAACACTTATTTAAGTCTCGCCTGATTGAAATAGTTTTCTTCTTTACCACCGACACACATCTGGTTTGAGTGTTAAATATGAGAAAAAAAATAGTATAGCATGCAGCATATGCATAGTATCTTTATATATGATACTATTTGCAACACAGCCACAGATAATGTAGCCACATCCGCATCTTTTGCTCCCACATTTCTCATTTTCACCTTAAAAACCTTGTGTTGTTGTTTTGTTTGCCTGTTTCCATGACAGATGTTGAGTCAAGCCCAGTGGTCTCACCCATGCAGAGTAAACAACATGCACGGTATTTCTAAAAGCAGACATCTTACAATAGAATATTGATGTTCCGTGAATCCTTTCTGGAAATGGGATATTGTTTTTCAACTTGATGCTTTATTACAATGAAAACTTAGCAGACAAAATGTATTTTAAATAAACAAATATATACATTTGAATCCTCCTTATTGAGATGTAATGGGTCTGTTGGGATGGATATATAAGGCTGAATATGACACAACTTGAACATTAAGTTTCATTAATGCCTCAGGTTTTTGATTTTTTTAAAGAAAGGGTTCTACAAGAAAGGAACTTTGTATCCTTCATTGTTTGAACCCAGCTGTGTTTAACAAGCAATCACAAATCCCAGCAGCAAGTAAAACAAATCTATCAGAACCTTGCCTAGGTGGAGTCGGGATTAGCACACAAAAGACACAGTCAAGCACAAAAAACCAACATTTTTTCCTTTAGCCCATGCTGTGTCCATGCTTTGTCCTTTGAAAGGAAAAATAGCACTGTATGATGCACCACTACTCTACTAACAGCACCCCAGCATCAGAACACACAGCCCTGTGGAGCCGTCTTTAGTTACTTTATTGGGAAAAACACAGTCTCTTGTTTCCTGTGCATTAAACTGCAATTTAGAGGCCATTAATCCATCCCTTAATCTGTCACCAAATCAAATCCTGACAGGGATCAGAGAGGGCTTCTCTACATTTAACAGATCTCCACATCTACATAAATGTTGATTCATCTGATGTAAAGGAGCTTTCTTTCTGTCTTCCCTCTTCAAAGTCTCAAAAGGATGGAGTAGCAACAATAAGAACTGAGTAAGATATTGCAGATGCTTACGCTGCCTTCACAGGTGACCTCGTGATCACTACAGCATCTGTTTGAATTACTTAACACTGCCGCCCAACAGACATGTAATCCGGGATAATGCCCTTTTGCTGAGTGCTCCAATCTGGATAAATTCATCCCCGAGGAATGAGATCCAGCGGCAGTCTCGGGGAGAGAGCGAGGAGATGAGGGGGCTTGGGGGTTGATTGGTTGGTACTAAAGAAGACTGTTGGGGCTGAGAAGAGAGTCTTCTAGATGGATAATGAAGCCCCACAGTAAACAGCTTGATTTTGTTGACTGCCTGACTGACTGCAGGCAGGGAGATCATTGCCTGGTTTTTTCCAAGAACACTCCAGACCAATCATATTCCTACCCCGGCTGACCTGAATCCTGATAGTCTCCAAATGAAGCTTTGATCCAAACTGCTTTCATTGGATATTCTGTACTTACTGACATCTGCATTCTCATTTTGATGGTTTCTTCAAATAAAACATGAGCAAGATTCAGTGCTGTCGAGAAACACATGCTAAGTCTGTGAGCTCTATTTATGTTTCATGGGCAATATATACATTTTTCTCTGTTGAAAATCCTTAGAAAAGCCACCATTCTCAACCAGAACAGATTTTTAATTTTTTTTCTTGGAAATAGCATCTCTTGTCATTACTGAAAAAAAGAAAAAAACAACTGCCACACATAGGGACTTACAAATTCCAGCTGTCAAGCAGCAGCAGTCTGAGATTATTTATTCATATGTTTACTTATTACCATAAATATCCAACAGGGCACTCGGCTCAGGGGGATTACAGTAGGCTTAATTTATCGTGGCACAGAAATGAGCAGGGGTCACGGCGGCTGAGGTGACTTAAGCTGGCCAGCCTTGATGGGACATGCAGCACAAACAAGAAAACAAACTGCACGCCACAAGGCTCAATCGTGAACTGATGACATCATCTGTCACTCACTGTGTTTACATGGCATGATCCAGCCAGGGTCAGATATTACTCAATTGTTATGAATGGTGATTGGTCATACGAACAGGACAAGGACATTTGTTGTGTTTCTTAACAGATATCTTAAATATCCTGTCACGGACTCCAATCAGAATACAGAAAATTCTGACAAATGCTGGCCTCATGCTTTGACTTTTAGTCATGTTACTTTTTTTAAGAATACAAACGTTTGAATGGCAAAGCTATTATGACCACTTGCAAGATTATTGTTTTTTTGTTTTGTTTTTGCATTCAGATTAAGGGCAAGTAATTCATTTATTACCTCTGAGTTATTATGGTCATAATATGTTCATTAGACTGCAGTGTGTCTTGCTTACAAATAAACCATTCATAATTATGAAGCAGAACATTTGTATTTATGTTAGCCATGTAATGGGCTGTATTTCTTTCTTGTTTTTTTATCCCTTTGGAAAAGCGAGAATGATTTCTCCGTCTATAAAAAATCCACACAACCAGACATGACATTGGAAAGACATTTAATTATACTTTGGGAGAGAAATATGTATGAAAGCCTGCCGCCCATGAAAAGCGGATTTAGAGTCGTCAGACAGCAGTTAATAGACAGCAGTAAATGAAATAGTGGCGGTTGGGGGTACTAAGACATGCTTTCCAGGACTAAGAAACAGCTTAGTCTGGCTGGGTGCTGAAATCAGGCGTTCTGACACAAGATATATTAGGGGGTGGGAGATAATGAAGGGCAATGGGGGGTGGGGTGAGGGGTTAAGGAGATGTTTTCATACAAGATCAGGATGCTGTTCTTGTGAAGCAGCACTGCCTCTAGTGGGCAAATATTGTCAGAGATAGCCCTAAAACAAGATCTTATTTCCCTATGAAAGTGGTCTAGAAACCCACTAGCCAAGACAGTTAGCACACTAATTTCATGTTGTGTCATACAGAGACAATAAAAAAAAGGGAGCTGGAGAGACACGAGAAGAGAGGAAGTAGGGGGGAAAGAGACAGATCACATAAGCTTAACATTGACAGTGTGTGATTCTTTTCTGTAGCACGTTGTCTTTAGTGCCTGGCACATTCAGTACAAGACTATCCTTAAACTGCCCCTCCTCCACCGAGACATCATGCTTTCACATAGTTTACCCTCTGCCTGATTCTAAATGACAATGCATCTCACAGCAACAAGAATAAAAGGCGGAAAAATAAGGGGGGCGGTCTGTGAGACAGAGAGATTGTGAGAAAAGTGCGGCGACAAAGTGCAGAGTGAAATCGAGAGCCAAGTGAAGAATGTGAGAGATGTTTGGACACTGCATAGATTGAATGGGAGGAGGTATCGGGAGGGGGTGTTGCAAAGAAATAGACCAAGTCCTAGACAAGTTTGGCCTGAAGTGAATGTTTATCTGGAGACTGTCCCAGATCTCCCTGACTGTTGCAGTGTCATCTGTCACAGACAGGAGACGTGACAGTGAAGAAAAAAAAAAGTACGGTTTGTGCGCCAGCAGCACAGTCAGGACGGAGAGCATTTCCCAACGGCTTTCATTCCCCTTATTCTCCCCTCTCCATCTCTTTCGCTCTGGACCATTTATTCCTCTAAGTTGTGAGAAAATAAATTGCTCAGCGCCTCTGCATATGAACCGACTCGTCTCTCTCTCTGCTTCTCTCTTACTTATTCCCTCATTTTCACGCTCTCTTTCTCTCTCGCAGGAGAGCTGCGTCTAAGTATATGAGAGCTATGGCCACAACTCCCCTCTGTCCCCCTGTTCATAAAAACTAGATTGTTTTCCGCAGCTTTCTGCTGACAACGGCTTGGCACATAAACAGAGCCGTAATTTGTACAACAACAGTAAGCTACAGGGAAGCACTTTTTCCTCCCCTGAGGCATGCATAGAGAAGGAAGGTTGTTATCCCCTGTTTACCTGGCAGGAAAAGCACTATTTTATATTATGGTAATAACCAACTGTGCAGAAATGCACAGCAATCGGCTCTCTATCCAGTTGTTGCAATCGCCTCATTCTAACAAATTCCTTCTAATATATGGTCTTGGATATTCCCTATAGAACTTTTTTTTGTGCGGTGAAGGCATGTGGATGTAAATGTGACGGTCCCAGGACAAAAGCCCAAATCAGAGTACAAACCGCTCCTACAGATTTTAATGCCTAATAAAATACACATGCAAGAAACAGACATAGCACGGAGTGTTTGAGATGCTATAGAAGTCAGACATGATTATAAAACACAGCAGATGCTTAACAGAGTGCAGGAGAAAAAAAACAAAAAACTAATGACTGATCATGTATTTCTGCCTCGCAGTAAGCACAGATGGTGCAGAAAGACTTGACGATAAAATCACAGGAACAGAACAAATCAAAGCCTCAACATCAGGAACAGTTACAGCATCAGCAGTACCGTGAATTATGTCCTTTAGCAGCCACGTAACAAAAGGCTGATGTGATCGAGAGAGAGAGAGAGAGAGAGAGAGAGAGAGAGAGAGAGAGAGAAGCTTAAAATGACTCGACTCATTCCCTCTGAACTCTGCGGGTCCACTTACACAACTTGGGTCACAATCCCAGGTCATAGACAGTGATGGGAAAGCAGAAAATACAGCTGGCACCCTCTATGGAAGGGAACTACACATTAAAACTTGGCATGCTGAAGAGAATTCAAATGGAGATCCGTTTAGTTGAAACATAGTCTGTTGTGAAATTTTCCTTTCTACAAGTAATGAGCAAAAAAAAAGTATAATCACAGCAATCTTTGTCATTGCATCCAAAAAATCAAAATGTGAAACAGCTGAATTCCAAGCTGCAGCAAATGATCTTGTTTACCAAGTCTTATTTGCTGCTGCTGTGTCAGCAGCACGTTGCAAACTCTAAGTTGTCATCTTTATCAAACATGTCAGCTAAATATGACTGCATAGACTTAATTTAAAATTTTCTGTGTTCTTTTTCAATGAAATGGTGACAACTCCCTTTGGCTATACAAATCAGCGCACAGACATGCCCTCCTGAGGATGTAGTCCAATGTGACAGGGTCAGGCTTTGAAAAGAGGTGTCGGCAGTGTCGTTGACCCCGACCCTTTGGGGGTGTAAACCAGGGTGATGTTGTAGTGCGGGGATGACGCTCCGAGACTAGCATCCACTGTGTGATTCAGTGTGTGTCCTTCTCTTACTCAGACACAACAGGGGTAGAGTTGCGCTGTACTCTCCTCACCTCTATTGTTTTCCAAAGACAACCACCTGGTGGCAAGTTGGGGAAACAACGTATTCATCCTCATTCTGTCCGCAAACAGGCTGTCTAGGAATAACAAAAAAAACAAAAAAAAACAGCCGAGACTCTCCAAAGGGCTGGAGATGGAAATCTTCACTCCGAGTCTGCCCTCACTTCACCGTTAACTTTTTCTCTCTCTTTTCTTCCAAGCAGACCCCCTGTAGATGGACTCAACGGGGAAAGGGATGTCAGTTCAAAACAATGTGACTCAGGAGTGAACGCTTGACTGAACCGGACTGGGGTCACAGGGTCTTGTTTGTGTGTGTGACAGGAATGCTTTAACTTATCTAACAGCTATGACAAGTGTCGACTACTGTTCACATCTCCTCAACTCTAGAACAACCACTCAGGCTTGTTGTTTCTCAATTCCCATTTCTGCTATGACACTAGATGTAGAACTGTGTTTCATTATAAACAATCAAAAACACAGATGGCAGGACAAGCTCAGACAGTACAAGATGATTTAAGAGACAGATCCCAGCCAGCAAGTCACATAGCAATCACAAGCACAGGAAATTTGATAAACAAGCAACTTAATCTGGAAAACTCACCGTGTCCGGAGATCCACAGGAGCAGGAGGACCCAAGGGATCATGACTGGGAGTGCAGGGGGCAAAACCTATGAGAAAACAGTGGGCGACTGTGAAATTGGAGTTGGCAGGCACTAACGCATGCACGAGACGAGACAGTGCTCCTCTGTGCTGCTGGGGGGGGACGGATGCTACAGTCCCTCAGTGGTGTCTCCTTTAACTACCCTATAGTGGAAGGCAGCAAGTCAGTCTTCAGTCCTTCTCTTCTTCTTTTGATTCTTCTTCTCCTTGGTCTCTTTATGTGTCTCTCTTCCCTCTGCGTGTCAGTCTTCAGAGTTGCCGGTGGTCAGCTCTGCCTCGCATGCTCTCTTGTTGATGTGCGCTTGTAGACTTTCTGTGTCTTCGCTGCTGACTCTGAGCCCTACACACGCTCACTCTTTCTCTCTCGCTCGCACAGTTTCCCGTTGCCCATCTATCCTCAGTCTCCTCAGCCCACACTTGCCCCCCTCCTTCTCTTTCTCTCTCATGCTCGCTCTCTCTCTCTCTCCCCCCCTCTTGCTCTACCACTCACGTATAGCAGACACAGTCAGGGGATGGAGCTCAACAAGGAGACTCCTCCTCCCTCCTCTCCCCTCCCTCCTCTCTCTCTCTCTCTCTCTCTTGCTCTCAGCCTCACTGTCTGGGTGGCTGTGGCTGATTGTGAGGCTGGGAGACTCGGATCCTCACTCTGGGAACGAGGGCTGCCATGGGAGAAACAGAGAGGGTGAAGCTCTAATTAGAATAAGAATAGGTGCAACTTGGCATCTATAGCTACAAATAACACAGACGTCCACTTAACAAAAAGTGCGATTTCCCCCACCCCCCTCCCTTCCCTTCCAATAAAGACCCCTGCCTTTTTTAGAATCTACGCAAGGAGCTGAATTTTGGAAACCGTGAGATGAAAATGGATAAAGGCTACATTAGCATTCAAGACCCGAGCCATAGTGTTCATTCGTATCCAATTTTTATCTGGGCTGAATTAGAATGATAGTCACTCAAGGAGCCATGATGCAAGACATCATAAAATGGCTAAATGCACTGCATACTTAGTAACAAGGTTTCCTCCTGGTTCTGCCTAGAGGGGAATTTTTTTCCTGCTGTGTTCCGGGCCAGACTGCATCTCCATATGAAAGAGTTCTGTGTCTAACTACAAACAAACACAAATGCTTAGTATCAAAAGCTATAGATAAATAACCACATTTTCTTTTTGTTTAATATGTTTCATAATGAAAGTTAAAGATTAAGATATACATACTTAATAACAGACAAAAATACAGATAATGTGTTTTTGGACCAAACAGTTCCGGGGAATTGTTTAAGTTTATACTACGGACCTCTCTGAGAACTACACACCGTTTCTCTCTCTCTCTGCATTCCCACTTCCATACTGATGGCTGACATGAACCTTAGAGTGACATAAGCCAATGGACAGTTGCTAGACTATCACTTATGCGACACCACAGAGAATAGGGAAGACGCCGTTGTGGGAGCCGTCTGTTGTGTGTGATAGGGTTTATATGAAGTTATAAAATATGTTCAGTTTTGACAGTGACAATCACAGTTTCTTCCACCATATAAACAAAATAATGTCTGGATGTTGTGTGTCGATTTGTCCATATTTTCTTTCATTTATAATGATTTGAAGGGGTTTTACCAACTATTATTTGCTTGAGTTTACAGTCGGATTTAAAAATGGAGGGTTGGAGATACTGGATTGGCTTTTGTATTAAACTAATCAACAAGCGCTGAATTATGGACTAATCACTGTGTGCTTACGTCACTTGAAGTCCCTTTTTCTCTAGGAAAGCTAAAAAGGTTCCTCTATGTACACTATGAACTTAAATAGTTCATGGTTTCTGGAGTGAATAAAGAAGGGGGAGGGTTCCAACAGTTCATAGAATTATAAAACGTTTCTGCAGTCCAAAAAGGCATATATATGGAGAGCTTTATCAATAAGGGCTAGCGATATATAGATCTAAGGTCACCATTGGTGACTTTAGATCTAAGGTCACCAGTGGTCACCTAAGGTCACCAGTGGTCACCAGAAAGTCAGGTTTTGATCTTCACACACAGATTGGAGCGGTTGCTACTTGTTAAGTATCCTTGAATATTAAAAAGTAACGTTCAAACAACGACACAGGTATTCCTCAAAGACACTTTGGCGCTTTCAATGAAACCTGTGACCTACTGGTTGAGTGAATCTACCAACAAGCCACAGCCGCCCCTCCACTTTTTTATCTAGATGGCTGGAAGGACAGAATTATATCACTAAAGCATGAGTAAATAATTGTTGCTCGTAAGATGAACTCACACGTTTGCCTTAATGTTTAGGACAGTGACAAGAGTGGGGGTGACATACGGCAGTGCATCTGGGTCGAATTAAAACCCACAGCCTCTGCAACAAGGGCTATGGCCTCCATTTACGGGGTTTGCAACATAACAGCAAGGCTATACCCTCGCTTTTTCCATTATAATTTATTAGAAATACTAAACTGTAGTGGAGGGACTGATCAAACATTGATTTAGGATGTACAGAAGTACCCCAATGTGCTTAGATAAGAAGTCCGATAATGACACATGAAGCACAGCATGAGGATGTAGTCCACAACGTATTAATTTAATCTCTTTGACTTCTTAATCTAATCAAAGAGCCAAAAGATGACAGGTGGTATTTTCATCAGTGTAAATAACAACTACACACATAAACAACCCCTGTGCGGTCGAATCAGAGGATAACAGATTTGCATGCTGCCTAAGAACATGATGAGTAGGGCCAAAGAATAACAATGGAGCTTAAGTGCCTAGAGGTTGAATACAGCTAGTAAAGAGGTAAACATTGAAATTATATATTTGACGTCCACAATCCCCAATCCCCTGCTTGGAACTAAAAACCACTAGAGTGGATTATATTTTGGCATAATATCTGTTCACATTTGAAAATGAAGACCTGAACCGCTCGTTTTGTTTGTCCTGCCACTAATATCATAGGAGATCAAAAACACAGAATAAAGGGTTAGATTTCACCCAAACATGTTTTGCGTTATAATATTTACTAAAGGTTTACCCATAGTTGATTGGCTGAAACTTCATCTATATAAATAAGTGTTTTGTTTTTTGCCTCAGGGCATTTTTTTTAAATAAGTTTGAAAATTAAAAAAAAAAAAAAAAAAAAACATAAACAGGCATATCTTACAAAATGTGTTCCATGCATACTTCTTCATCAAGATTAGACATCGACATAACCCTGTATGTAACTAAAGCAGATGGACAGTTTGGTGGGAAATTTAAGTTTATAACACTAATAGGAGCTAATGTAGCCTTGAGCCTCTTGCCTCAAGCAGACACGAGGATCAGGTTAGAGGGCTTCCAAAGTCCATGAGCTCAGATTTGGTTTTTGATTTTATTTACAAACGTAAATTATTTGTTGAACCCATTTGACATCACTTCTGCCAATGTTTCTGTCTGTCTGCCTGTCTGTCTTTTTTTCACCACTTTTTCCATCAATGCTTTACTTTTCTATTAGGGCTTTCACACTTTCAGAAAATTCCTAAGAGCTTCTCATATTTCCAGGAGGAGCAGTATATGTGAATGCAAACTGCCACATTTATTATTATTTATTATCATTTATTTATTTTTTCTGACTTCATCCAAAGTTTCTCCTGCCAAAACCCTAGTTTTTTTTCTTCTTTTTTTTCCCCCACAGCATGTCCTAGATAGCTGATATGAGAACTCAGGATATTATCTGCAGAATTACCCCTCGAGACAATGGGAGGGAGGAGTGACGCTTCTATACTGTTACTGATGCACGGTGCATAGAGTGTACACATTTGACCACTACCTCATCTGTACACACCGTGAATATCTAGAGCAGACCTCTTGAAAGTATTGTGATATTTTTTGGAGTGCATACAAGAAAACGGAGACTTTGACATGAATTAAATAAAAAAAGTCCCCTCCAAGTCTCATGAACACATTCTCAACCTGTAATTTTGTTTTAAAAAAAATACAGTATATTGATTGAAGTAAAACATTAAGAATTGGATGTGCAAAAAAGAAAACCAAGCTTATGTACAGCTAAATAATTACAACTGTGGTTGTAATTTTTTAAAATGGATTTAAATTCTTTCAACATGCATGAAAAGCCTCCAATGCCTCATCTTTTTATGAAACGCCTTTTTACAAAACGTGTCATCTTCATTAAGATAACAAAGACTGACTTGCAGAAATTCAAAATCATTTACTTATCAAAAGTTTCCTTTGAAAAGTAAACCAGAATCCATACAAAAGGGAAAACACAAACCTCAGGGTGCCAGAGAGCAATACCGGACCGCAGGTAGGTAAAAGACTGTTCAATGAACTGACACAGAATGGAAGAAACAGAGACTAAGAACAGGGGGCAATTAAACAAGACACAGGTAAAAATAATGAAGGCAATCAAAAAAGGAGGGAAACACACACACAGTGAGGAAGTAAGACTACACCTGATACTCAAGAACTTCAGAATAAAACAGCACTGAACTCAGGATTAAAATACACAGGAAACAGACAAATACAAGGATAAACAATTACAAAGTAAAACAGGAAACACTGAAGAACAGGAAACATTAAAAGAATAAATGAGACAAAATAAAACACGGATGGAAATCGAAACTGAAAATACACGAAATACAAAACTAAAGACATGACAAAACTGCACAAAGAGTGTTGTAACATGGGGAGAAGGGAATGATTTTCTTGTTCGCACAACTTTCAAAAAACAGGATTATTCCACGCGGAATGTCTCCAAGTTCAGTACTTTCTCAAGCCTGCATGTCAAAGCTCAAGGAGCACATCTTGCACTGCACAGCAAAACAGCAGCCCCTGACTAATTTAATTACTCAGGGTTGGATTGCAAAGTGACCTTTGAAACTTGAAGGCTTAAAAATGAACAAGAACAGACTGAGAATCAATCCAAAACTAAGAGCACAGACTAATGCGTTTTGGCACTGTGTTTTAAAACTGTTAATGGAAATATAACAAATGGCATGGAGGGAAATAAATACAACTCTAATGATTATTTAGATTAATATATATCTTGTAACATTTGCAACAATGTGGGATAGTGAAATTGAAGAGAGCAAGCTGCACTGCTTGCCTTTTCTAGTCCATGCCATCCATGAAATCCTCCCCATCCCTTCACCAGATGAAATGCAAAGCTGCATTGTCACACTCAAAAAGTGACACATTAAGATGATGGACAGCCAGTCTGTTTTTGAGCTAAATAGAAAGTGACACATCTGTTTATTTCTCTTGGGCCTGCATATCCGCTGTTGAGACACTGAGAGGTCTGAAACACTGCGATCTGTAGATGTGTGTGTGTGTCCCAGTGTGCATGTGTATGTTAAGTGTGCGTTACCATCAATTTGTATTTTGAAATTAGCAAATCAGCCAGTTGTCTTTCAATGAAGGACATCCACTCAATCTTTGTCAGTCAGATGATTCCCAAGAGATGCTCCTTCTCTAGCCCTGATGTGTCAGATTCTCATTCTCATCAAGTCTGCAAAGTGGCAGAGCAGAGGATCTAAATGAATGGAATTAAACAGTATGGCAAGGCCTGGCAGGAAGCAGGACGAATGACGACATCTCATTTTCATCCAGAGTCCTTTTTTTAGACAAGGACCCTTGCAGAGAGAAACAGGATGCTGGTGGCATAATGTTCATTTACATTTCATTTAGTGTGAACAAGGCAATCATTCCACACGTGTTGTGTTCTGTTTACATTGAATAATTAAAGGTCAATATCATAACATCCAGAATCCTTTCTTTTCCTGCTCTGTGCTCCTTTTTTTGTCAGGAAGCTGTGGCTTTATTGTTGCCTTTCATACATGCAAGACCACTTGACCTCCTGTTTACTCCACTCTGCTGGCTTTGTGAAATGAACTTCAGACAATTGCGCTTTGAAATGATATGGAATTAGAGCAGCACAGCAAGAAAACAAGAGGCAACCTGCATGGTTAGAGAGGAATCACAAAGCTTAGCCAAAGAAGCCATGGTTACAGTCTTCCCCTGAAATTACACATGCATGTAAAAGAAAGTAAAAGGTTTTGAATATAAGATGTTTAATTACTTAATTAAACCAGGAAGTAGACACCATTTGACATCTTTACTTTGTATGTTTCTTTTTACAGAAAGTAATTTAGGAGAAGGATGGGTTTTTTTTAGATACAGCAATACAGTGCTTTGGAGGGTTATGGCAATAATTTTGGAATAATGCAAATGTCATCACATCCAATTGAAAGTATTATGGATGTGTCTGACTCCAGTATTTTTTTTTTGCAAAATGTCCTTCATTTATCTTAACTGAACACATTATCTTTTCAACGCAAATAGTCTAAGGCCTCCTTAAATGTGAGGCTCCTCTCTGACACAGTTAGGTTCATAGGTGTTGCTTGTCAACAGGCAACATAGTCACCTGCTTGGGGCCCTCATACCAGTAGGGGGCTTCTGAGGGTCACAAACTCAAACTAAAGCATTGGTCCAAAATGTGCACATTTTGCAATGACAGTAGGAAACTTCCCTAAGGGGACCTCGTTTGACATTAACACTCTTGTTACCCTACTAATCATTGTATGCATTACTGTGGTGAAAACCAAAGTTTTTCAAAGAAAGTCAACAAAGAAAAAAGGAAAGGAGTTATCCAATTACAGGAGAGAAAAAAATAAACAGGAAAAAAGAGGAAGAGGAGTAAGTGTAAGGACATAGACATAATAGTGATGAACACTAGTTCTAGGGCCCCTCCAATTATGTTTTACCTCGGGCACCAACTGACTCTCAGACTTACTGTAGCGTGCAATTGAGTTTTTTATGTCCATGGTATGCAAAGCCGTGGTATAGATTTGTTTGTCGTGCTTATCTGAAGATAGGTTAGGAGCAATGGTCAGCAATATGCACTCAAGAAAGCTGGTCAGAGGTCACAGGACTTTGCATAAGTCAAGCTGGAATCCCTCCTGAAGAGGCAAATGTGCACATGTTGTTTTACATCTGACAGATCGACCATCGACTCCTTCTTTGCATGCTGCCTCCCATCCCTGACACGATGCGAGGTAAATAACATTTGATGTGTTGGACTACGGATTGCCTTCATGGCTTGAAGAGACTTTTTGTCTGCCGGTTGAAGACATCAGCTGAGGGAAAATTATCAGTCAAAGAACAACATGTATGTTTTTTTTTTTGTTATTCCACTGACATTTTGTATTATCGTGTGCCTTCATGAACAGAGGCTGCTGATGCCCAGACATGATAAATGGTAAGCACTCCAGTCTTAATGTTTCTGAAAAAAAAACCCCACCAAAACCTATATGTATATATTGTATTAACTATCTGTTAAGTAAATAAATAAATACAACTCTTGGCAAAAGCCATGTGTTTGTTGCTCACACTCTCCCTTCTAAAACTTGAGATCTGTCCCTTTCATTGCAGTCAGACGTTGTAATTGCCTTCGGGTGATTCTCCAAGGGAAGCATCTCTCTGTGGGGGTTATGTTACACTCAAGTGGGATAGCACGAACACAGAATTGGAGCGTTTCCTAAAAAAAAAAAAAAAAAAAAAGAAAAGAAAAAAAAGGAGGAAGTAAAATGCCGTTATGCAGAAAACTGCATGAAAAAATACGCTGCTTCAGCCCATTACCAGCCTACACTAATAACATTAAGTTAACCTATTCAAAGTGTTTTGCCAGTGGTCCTAACTAAAAAATGCAGATAAACCGATGATATGCTACAGTCTGATGATCTAAGATGCCCAAGGCCACACCTTTACCATCATACACATTACTCTGGAGACAAAGCAAAACCCTCGTATGCAAATATGTTTAAAAGCTTCTGGTTCAGATGTGATACACCACCATGTTTGATGTCCTTATACTTAGAGCAGAAATGTTTAAAATAAAAAGGAATTATAATTGAATTGGATGTATTATTGCTCATATGGAATAGAACACACCTGTGAGCAGAAAAAAACAACATGTATGAAGCACCTTCATGATGAAAACAGTTTGTATGAATCGCGCACCAGTCTCATAATAAAATTGTCATCACCTCTGCCCACTTGCATGCTGACAATTGTCCTGAATGTTTCCTGCTACGTTTAGTTCAGGGAAAAATCTGGCTGAAGTCGGGGTAAAAAATTGAGCATTTGCAACTCATCCTGGGAATTACTGGAAATGTTCAGGAGAAACAGCTTCTTTTTGACAGAATGTGGTTTATGCAACGCAGTGTATTTACAAGTCAGAAAAAAGAAAAGATCCAGATAGGCTGTCTGAATCCGGTCCAAACCATCCTGCAGAAGCAGCTCAACAGTACTGCATATAAATCCGTACAACCATCTGGAAAGCTCCTCCTGTGCTGAATAATTAAAACAAAAGGTAAAGCAGTTGACAGGGACCAGAGGAGGTGAAGTGTATAATATGACATATGAACTAAAAAAAAAAAAGAGGATAGTATTCATCACTCACCTGGGGGGTGTGAAGATGCTTCAGCACCCTCAGCACCTTTCCTTGACTGTATAGGTGATATCTCCACAGGACCAGCTGCACCTTCTGTGCATCGAACATCAGTTCAAAGTTTTCCTCAACTCTCAAAATGAAATTTCACACATTGCAGCAGATTGCACCCCCCACCCCACCCTGCAACCACGCCACCCTCCAATATGGCAAACTGCAGTTTGATCAGTATTTAGTAATGTAAAAAAATGGACTGTATGAAGTGCTTTTCTATCATTTTGTCTACCCATAACGTGTTTATACTAAATGTCATATTCACACAAGCTGATGGCAGACGCAGCTCAGTAACTGACCTGCCCATCAGTACTAGTGCATTCACACAAGGCCGGTGAGGGAGAGGCAAGTCGGGTAACAGTAGCAAAATGAGGTTCAGTCTCTTGTCCAAGGATATCAACGACATCTGCAGGAGCTGGTGATCAAACACCCGACCTTTAGGTTGAGAGGCAACTGACTCTTTAAGCCACAGCCAATTAAGATCATATGCAGAAAACGGGATGCACGGACTTGTCGACTTTGCAGCTTGCTTATCAGGTTAGAAAATCTAAAACTGTCACTGAGCAGGCCTATGACAATAAATAGACAAAACAGCTTATGTAACTGAGTTTTTCTTTGCCAGTTGTGACTATTATTCTTTGCACTTACTGATGTGGGAGTTCTAGCACACCTGTTATTGTTGCATATTTTTGTAGCAACCTCAGGTTTCTTTGTATGCAAGCTGTCTGCATTCAGCACGCATTAAGCTTCGCAAATAAACATTTTTCGCTGGCTGAAAAGCATTCCCTTCTCCCACGGTTGTATTAATGACTTCATCAGAAACTAGTTGACTTTAAATCAGCTATTATCACCTGACTGTTGATTAGCAACCCCCTAGTGCACATTTAAGACAAGAAAAATACACATTATGTGTCAATTGCATCTAAGTATTTAAGTAGTGAATATACATTTTTTAATTGCAGTGAAGTGTATTTTCCATTTAACTTCAATGCTCTTTTGGTTTGGATTAAGTCTTTGTTGACGCTGTGACTGTGATAATCATATTTTTCAAAGTAAAGGCATTCTCTCCAATCTGAAGGATGCAAAAGGTTTCTTTGGCAGGTGTGGACAATCCTGTTAGAGATGGTGTTTGTGTTACACCTTAACCTCTTTTTCCAGTAAATCTTCCTTTTGTTTGTACAGCTTCCAAAGTGTGGGGCTTTTCTGCCAAGGAGATTTCAATGTAAGAGGAAGCGAGGAGAGGAAAGGGGCAATCTGGTGCTATCTCTGAATCCATACACCTTTCATTTGCTTTCAAGAAATTAATCACGCAAGATTTTTTGTTCAATTTGGCAAGGTTGCAGTTTAAATGAATTTCTTGTTTGTACTGTAACATTCTTTCCCTGTGCATTTGTTTTTGAAAGATCTGTTTTAAAAGACAGCACCTTTATTTTCCTCTGGTATGCAGACATGTAGTGCATTCTTATAAAAGTATGAACTTCATTTATCTCCCAAGGACATTTTAGAGCAGCACAGTATTGATTGTGTTCACTGTATGCATTAGCAGGGTTCATAGAAAATAAATCCCAGTAAAATACATCAGTGGAGTAAGACATAACTATGCAAAAAGAGGCACACAGATGACTTCTTCCCACCATGTTTCAATAAAACAAGCTAAACGACATGGTCTGATGCTGTGGTCTGAGACTGGACTTTAAAGCAGCTATAATGGAAAGGAGCCAGAACAGAGGAGAAGGAGGCAATTATATGGTATATTGAATTCTAATTATGCATTATTTTTTTCTTTTCTTTTCTTTTTTTTTTTTAAAAAATGCGTTAATACTGCATCAAAGAGGGGGATTTCCACAACAGTCCAATAAAGAAGAAAAAATAATGTGACTAAAATGACTTTGTGTAGGCTGCTTAATTTCTTTGCAGCCGTCCATCTAGCGAAGCAGGAGTTTTTATCAGTTACTTTTTCTTCATGCAAATCTTAAGGGTGTTAATTGGGCTATTTCTGTTGAATGTGGGTCAGACTGTGTTATCCTTTGACAACCTCTGAACACCGCTGTTCTGCTGCAGTGTTGATTAATGGGCCAGAGAGTGTCACACTGACCTGAGATGGAAGGTGTTCATCGTTGTCAGATAGATAGATAGAGAGAGAAAGAGAGAGAGGGATCACCGGCCATGTTCTATTCCACATTTATCAGTATTTATATCGCTAATGTAAAATAAACAAAATCGATTTAGCACATGCTTTGTATGGTCGTTGAATCATCATCTCAAGAGGTACTAGACATACAGGACAGGTTTGTTTATGGACACTCTGAAAGCCTCATTGACATCTCAGGGGGAAAAAAAACAAAAAAACACAAGGATAAATGAATACATTCTTGTCACCTTTGATTTAAGGCTCTGACACTGCACCTGAGCTTTGTTTTCTTGAGAGTGAATGTTAGCTTTAAAGGCAATTCTGATAAAGAGCATCTTCAGCAGGAGTTATTTCATTCAAGAATACATTGGAAGATATATAATAAGAAGAAAAACAGACTCTCAAGTATTTTGCTTCACCATTCATCAAGTATATTAATTATTCCCTCACTTCTTTTTTACAGTATATATATATATATATATATATATATATATATATATATATATATATATATATATATATATACATATATGTATATATACTTTTTTTTTAAGAGTGTGTCTTTAGGAAATAATCAATGGCCATCGCTACAGTACAAGTGCTGATGACTTATTCAAATGGGTGATTCTCCTCTCTCAGCACAAAAAAAAAGAAAAAAAACTGAGAAAGAAAGACACTTTAGCACTGAGTGACACTTCAATTAGCCTCTTGTCCTCCACTACTTATAATCAGATCGGGAGCCATGTAAAGGACAAGGCAGGTCATTAAAAAATCCTCAAAAACCCACAAGATTTACTGTAGGCTGTAGATTTTGCTTGTATTTGCTGACAGCAGTAGAGTTCTGCACCCCCTCCCGCCTTCCCCAGAAGGAATAAAAGCTATCTTGCTGTAATTGCTGAGGAAAACTGATTCACCAGTGTCAGAAGCACTTTATGTGCCCTCTAATTTCGTTCAGCTCTTTTCTCAATAGCCAGGCCCCTCGCAGGGACCCTCATCTATTCTATTCAGTGCTCTTCAGTGTGATGTCGCTGTGGACCCAGATAACAACATTACGTAGGCACAGCGTTATGACAGTGTAATCAGACAACCAGAGATTTGTCGACATTATCTAACAATTTATGTTGACAGCAAGAAAAAAAATAAAAAATAAATAAAAACTCCATGATTAGCTTGGGGTCTCCTTCAGCACAAATTGAACAGCAAACTTTGTTTAAAGATTGATTAAAACCTTGGCATCTTATTCAACAAATTAACATCATGAGGACAAGATAAACTGCTAATTCAAGGGAAAATGTTTCCATGTATTCACACCAGTCAGAGCCAGAACAGCATTCACAGCAACCAGTTCTTTGGATTTCCGGCTGTATTTTTGTGTGTGTGTGCATGCTTTTGTGTGATTCTTCTCAAGACTGTTAACACAAAGCTTCTTGTTTTTCTGCCAAGTACAACTATTTCAAAAATGAGTGAACTTTTAATAAGTTTGAAGAATCTTAGGGACACTCCCTGGATCAATCAAACGCTAACTCCTAAAGTTACATGAATGAAATAAAAGTTGTAGTTTAAAAAAAGTGGGCAGCTTGAGCTCAGAGGTAGAGGTTGTAATCGTACAATAAGCTGCTGCAATCCACTTGTGTAGTAACCTTTGGTAAGACATTGTGCCCCATAAACTTCCCAAAAGCTGAGGTGTGTTATTGTGTTTGAGAATGAGAAACAATGAATCCTGCCATGTTGACATCTTGTGTGGCGGTCTCAGCTGTTAGGGTGTAAACGTTTATATACAGGATGTTACTTTTCCACTTTAAAATAAAGGTGACAATGGTTGATCTAATGTAACAATATCTCTCAAAACGAATAATGACATTTCTCTTATGTCCAGAGCGCCTGTTTATTTGTTCACTGCACTATGTAACCTTGGCAGTAGGCCGAGGTCATCTCTCAAGAAGTGTACAACTTTACAACATTAATTCACACAGCAGCCTTCAGCTACTAAGCAGCCAGGTAGTCTGTCTTAAAACTATTTGATATGTTGACTGAGTTTAAGAGGCAGAGGGGTGGTGATGGATGAAGCTATGGAGAGATAAAGAGAGAGAGAGTGACCGGGCAAGAAGCCAGATTAGAATTAAATTAGGGACATGCTTTTTACTCGATGGTGAGAAGTTTATGAAACTGTAGGCTTCAAACTTGATGCTGAGCTGATTATGTTGCTGTTAGAAAGTTGGCAAATGTTACACTATTGCCCAGCAAGACGGTAGTGTGGTCTGTCTCATGATTACTGGGAAAGCAAGAAAATCAGAAAAAACAAATAGATACTAAAAGTGCAAGAGTATTGAAGAAGAAAAGCTTTATATTTCTATTTTCAAGTATTGCACAAAAACTTTATTTAACAAATTGTTGACTGGTTTCAAATTGCACAGTCCGAAAGAAATAATAAATAATGGCATTTTACAGATGTTTGGAATTTACAGGCAGAATCGGCTGCTATCTGATCCTTCGAGGCAGCAGTTGTGCAGTTTAATGGATTTTTCCTGTGTTTAACCAGCACATTGAGAAGTGATTGGTAGACACCTTCTAAAATGCCATGTAACATGGACAGCGTCCCATGACACCATGAAGCAGAGCTCCACCCTCTACATGTCACTGGCCCTGTGGACAGTGATGTGTCTGTCGTGAACATGCTACTTTTAACTTTTTTCTTATCCCATTTAATACACGACAGACTAAATTGATGATCTGTTCTTTACACAGCTTCAGGGTCACTGCTTGGTGGTATAACATTAATATTTTACACTAAACACCATGTAAAATGGGGCTATTCTGGGATTCATACAGCTTGGTATAATTACAATGAACTATGTCAGTAAAATGCATATAAAAAAATCAATCATGGGTCAAAACATTGACACATTTTGGTTATTCAATGAAGCAAAAATGGTACCAAATAAAGAGCCATTTGAGAGCCGACTGATACCGAGCTGAGCCGAATGATCTGGATTGATAAAGTTTGATAAGTCTGATGGGGTGTTTTACCCTCAGCCTGCTGCTCTATCTCACAGCAGCAAACAGGATAGCACTGACTACCACAGACTCATAAAACATCCAACAAGCAAATGTTAAAGGACCTCAGCATCCTCAGGAAGCATAGGTCCATGTTCTTGGCCCAAACTGGTCTAAGTACGCCCAAGTATCTGTAATCCTTCACACTGTCCACACTGACCCACTATGGGTATATGGATCGCTAGTGTCTTTTTCCTCTTCAGATCCTAAGATGTTTCTTTATAAAATTTTACTCTGATCCTCATTTTATCATGCCAATACACCCATTTTAGCTCTTCTCAGAACAGACTATATATCTTTAAATGCAAATAAGCTGTGTTTGACCCCACTTCTCTCTGTAGTTGAGTGGCGTGGTCTTTCTCAACCCTTGCCTTATTGTATATGATGATAAAGCGGAAAAGCACAAAGGGTGAACATATCTCAGAATTAGGAGGTTTGTTGACAGGGTAGGGACTCCTATTAGTCTAAGTAAACCATGGCAATATGTCTTTTGAATTATATTTTACCTTTAAGTGAAAGTAACACAAATACTTTTTGGGCAATGCTAATGATGTTAACAGTGTTTTTCCGTTCAATGAAAATCAAGAAGTAACAGTGTGTAAAGTAAAAAGCTCTGGAACAATGGGAGAGCTATTCTGAGTGACAGAATCAGGTTGTGCGTGATCCCTCATTATCATTTGTCACGCTGTCGTTGTCCGGATGACTGGTGTGAGCAGATAAAAAGCAGACAGTTCAGTCTGAACTGCCAATATCGAGCTTTATTTGACCAGCTTCCAAGAAACTTATTGTTGTGTATTTAGCAAACCACTGTGTCCACAACAACCAAAGAGAACAAGCAAATGTGATCTAACAGGGACATGTGGAATGAGCACAGCTTTTTCTTTTTGGCATTGTCACGTGAAAATCAGCCCCACAGACAAAATAACAATGCATGGGGCACATGTGAGAGTTAGAAATGGTTATGAAACTGTGTTAGTTACCGTAGTTGATGTGTAGGTAACAAAACTGATTACAGTTGGCTGATTTGACTCTACATGCAAATGAGTCTTACACGATGAAGCTTGACTTGTGATAAATATGAACCACTAAAGAGCAGTAGTGAGTCAGCTGGTGTAAGTCTACTTAATTTTTTTGTTTGGTGGTTTTGGGTTTTAGTATGACCAAGTGTCAATTCCAAGTTTGAAGCCAATGCTGAAATGCAAAATCCTGCAGTTCATCAAGGGTCCACCTGAGGCTGGCTCCATGGAACCCTGTCAGTCAAATCCACACCACAGCCAAAAAAGCCCATTTTTACAGTCTGGAACAAAAATAGGGAAGGTCTGATTAGTTATTTTAATCAAGGGCACACACTATGAAGAAGTTAATGTTTCTAAATGGCAGCGCTTTTATTTTTTATTTATTTTTTATTGCCAAAGAGGCCCAGAGCCCCCTGCTGTGACAGATGGCTAATGTCACTCAGGCGTCGTCCATTAATAATCATCCATTAATAATTACAGTTTATTATGGCTATGACACAGTTTGCTGGCGATTCTAACAACAAACCACTTTAAAATGAGAAGTGCAGTCTGCTACTTGTGTAGTACTTTTCAAAAAAGTTGTTTTTATTTATTTATTTATTTTTTTTCAGAGGACCTCTTAGATCATTGAACATTCCTGACAGATTTGTCCCATGTATTGAAGAAAACACATTTCAAACAGGCTCGGTATTGCTTTGGGCGATCCAACCATAACATCTTGTGTGAGACTGTTCATCACCGTGGTTGTGGAATGGATAACTACAGCAATTGAATCGCTCTCTGAAAAAAAATATCTTTCAGATAGCAGAACAGACTGGTGAAAGTCTGCCACTGATATGATTTCATGAGTTGCTCGTGAGTGACTGTTCAAAAGTCTTGATAAAGTTCTGAAAAACGCCATACTTAATCATTTATGATGCCTCGCTGAATGCTTCTTGTATAACGAGTGCTTGTTGCTAAAACTAACTGTGTAAAATGATCAAAAGGATGGTGTTTCTCTCATTTTTCTTTCTCATGCATGTAACATTTGGATGAGGATTCCAATATAAAACCTAAAACATTCATCAGAACATGTCAGTGAATCCTTATCATGTTTCTTTACAGACATCTCTGTTCTTTTTAAGTTTGATCAATTCTTGCTCTCACACCTTAACTTATGCATCACAATCATAATTGAAAAAAAGGGACTGATTTACATTTAAATTGAAAAAATCACTATCTTTCTTATAATGATGTGGTCTAATCCACCTTCAACCATCATCCGAGGAGGTTAAATTGTAAAATATTACATGCTGTAGTCAGTGGATCCCATTCTTCGAGTGTCTCCCGGGACCTTAACCCTGTTCTTAGTTTCCTTTCCTCTTTGAAGATAGAAGGGGAGGAGGGATAGAATTGGGAGGTGTGGCAGAGAGTTCACACAATCTCTTTTAGGTTCGCCTTCATGTTGAGAGACACAGTGAATCTAATACCTTCTTTTTTATCCGTTAAGTGTGCAGCAGTGAAAGGTGGGAGTCGCAAATGTCAAGTCTTTATACTCAAGAAGTAGCATTCACTGTGGTATCTTTATACACATGGGTGTTATAATTCCAAGTGGGAAGATGTGGCTGCTAATGATCTTTTTTTTTTTTTTTTTTAATGAACAGACTTATTAAGAGATCCTCACTCCTGCAGAAGAGTTTATCTATTTTTGAACTGTGAAAACCTTTACAAGGTTTTTTTTTTTTTTTTTTTTTTTTACATTTCAGGGACTCTATCAACTGGTTGTTTAAATGAATACTAGTTAGGACATTTAATCAATAATATGTGAGAAAAATACATGTCAAAAGGAAACTGTATACAAATGAGCAACATAAACGTTGATGAACAGTTCAATGTATTGAACTGGTAAAATAAGTTACATGTGATAAGTTATGTGATTGTGACCTTCCATCGATATTAAATTGGTAACGTTTTGGCTTCAGGATATACTGGTCAAGCAGGAGATAGTAGTAAATAATTAAAAGTTTAAAATCTATTTTACATACATGTGATATTATAGAGCACAACAGAGATCGCCCACTTTTTTCGATGGCTCTGGTTCCGGAAGTAAATTTCCCCCTTGATTTTTAAACAAAATCCTTATACCAATAGATTGGAACTAAGACAAATCAGCTACCCCAATACTCATGAATATAGTACTATTGTCATGTTTGGGGTTTTGTGTGCTTTTCCACGTGTTTGTTTTGTTTTCCCTGTCTGTCGTCTCCCTCTGTGTCTCCCTTCCCCCCTTAATTAGTGATTGGTTTCAGGTTGGCTCACAGGTGTCTCCACTCTAATCAGCACACTATTTAAGCCGGCTCCTTCCATGCTGCCGGCGCCAGATTATTGTTCAGTACTCATGGGTTTGTACCTTTTGTGTTAGCTCTTGATTCTCTCGTGTTTTTGGATGCTCGTGTTACTTATTGTGATTTTGACCTCTCGTGTTTTTTCTCCTCTCGTTAGTTACCCACCCCAGAAACCTCCTGCAACCTTGTCTTCCCCGTCGTCTCGTTTGTCTACTTCTGGCTCAACCTGACGCGTGTTTGGACTCAGGATTTTTGGGATCACTTATTAAGTCACATTATATTTATTGTAGCACCTTTATTCACATCTTGTCACTCGTCGTTGTTAATAAATTATTGTTTGTAAACCTTCAGCCTCTGAGTCGTGCGCCTGGTTCCGAAAAAACATTCTGATCCGTAACAACTGTGTAGTACTAATGATAATGTCGTCTGATGCTGATCGAATGAAAAAGCTGACCAAACTGAAGAATGAGGTTGACCAAGAAGGTTGAAGATGTTGATTTAATGGAGAAGCTGATAGAACTGTGGAGAGAGTGAGCAGCACTAAATTTCTACTCCTGGTCAAAAAACACTGCATCACTGGCAAAGAAAGAACAGCAGCAATTCTACTTCTTTTATAAGATGAAAAAGGCGAGAGCCCCCCCACCCATCATGTCCACCTTCTACAGGGGCACCATTGAGAGTGTCAGGACCAGCTGCCTCACTATGTGGTACAGGAACTGCACTGTCCACGACCCTGCAACGCAGCAGTGGACACAACAGGAAAAATCATAAGCATCTCACTTCCCTCCCTCATAGACATCTACAACACCTGCCTGGGTGGCAAAGAAAAAGCCATTTTTAGCAGGCATATAACAGGCTAACAATGAGAGAGTGGTGCAGTGCTGTTGGATAGGTGCAACCAGTTGATGCGAAAGGCTAATGAATACAGGGATATGAGATGACATAAAGGTGAGACTGAACAATAAAACCAGCATGCAGAAACAAGTTTCCCAGACTTTCCAGATATTTTGTTTATTTTTAACTCACATCTACGCTACAACCTGTGAATGTACAGTAACGCACATATTAAATAGCAAAACACACATAGCCTTCAGAAACATTGGCCACAACAGCTTGCTTCCAAAGGCATCGGCTCAAATCAATAAATAATTCAATAGTCGTGATCCAAAGATCCTTGTGAGATTGCCTGCTGACTGTTAACCATTTCTAGCTATGTAAGTATTACTACTACTATGTAGTAGACTATGAGTTGTACAAATTGAAGTATTCAAACTGAACAGCTGTTTAATTGTAAGTTTCAGCCAAAGTCAGGAATGATCTCCTCAGTGTTGACACAGATGTTCCTGTGGAGGAGAGTAGGAGGAATACAACACGGGAAGTGAAACCTTCCTTACCCGCAAGGAGCGAAGCAAGCAGGTCCACGGTTTGATTACCTCTCCTATCACATGAGGTGTGAGAATTTATCCCCGCCTACTCACTTACCAAGAGGATTACCAGATCCAAACAGAACACAGATGTCCACAAGCAACAGCAGTTGTTCAAGTGGTACAATTATGTCTTCAACCTTTGACTCCACAGGCTTATTAGACGTACACTTTCAACCTTTGTTTCCAAAAAGAAAAGCGCACACACACACACACACACACACACACACACACACACATCCTTGCTCTCTCTCTCTCTCTCTCTCTCTGGCTCTCTTCCCCTGTCCATATTTCAAATTAAACGATGAAGATCAAATGCTGAGTTTCAATCTGTTTGTTTCTCTCTTAAATTGTATTTTTGCTTCGTTAAGGAGAATGTTTAGGTGAAGCAAACATGTTCATACAGTTCATGTAATGTAAAACACTTTCTTATTTACGATGAAATTGAACATTATTCTCTACCCATCGACATATGGTACTGTGATGAGCAATGTTTATAGCAACCCTATGGCTTTTTCATTTGAATGATTGTGATGACATTTGTGGTGGAAAAGCACTTTACAAGCTCAAATCCATTTGGTTAGGAGATTCAGAGTGTCCAGTTTATTGTTACTGGGATGATTCCTGATTACGCATCTTTATAATATCAAATAGATTTCCATTATTATTTATAGACAGCTTTAATTCCAATCTAATATTTACCAACATAATTCTTAAATGGTCATCCACAGCAGAGCTAGAAAAGTTGATTTGCTTCCATGTTTCATCATTGCCCATATCATTGTCACTGTAAACAAAGGAGACTAGAGGGGCACTGAGCTCAATGAACATGCACTCCTAACACGGCTTGTTCCACATAAATCAAAAGAAATCAATGCCAGATTGAGGATTGTGGCCTCTGTTGTGCAAATGAAGGCTGGCTCCAGAATAAGTTAATAAATCCCTGCCACATTATTTCAGCTTTTGATAAATGGATCAAAATATGGATGGGGTGGGGGGTGGGGGTGGGGTATACATCTGACTGTGAACACCTATAATAAAACATGAAGGAAAGCCTTTGATACAGCAGCACAACACTTCAGTTGGTATGCATCACGGATCAAGCACTCTTACATTTTCATTTTGTGACGTTTCATTTCTGCTACATTAATTTTAAATAAATTATTGTTAAATCACATTAAGTATTCATAGAACATACTTATGACCACGCCAGCTACGTAATCTGACATTTTTGGGGGTTTTAATAGGAAGACTGGTTGCTCGTGTCTTTGATGTTGCTCGGCTATGCATGGCCCAGATGGCCAGAGCTGCACTCAGGTTTGGGCCAAAGAGAGTGTGGGTTGCTATCAAAAGCCAGGCAGGTTTTAGCCTCTGACAGATGTGGGATCAGTGTCAGATTCAAGCAATGCCAAAGGGCTGGATTGGTGTGGAGGGAGGAAATGACTTGACTCTCCTGGCCCCAGTGAGTCTTTGTACCTGGACCCTCAGGGCAGATGATGGCTGGAATGCAGAAAGGAAACTGTACTTTTGTACATGCCACTAACCCCATGCATGCATTCCAGCATAAGGCTCTCTGCACCTCTTGATTGCTACCTGAGACCATTAGATCACCTTTAGTTCCATCCATGCTGCTATCCAGCATGTCCTCTCCTTCACCCAGCACCACTGCTGTGAAAGTAATGAATCAGAACTATGTCCTGTTCTCATTTGCAAGATCAAGACTGCTTTTACAGATTTGAATTCTTCAGCAGATATTGGGTGAAAGCCTAAAACACAGGGTTGCAAGATTATCATTTTTTTCCGTGCAAGGTTGGGCTTCTTTTGAAGAGTTAAATATTCCAGCTAAGTGTTGTGTTGAGCTGTTTTGCACAAATCCCATCACACCAACCCTAAAATGGGGTCCTAGCATGCCCACATTCATACAAACACCCAAACAAGCACCTGCTGCTTCACAGATTATTTTTTTTTCCAAACTTCAGTCTTTGATATTGAACTTAACACCGGCAATAAGTGAAGCATTGCATCAGCATACACTTCTACAGGAAAATAAGTCCTTTTAAGTTGGCTTGTTTCGTAAAATTTGCATTATTTCAAACTTTATGAATGGACTATATGTCTGTTGTAAGTGGTGTCGCTAAACTATACAGATATATCATCAGGAAATCGTCATTTTCTGCATTGCAATTTTGACTGGTGAAGAAAATCATGACGTTGTGCCATGTATTTGGTATTGGACAAAACAAATGTTTCTTACACCTGCAGAGAACACCATTTTTCAGCATTTCTGCAGCACTACAGTACATTGTTGTATGATGTTATGTGTCATATTTAACCTTTAAATAAGACCTATTATGCTGATCCACATTTAACTATAAATATATATTGCGACGATGTTGGATGTCCGTACTTAGTCCTCGGAAAAGTTTTTTTTAAACACAAGCTTCTCAGTTAAAAGCGCAATCCCTGGACGTGATTTCCAGCTCCTATGAACGAGACGTTATGAGAACTTTGCAAAACTTGACAAGAACCTGACGTCACGTTGTGCCGAGCAAAACCTGGAGCACAGTTCTAGAACATGACCAACTCGACAGCTCTCCCGGGGTCACACCAATCTTAAATCTTGATCAAATTTCCCAGGGTCTGCAAACAAGAGCTGGCCAATCAGAGGAGAGAGTAAACACGGGAAGGGGGGCTATATCGAGAAAGCAGCTGAAATGATCTGTGAAATAATGTACTGATGCCAGTAGAGTTTAACTAAGGAGCTATACATCTCTTAACATGACTCAATGGGTTTCCTTGATTTACATAATTAATGGCGGTTGTTTTAAAGTGCTAGTTGGATTGGATTGGATTACTAATAGTTTACTTCTGCACACCTATGTCAAACTCAATATGGCATGATGTTGTGTCCTGCAGAAGCACTTTTGAATGTCTGGTACTTTGCTAGGTTGGTTTAGGATCTTGGAAGTGTTTTGACTCTCTGAGCTGGTTTTGGGGACAGACTTCAGACCAAACCACTGTTTAAAATAGTTAAAATGACCATTTTACCAATTATTAATCAGAATTTTATTATTGCCTGAATACTTGAGGCTGTTGGTTGGCTTGTGTTACTCTGGATGATCCAGCAGTTTTAGTGCGTCATCTACATGTAGCACATAGCTAATCCCATCTAACAATGTCTGAAGGGTGAATTAGGATGCAGGGTGAACACTGACAGAGTTTTGTTGTTCACTCAAAGCCCCCACCATCGTTATCAGCAGTCACTCAATAGTGCCACCACTGTCAAATTCTAAGAGCTGTGAAATCACTGGAAAGTTCACAGCAGTAACAGCTGCCATGTTTATTGTATCCCTTCACTCCACCCATCCCTAACCATCCATTCTACAGAAACGTTTGCCTCAAAGGCTTCACTGTTCTAGTCTCCTGTTTCTGCTGTCTCTCACTTTGATTTGTGCATTTAGTATTCAGCAGAAGGTTAGTCAAGAGGGGATTGTTACCTGGCACAAATATTGACAAGTGCTATTGTAATAAAGCCGTGTGATTTACATGCACATGGGAGGACGAATTTCAAACAGAGCACAAAGACACGCTGCCAACATGTCAAAATGAATTCATTTCAAAAATAGAAGGGATATAAAATATTGTTTTGTCTTATTTAGATTTGTCTTATTTAGATTTGTGTTGGTTTGTTTTTTCAATGGGTTAGGAGCATGCTGTTGCTAACCAAGTATAATATGACCTGGTGTGACAAACTGGAGGTTTATCAGATTTCAGTTTGAAGCAATAGTGATTGTTGTTTGAATTCAAATATCCATGAAATATCCCTTTTAATAAATTAATCTACTTTAGCTACTGTTTCACTGTAAGTGGCCAAAAAGGTGGAGCTGACACTGTTGTGTGCCGTTTTTGTACTTAATATCACTTCCCTTGCAGTCTTCGAGCTTATGATTTGGGTCTTAAAATAGAGGCCTTTAGTGTTGTCGAATGTTTCTTGTTTTGTAAACATGTCTTGAATTTTAATTGGCATTCCCCCAGACCCCCGCCCCGTAATCACATTCCTCCACCACAAGATCCGCCACCCTTATTCCCCTGGTCTGTCTCCTCCATCCATTCAACTACTAATGGCTCCAAATAGAGAGTGACAACTCTTCCTGTTCCCCTACAAAATTCATGATTAATGAAACATTAATCATGGGTTTTTAAAACATTCTGTTCCCCTGGGGCTTTCTTCTATACTAAAATAAATTCATAAATGAGCCAAGCGCGCACAACCACTGAGAGACATTGCTTTTCCATGCCATCCCTTCTTATCGCTCAAATAATGGTCATTGTTTATGGCACCACTGCACTCAGAGGTGCTTTCAGGAGAAGACTATAAAGTGAGCCAGTGTTCCACTGAGTTTTATGTGTTGTCCAAATGTTGTATCTTGTCTTGTCAAGGACTAGGGGACCTAACACCTTTAAATACTTATGTTTTATTACAGCTATTTAAAAAAAAGCTTATATAGTGCATGTTATCAAAATATACAGTAATGTTAGACGAACAGATTATGGTTCTTCAGAGTCAACACAGTGTTATGGTGTGTTCAGTCAGGTTGTATTATCTTATCACATAATAGAACGGATAAATATTTCCTGGAATAGTACAATGAAAGAAAGAAAAAAAAAAGACAATCACTGCAGCTTTGAATAAGGGATGTGCAGTATCGGCTCAAATGCAACATTGGCAAATGAATGAAGAGGACACAGAAGCTCATCTTCAATTCATCGATAAGTCACACCAGGGCAGTTTGCTGCAAGAAAAAACTTTCAACATAGTTTATAAGAGATGGCGTGAAGGCTTATATAGCTGCTCAACTTTAACTTCAAAGACTGTGTTTATGGTTATGTACATTGGGCTGTTGAGACTTTTTCTTCCTACCTTGCCTTTAAACTGTCACATCTAAGTAACATATTCATCTACAGATGGAGAGGTCAGCCATCAAGTCATGATCAAGTACACCGACTCAACTATCTGAAGCCAATGACCTGTGTCCTGATCTTGAGAATTATTGGCCCTACTGGAGTTTGCCAGCTCTGTAATTAACCGTGCAGAACAGGGTGACTTGTAAAGGTTGGTCTAAAAAAAAGTATCCAATGAATTTGATTGATGCATAGTCCCTTCCCAAGTGCTAACAGGTTGTTGTTTTTTTTTTTTGTATTGAGTGAAAAAAAAGAGTGTGGTCATAAAACTACTTTCTGTCTTTTTATTAGTGCAAACCTTTGACTCTACATCTGCTAACTTTATACTCTTGCTTTTTAATGTGATGGGCAATTAAGAACAAGTGGTGATTTATGTGTAGCATGCACAGTGTGATCTGAAGGAGAGACTGCCTTTTTGCCTAATATTTAATGTCATTTGAAAAAACAGAATGTGGCTTTTTTAGTGGACTGCAAGAGAATGATTGGTTATTCATCCAAAACGCAGCAGCATGACTGATCTTTACTTATACAATAGAGCACATCACAGTACTGTTCATCTATTTCAATTGGATTCCAGTTACTGCTCGCATTAAATGTAAAAAAACAACAACAACAACAACAAAAAAACTGTGACAAGAGCAGCACCTCCTTACATAAACTCTGTAATCAAGGGCCACACTCATTCCCTCCCACTATGCTCTTCCAATGAAATGTGTCTAATTCAAACTTCACAAGGGGGCCCAAAGTCTCTATCTGGACTCTTCTCCTCTGTCGCCCCGTAGTGGTGGAACAAACTACAAAACTCCATTTGCTATGCAGAAGTGTCTTGAGAAAAAGCTAAAGACCCAATTCTTTCATCAACACCACTTACTGATATTGATGATGATGATGATGATGATTATGATGGTCTTGATGATGATGATGATTACATTGATGAAATTTCGGATGATTTTAATGCCGATTAGCACTCTCAAGAACAGTTGTTGACAATACTGCCTGTCAGCACATGTGTCCGATCGGTCATCAAGTTGTTTGTTTGCATCTTACCTATGTTGCCCTTTCTGATGTTTGTCGCTTTGGATAAAAATTCTGCTTAACGAATTGTAGAATTGTAATTATTGGAAATTATTTGCACACATTTCGGTTCTTGTACTGTGGCATCAGGCTACATTTAATTATTTCTGCCTTGATTCCTTAATCTGCCTGTTGAGGAGTACTCTGCATTCTTATACACGTGATTGCTGATGTTGCTTAAAAGCATCATTAATGCAGAGAGTAACCATTGCCCTCTGTCCATTCATTTATTTCTGGCATCTTTTATTTCAGTTCAATACGATTTGCCAAAGGGGTCAACCTTATTAGACTATAACGCTATTGATCAACGCCACCGTATCTGCAGTGTGGCATCTGTTTTTCTTCCCTTTTCTACTTACACCTCCTGCTCCCATCTTGTGATCACAAAGCCTGTAATGAGAAAAATCCCATATTAGTTACTGCAGGGAGATTCAGCATGTGTTGGTCCTGCAATAAAGGGAGCCATAAGGTGAAGCGTGATTGCGTACGTGCAGCCTGATAACGCAATACCGCCATGATGATATTGATTTTCACTTCTTTTGGCTCGACGCTGGAAGGGCAGCAGGATATATAAATGATCACACATATTGCTTGGCTGATTATTGAGGTATTCCATTTTTTTTTTGTCAGGGCAGGATTTTGACTCAAGGGGGAGAACAGAGCATCTGACATAATAGAACAAAAAGATAAACTACAGAAACTTGAATTAGAAATCTCATCCTTTTGTGCTTTTACAGTCAAAGGAATCACTCAGGCCAGTGACATAGTGGTTGGTGCACACGCCCCATGTATGGAGGTTTGACCTCCGGGCAGGTCGCCCACATTCCAATCCAACCTGTGGCTCCTTTCCCTCATGTCTGTCCCCGCTCTCTCTATCTTTGATTTCTGGCCCTGTCTGTTCCTGCTCTCAATTCAATTCAAAAAACTTTATATTTCCCCAGGGGGAAATTCAAAGGCACACAGAGCAGTAAATGAACGACAATGCAGGTAGACAAAGAAAATAAAGAGTTGACAAAAAAGTAACGTCTCATAATTAAATACAAAATGTAAAATACAAAATTACGTTAAGTTAAATAGAAAAAAAAAAGAGTGGAGGCATAAATGGGACCATGATCGGACTGAAGATGGATCAAATGAGATAGGTGAAAACTGATATCAAACAGAATAAAGTGGAGTACAGCATTAAGACCGAGTAAAGCATTAGGGGGTTAAGGTGTATACATCTCTACAAGGGCAAAATAAATCTTTAGGGAAAACAGCATCACTCACTATACATGTCCTTTTATTAATTGATAATGTAAATCAAAGGACTTGCAGCCTTCATAATGTAAATCACTGTGTCTGACGTTGATTCTGGTAACAGGCATTTATTTTTTAACTACTCTACAGAAAGAGTCGATATTCCCCCATGATGGTTCTGTTTGCTTTTTCAGGTCATTTAGCGGCATCAGTATTAATTTCAGTTGGTTTCATAACCAGCTAAAATCTTCTCACAGGAGCTTTTAAGATTAGCACGCAACCAGAGCCGGAGAGGGAGAGATGATCAGCATTTTTTTGGATTTTGTCCTCATTGTGTTGTGTGTCCACGTTTGGATGTTTACAAGACTGTGTGCTGCTTACAACACATAAGTGTGTGCTTATTTGATTTAGCAGCTTGCTGCCAGAGTTTTAAAAGGCAGCGTTGACAGAATGCATATAAAAAACAACCCAGAGAGTTGCACACACTTTTTTTTTTATTACAGAAGTTAGCATGTAACACTCCTCAGAAATGGACATATCTGCCCTGGAGAGTCCATTAGAGGATATGAAGCATTGTTAATGTTTGAAAGCAGATGTCTTACAATGGCAGAGTGTCTCTCATAGTACTCTTGCTGTGCTGGGATATGGAAACGCGTCATGGACAAAGAATCTGTGTTTGGCAGCTGTTAACTGGATTTAATAATAATCCGCACAATAAGCATCCTGGAAAACTATCCCAGTTAATGGACCCCAACTGCATCCACAAGCAGTTTTCTTCAATGAACCAGTGGAAACTGAAAGTATGTCATCACATTGAAACATGAACTTATCTCACTGAACAAATAGCTAAACTGAAATTTTAACATTTTTTTCTGCGATATTTGAGATGCAAACATCTGCTTATCTTTGATACTTGACTTCCACGCTGCTATATGTTGGCCTATTATCAGCTGTAAAAGAAGGGTGTTGGTTTGCACTGATTATCTGAACCGTAGCAAAATTAAGAATATTCAAATGTGTCTCGATTATCAAATAATGAAATGTCAGAGATACAGAATCTTCAGTAGCGTCATTAATACAAGAGGACACGAGTTAAAAACCATGGCATGCAGCAATAAGGAGGCTTATTAGGCTACTTTGATTGGTTTGATACGCAAACACAGTGGCTTGATGTACATCATCTTTTTGTCAATGTTCCTGCTATTTAACCATTTCAGACAGCAGCTCACCCACTGTTTACTCAGCAGGAACAATTATGTGATGAAATTATCTTTCTTTTGTTTGTGTAACTGGCATGTAATGATGTTTCTGTGTTAACATTTCCCCACTGTTTTTCCATGCCCTCACATTCAATTGAAATTTCATATGTTCCCCTGGTAATTGGAAAAAGCAGTGCGGTGTCATCTTTTGACAATATGGTGAGGTAACTAATTCATACTGATGTCGCACTTACAAATGAAATATTAATGCTTCGTGTCAGCTTTGGTTCATTCTCTTTTTCTAATCAGAACTACAAGTGATAACAGTGGTGAGTATACTGTATAGATCATACTGTGAAGATGGAAAGAGAACATAGAATCAAACTATTTCTGGCAGCGCTTTAAGCGGGGTCTAGGACATACAGTAAGTGCAAAATTGATTCAAATACAGGAAGGAGATAGTTGTAGAAAATTGGTGTAAATCTGGTGCAGCTGTGTAAGGAATTCTGTGCTGGGAAAAATGTGATTAAGTGCAAGGTCTACTAAAAGAAGCATGGAATACCACAAATTTGCAGGGATATGCTAACAATAGGGAGTGTTCATTGCTAGGCATGATATCCATCTACTTCCATGTTCCATTTGTCTATATGAATACAAAAGTCCAAAGTAAAATAACTGTATGCGCCACTTGCGCTTAAGGGCGCTTCATTTTGTAGCATTCTAACTCATAAGTCCTTTGAGCGAACCTTGGCGCTCACATTTACGGGATCAGAAAGTTACACATCTTTCCTTTCATAAATGAGTCCTACCCTCTTCTTGAGTATTTTTATCAGCTTTTAGACTTTTTTGCCTTGATTGGGAGTGTTTTTTATCATCGTATTTCAAGAATGGGCTGGGCTCAGCATTATCATGTGTGACTCCCAAATTTATTGTGCCAAAGATGTGGTGTTCTTCTAATGTTTTATAGATTCACTACTATTTTATTCAATTCAGTACAGCCTTTATTATTGTAATTAACATTATTCTCTTACTCTCATCGACAGAGGCAGAATTCACTTCAGGTGAGCAGTTTCAGTCAACGCATTTTGCATCACAATTAAAGCCATTATCCCCAAAAAGCCCAAAAGAAACTAGAATTTTGGCTGAGAAAAAGATGCCCTCCTTCCAATGCATTGTGAGAAACTGTCGTGCCTGACTCTTGCTTGGTATCTGACCAAGAGCCATGTTGGTGAGCTCAGTGTGGTCAGATGAAAAGCTTTGCAAAGACTTTCAGTAGTTCCAGTTTCTGGACCCTTTCACATGACAGATCCCAGTGTGTTTGTAAGATCCCCAAACAGTTCAGTAAATGTGTGATAGCCTCTCCAAAAGCTTGACTCTTGTCATGTGAGTCCACAATTTATAAAGTCTTTAAAACATTGAGGCGCAATTTTTTTTAACGTGACATGATCCAGCCAATTGAACAATGTATTCAGTGTATGAGGGGATTCAATTCCATATATTTATTTGTCATCTTAAGTGCAGCCAACAGTCAAATATTATGCAGATATGTCAAAATATAGAAATTTTAACCTCGAACTGATTCCATGCTTAATTTCCTGTCCAGTAAGAAAATCCAGTAGAGAAAAGTTGACTATGTACGGCTGTCCCATTGGTATGTTATCCTTGTCTTTGCTTTTAACTTGTGCACTGCAAAAAATAAATAAATAAAAAAGAAGTTCCATACTCTGCAATGTAACTAAAAAGTCTAAAGTGGTGATGTGAAGACAAATATGTCCCTGAGAAATGTAAAGTCGTGCCCTACTGCATTTCCTGTTCTTTTAAATGTAAATGAGTTTGCATGGTCCCATGGATATTATTGTTCCAAATGCAAAACCCAAATTACCACTAACCAAGTTTTTTTTTTTGTTCACATATTGTCACATCATACAAAAATATACAAATCTTTCAAGCTGTATTTAACAATGCATGAACACATTTCCAAAGATGACCTAGTGCCCTGCAGATAACATGTAAACACATTAGCCTGGGTTAGATTGTAGAACTACAAATGCTTTATAATGAATGTAAGAGAAAGTTCGGATGAGATATTTTGTTTGATATTGGATATTTATTGTGATCCTGGGGTTTACATCACTTAAGTGTAGGGCCATCAAACTATTAAAATGTTTAATCATGATTAATCGCAGACTTTTTTCATACGTATTTGTAATTATTCACATTTTTAACTCAATGTCTGAAATTTCATTATTTCACATTAAAAAATAGCAAAAATAAAATAAAATCATTTCTCTCATTTGACCAATCAGGACCTTCCATTCTCTGTTCCTAGGCTATAGCTAATAGTGCAAGAGCATGAGTTTAATCTGGACTTTCTTCTTCGATCATCCTTTTCTGAATGACACCTGATAGAGACGTGGTGGAGAACATTAACAAGGTCAGTGCATTACACAGGTAAGTCCATTCATGATTTAAATATTACAATACTATTTTTACAAATGGCATATTTGTCTGCAACATTCAGAGATTAATGGACGTTGGCCCAGCTTTCTTTCTTTTCTTTTTTTTTAAAATGTCCTTTAAATTCAAGAAAATAATAAAAAAACAGCTGATCTGGAGAAATGAAGTCTGGTTTAAGAACAAGGGTTCAGACACTGAATATTATGTCTGTGTACACTTCCAGCATTTGCAGTGAGTGTTTGTGAATTAAATTTTTTTTGGCTCATCCAGCAGGTCTACCCCCCCCCCCCCCCCACCACCACCACCACCACCACAAGCTGAAAATGCCACTCACATGTGTCTTTGGGCTTCTATAATTAACATAGACTATAAGTTGAATTACAGACTGCAAATCCTTTCCTTTCGATTTTAATTAACCAAGGCTTAAAGCGAGTGGGGGAAGTGGGGGAGGGGAGAAATGAGAGTGAAAGAAAGAAAAAAGATCAGATCTTCAGTAACTGGCAGCTGCTTTTACAGGAAATTAGATTAATTTTCTGCTGAAAGCAATCAGTGTGATTTGAACTGATTAGTTCGAGGAACATTTCTGAGGAAGCATTGGCTAGAAAATAATTTTACAGAAATTTACAATAAGATGTGCAGCACACTCACATCCTTAGCCATATCAAGCAGATTGTTGTCATTGTTCAACATCTGTCATGTTGTTTGATTCTCTATTTAAAATCACCAACTGTTTCTTCAAATCACCAGCACATCAATTTTGACTTGTGATTAGAATACTTCTGTTTTTGCTCTTGTGAACAGCTTTGCTCTGTTCTCGAAACACAGCCAATCAGATCCTACATGGCGTGGGAACATTTTTTATTGTTTCTTTACATCCAAGTCGGACAGATTGACATTAACAATGTTATTTTACTCCAAAATAGTAAAAATAAGTTCCAAGTAAGCTTTCAACTTCAATTAATTTGAAACAATGTACAGGAAAAGAATTGCAAAAAGGAAAGGTGAGTTGAACACACACTGCTATTATAAAAAGGCATTGCTAATGTGTGTGGCGCTTTTCATGTTGTGCCTCGAAAAATTAGCAGCAACTGTATCATGCCAGATATATACATAAAGAGTGAGGTACTTTAAGATTCCATAAATGTGATATCACCAATTAAATAGGAGATGTAATTGGTTAAACTCAAAAACGAGCCGTCAATTTAACCCTGTACCTAAAATCTAGCCATGCTGTTTTTGGTCATTTCTCATAGAAACCATTTGGATATGTTCCATATATATTTGGTTATTTCTTTAGCTGCCATTAAAGATACTGTTTTGCCATGTTCTCTGAAACTGCAGTATTGGTGGCAGAAATGGGGACTCAAGTTTGAGACTCAGACTCAGAGTTGCATATAAGTTGCACACAGATTTGACTTGACTTGGACTTGTCTACTAAGACTTCACTTGGCCTTGCAATCAGAGACGTGTGCCAAATCTCTGATAAGTAAAAAAAAGTTAATATCACCAGAAATGAAAATTTCAGTATCTAAATAATTGTAGTTGGCAGCAGATATCTGAGTAAGAGGAAAATTTATCGTCATTCTGACCCTCATGCCAGGTTAGGACACAAAATCTGTAGGTTCAACTGGCACTGATTCAAGGGTTCAGAGTTGTTGCTTCTTCATGTTGACAGAGAAGGATGCGCCCCTGGGTATCTTCCCCTGAATGTTTTCCAGGCATGAGTGACTGTTAAGAAACTTCGGGCTGACCCAACTTACCCTGGAGAGACAACACTTTGCAGAAGACCCCTCAAAATGAGACTCCAGATCAAGACGAGCTGAGGTAAGCTGCTGGGAAAAGGAAGGGATAACATTTCCTAATGTATCTTTCCATGAACTGAATGCAGGGGGTCAAAAAATAAGGACAAATTGATGTATTTCTCTTTCAATATATTACTTTCCCATGACAACTGTGAGTACCTAAATTAAACATTAAAACTAAATGTTACACTCGTACCATTCATGCACACAACTGTGATGGCAGAGATTTGCATGCCAAGATTGATTCTAGTTTTTACTCTTATACAGGTCCACCACTGACCATGCCATCTTTAGTATCTCTATATGAACTCTTTGTCATGAACAATGGAGGGAATCACTGATCTATCAATTCATTGTGAACTCCCTTCCTTTCACAACCACAGAGCTTTTCTTTAATTGACTAAACCTATACTAAATATTACTAGTACTTACATTACCTCTAATATTTTCAACAGTTGTCAAAGCCAGAGAAATCTGTAATGTTATTGTTTTAACAGGAAGTGTTTTGTTGTGGTGACATGCTTATTGTTGCCGTGGAAATATTTCTGCAAAGGAAGTGGGAATTGCTTCTTAAGACTAAAGACGAACAAACAAGTTACTGACCAGTTCAAACTTATAGCCTTGTATAAGCTTTTAAAATAAAGTTTATTTCTATTTGAAAAATGTCTTTTTCCACAGGGATCCCTAGCACTAGAAATGTCTTTCCCTGGATTTGATCAAAATTTGTGAACAATGTGAAGGTTTTCTGCACTTCTTTGAAGTCATGATTAAGTAATGTGTGCTCTATTTGTGTTCATCACATTTTCAAGCAGTGAGGGTTTGAAATATGTAGACTTCTTTTCCTGTGCTATTAAGCCCTGCAGAATTCCTACGGAGCTTCATAAAGACTACACAGCCTTTGTGTTGTTTCTATACAGTATAATCAAACACACAGCAACAAACAGCAGGGTTATATCTCCCCTTACTGTCTGTCTGAGCTCTGCTTTGTCTGAATCTCAGCAAACAGTTATAGTCTCTCTGGCTCGTTTAAAAGAGTTTGTTGTGTCGCTATCCGAGATGTAGACCTCAACTGTGCAAACTATGCAGATGAGATACCTGCAACTCAAGGATTGGAAATTCCACAGCTGCATAGAACAGTTCCATATATCTGGGATGGACTTTTCTTTGCGGACTAACTCTTAAGTTTCGCTTTTGTTTTTACCACTGCAGAGCAAACAGGGAGGGGGAGATGTGTCTATGTAGAAGCACAAACCACAGCATGATAGAATAAACACATAAGCTAATTTCTATGGATGCTCTGCTTTTACAGATCACCAGATCCTTCTAAGATCTAAGATATCAAACGCCACTAATTGTCTGTAAACATATTCTCTTCCTCAGGTCTGTTTCATCCATTAATCTTATCTATGGTTAGCTATCTTACACGGTTGGTTTTAATTGAGGGCGTAGCAGAGATAACTCCCATGATTTACCGCCAGCCTCAACATCAATTTTTGTGATTGTATTGATTGAGAGCCCTCTAGAGGCTGAAGTTACTCACTGTGCCTTTAAGCTTGAAAATCTGAATAATAAAACCACTTCTAAAGCTGTACAACTTAACAACATTTAACTTGAATGACATCAATAGCATATGAAATTCATCCAGACTCCTGTAAATATTCTATGAAAGAGATTCGACTTGAATTATCCTCCCATGTGCCAGTTTTAATGAACTTGTTGTCAATCAATAACAGGTTCATAATGAAGTTCAGAAAATAGGGTATTGATTCAAACCGGCTAAATTAGAAGTTGTCACATGACACACTGAATGCAAATTTTCACTACGCCCCTATCATTTATCAAGTATAATTATATGATAAAAAAGAAACAGCAATTACTCAAATCACTGCTACATAACACAAATGGTTCGCCTATACTCAATATATTATATCTATCTAATATATATATATATATATATATATATATTCTGAACAAACAATAAGTGTTAACACAGCGTTGTAACCAATCAATAATTATCTGGGGGATGTGTACCTATTGTATCAGTGGCCCCACAGAGATTCTTTGATCTGCTGTGTATCTAATGATTACACTCCAAATTAATCGCATGGAGATGCAAGACATATAGTCAAATGGATTCAGAACACCAGAGACAACCAATTTACATAGATATTGGTTTCATTTTCATTTCAATTAACAAAAGAAACTTGATTTCATTATTTACTTATTGTATCATTTTTCGTGTGCTTGCATGGCTTGATTTATAGGAGGAGATAAAATGGTATGAAACACAATTGCATAGGGTGGACATCCATTATTTGAACATACAGTGAGTACAGTGAAATTGGGTTGATCCTGTAATATTAAAATGACAAAATGAAGGACGTAGAAATGTCATTTTTGTCACATGAAAGCATGAAGGTCATAGATAAAAGTTTAGTAACCAGAACAGATAAGAATGGTTCAAAGTTTATGGGCAACTGTCACCATGGGCATAAGGTGACAATGTATGAATCCAGTCAGGAAACTTCATTTGCAGGTAAACATGGTTATTTCTTCAATTCAGTTCAAATAGAGTTCAACAAAAAATACACGGGATGATTTGGATAGTAGCACTGAACTGCCTCCCCACATGAAGATTAAAAGTGAGTGGAAGGGAGTGCAGTCTTAAATAAGCCGTGAGCAGGTGAATTCAATCTAAGAAATGAGTGACAGAGTGCAAACAGCAACCAATCAAAGGAGAAAGAAACCAGGAAGTGTATATGTGTCGTAGGAGAAGAGAGAAATTAGCATTAGGATCGGGTTTTATTTGTCTTGGTGAACTGAAAGGAAACAAAATAGTGATCTTTACTACAATAAACTTACCAAAGCATAACCTAACCATAATGTCACGAGTTTGTATGTCTGTGTTCTGAAAGCTATACTGATTCATATATGTGACTTTATAATTATCTCACTTTTTAACTTTAAAGAACACAAGTACCCCTATCATCCTGATTGGCTGTTCCAAGTTCTTAGCTGAAAACCAAAGGGGAAAAAAATGTAACCCCATCAGAGGCCCCAGACTTTGTAACCGCTTGACTCTTAATATATTTTTCGATACAGTTGATGGAATCACAGAACTGCAGTACATGTCATGTTTCAATTCTTTTAATGTACAATACCTGGCAGAGTTATTTTTTCAACTATTCAGCTTTTTCTAACGCAAAGGCAATCTACCTTTTTGGCTGAGTGTCAGGAGTCTATTATTCTTTGGTAAAGCTGACTCATTGTACTTATGAAAAAGGGAATGAGTCATCTTGAGCTGATGGGAACAATAAAAGTTCAATATCAGAAGTTTCATCAAGGCTAAATTAGAAATGTATAAAATGTAGAAATCCCTGTTTGCAATCGATATAGTATTTGAGTTTCTGTTTACAGAAGTAGTAGAAGTTTTCCATAAAACTGTGTAAATAATAAATAAAGGCTTACGAAGTGCCAGTTATTTTGTATTGGGGCCTTTAGGCAAGAAGATGAAAGCATTTTAAAAACATGATCATTTACTCCAAATTCTGTAAACAAGCTGCGTTCATGGTATGATCCACTGGGCAAGATCATTCCATCGTTTTTGGAGTAAGAGTTAAAGGTCACATATTATATTCCTTTTCAACAAGTCCAAATAAGTCTCAGAGCCCCCCCCCCCCCAAAAAAAAAAAAAAAAAAAAGAAAAAGAGAAAACATGTCTGTCCGTCCACTCAATTCACTCCGATCCTGTATTTTAGAATGGCTAATAGACCCCTCTATTCAAGTCCTGCTCAGACAGGCTGTTTCTGTCTGTAGCTTTACATGTAAGTGAGCCGTGTTTCTTCTCGGTAAGGAAACGTGACCTGTTGCAGATAGAGTTTTCTAATAGTTGTTTTTTTTAGACAGACAAGGGACACTGTTTTAGTGTCAAAAAAAAACAGGAAAATGTGTTTTTCACACAATGGGAGCTTTAACATTAGGAGGATGTTAGCAATTATAAAATTAACTGATACAACAAGAACAATTCCTTGTATATTTAAATGTATTTGGCAATAAAAAAACATGATTCTGATTCTGACAAAAAGATAAAGTCCTAAAATGTACACACGTTAGCTGTAACAGATAGTGTAATAGGCCATATGTAGCCAGTGGCTGGACATTTGTCTTTTTCAAAAATCATCATTTAGGCATAGCCAATTACTGAGAATCAGAAGTTTAGATTTAAAGTCATGTTGCCTAGAATAAATATGATTTATCTGTCATCAGCATGCTGCATAAAGCTGTGAAGATAACTCTGAAATCTCAAACAGCCTCAACCCACATACCGTGGCTTCGTTCTTATTTGGGTCACACAGACCATTGCTCTCCAAATTTCTAATTTAGTGTTATGGGGAATAGCAGCATGCAGAATTTGTTTCACAGTGACTCTATAGGAAAAGGCTCCGGTGATCTGAGGAGAAAGATGAGACAAAAGGAGAGACAAAGTAAGAAAGCGAGAGAGAGAAAGAGAGAGAAACAATATTCTCCTGTATTGATCTCTTCAATACTATAGTTGGTCTATTGATATTCCCTTTGGTGAAGCATATAGGACAGCCTACATTTGGGAAAATGAAAGCAGAGAGCCTGTTGTGGAAATCTTGTCCACAGACTGATATTGTGAGCTTTGTGTGTGAGTATACTGCTTTGTTGTCTATGTATGCATGTATAAAGCCACAAGGCCATTTATGTGTACAGCTGTATTCTTACTCATGTGGCATCATTATGCACTAAAGTGTGAAGAGATGGCAAATATGTGCACTAAACAAATTAAATATTTGAAAGCAGCTTTAAAGATTGAAGCAGCGTCATTTTAAGAGGCTTGGAAATGGAAACCTTTGTGAAACATTGATGCTATTACGCTTTTATGTGTCGACATTGAGGTAAGAGACTACATTGTATGCTATTAACACTTCATTTTAATAATCAATGTTGTTTTTTCATCCTGTCCCGCTCTTTTAATGCATGTTTTTAATTACACAATAACAGATACATCTTTGTAAGTAAAAGGTAATTAATTGATTGGAGGCAAACACTTGAACAAAATAAAATAGGTCTGATTAGTTATTGTCATCCTGGGCACACATTACACCTGCTATACATAGCTAGGCGCATAGCTGACATGGTTGACAGGTGGGCCCTTTGTGACGGTTCATCAAGAGGCTTAAAAATCTATTCACATCTCATCTAAACCTCAGAAAAAAATCTTATGTGAAACTGAAGCCACATACATGCCATGCAATATTCACACTCTACATCCTCATCCTCCACATTATATTTTCAATATTTATCTATTCCTTTCTTCTTTACTTCTTTACTTCAAACATACGGTTCATCCATACCCTGCCCTCCTTTTGTACACCCCGCACTTACAACCCATGCTTTTACTATATATATGTATGTATGCTTTTGTTTACTTTTTTCTTGCTTAACACTTAATACTTGACTTTTACTTTAGTTGTATTTGTCTGTGTTAATGTTTTACATATTTTGATTTTGTTTGTGTCTCTATTTCTGTCTTGTTTGTTGTTTTTTGTTTATTTGGGTTCATTATCATTACTATTTGCACATTTTTATATTGTGCTTGTCCACATTATCACAATAAAAAATAATGAAATAAAAAATAAAAATAAAACCCATGATAACTCTGAAAAAAAAAAGAGTCTTAAAAACCTGCCTCAGCTTTAACTCTCAGCCTGTCGTTAGGTTGACTGAAAGTTATGCTGAGACAGTATTTCCTAATGGCGGTGGCTGCCGATGAGCTTCTGGACCCCTGACGTTAGCTGACGTCACTTCGGCTTCACACATTAATATTTACAGTCTATGTATTGAACATGCAGACAAGAAAGATCAATAAAGGCAAAAAGAGTATTAACAAAAAAAAACACATTTCCTTCTGTTTTATCTATTCATAAAGCTGGCAGTTGACAAATAGCTCCTGTGAGTCATTTCTAAAATGGTCAGATGAATTGGTCTTTTTGAGGGGAGGTGGTTTGATTTCCGTGTTGTTAAGGTAAGAGTACTTGTTTTGAGCTGTCCCTATGTTGTCAGATTTGGAGAATTATCCTAAATGACAGTTATGGACATTGTGTAGCTCAAAATCGATGCAGGGGGGACCACCTTCAACCTCCTTTGGTGGATTTCCTTTATCCTTGACATTGATTTTGAACATGCTGGCTGAGGTCCAAATAGAAAAACTGTCTTGTATGAATGCACTGCAGTGCATGCATTTATGCACATATTTGATGAAAGTACAGGACTATACATTTGGACATTAGTAAAAGCTATATTCAAGATCATATTTTGTGCACAATCTGTTTTTTAAATTGTGTTACTGGAAATCCCCTTATGATCTATTCAAAGCAGCTTACAATAAGTCCATTCAACCATTTTGGAAACAACCCAAAAAAGTTAGAACATTAACTTCATCAAATATGCTGCACTGCTTCAAGTGCTCCAGAATTGTTTCGACGAGTGACTTCAATATCATCTCACCTACCTTTTCTTCTCTAATTGAGCCCCTTTCACCCACCCTCCTGTGTCACCCTCACTCTCTCTCTCTATCCTTCTGTCTTTCTCTCAGTGTCAGTGACAGGGTCTGTTACATGAGCAGAATGCCAGCCTGCTCTGTGCCAACTTCTCCCAGCTCTGGGGATGTGGTGAGCAGCCCTTTATCTCCGGGAAACAGACATGTCCAATCACCTCCTCAGGGGGCTGGTGTGGGCAAGGAGGGCAAGGACCGGGAGCAGACCAGCAGGATTTTCTTTTTCTATTCCAAAGTCATCAAAAATGTCTGTGCACAAACACATAACAGACATATGGCTGCACAAAAACCAAGTCAGAAACTTTTTGTCCTTGGTCTAAGTAATGATGATGTTTATTTCTAAAATAACATACATTGCATGTCCCTAATGCGCGTGTTGCTGGTCGTTTTTAAAAACCTTGCTCCGAACTCATTTTAAGCATTGTTTCCCTCTTTGGCAACGACTATAAACTGAGACCAAGCTGTGCTGACCTTAATGATATATTTGCAGAAGAAAAATGTCTTAGTTTAAAAATCAGACTCTGTTCATCCACCTGTCATTCATCTGCCTAATATAGGAGCTGCATCTCTCAATATGATAGAAATGCATCTTCACAGTGGATGGCTCCAGTTTGCTTTAGGCCAAGTTATGTTTGTGTTTAAGAAATAAAGCCCCCGTGGATCCTTCAACACAGCAGTTAAAGGGTAGAATTACTGGCACGGTTCCTTACAGAATTTGATAGGATGCTTTTAAACTCTGTTTCTCTAAGGTAATATCAGTCATCAAATACACTTGTATGAAGTCTTGCAAATCCTCAGTATTTATTCTTACTTACAAGAAACCTGCTGTTGGGAAAGGAGCGGATGTTTCCTACATTGCCTGGTATTTGTTGATCACTATGCAACATGCATTTGCAGCAGTTTGCCTTATCTAGCGGTCCGCTTAATCATGACCTGAGGCTTTTACTACCTGCTCTTCATTCCCCTATTTCCATCTGGCAGCAGTGGCTCTGCTTACACTATCAGTTTTCCCCCCTCGGTTAAATGTTTCCAGTGCTATCCAAAGACTCGCCTGGTGCTGTTGTCATGGAAAAACCTAGCAGGTTCGGTGTTTCCTTGAGCCAGTGAGGTAATTAATGTATCAAACACAATCTGTTAATCTCTGAAATTGTCAGTGCACAGAGGAAAGTTCAATTAAGAGAACCAGTAAAACACCTCATCAATGTCATTCTGTGGCAAAGTAGAAATATAGAGGCAATTAAGTCGTACCTCTGAATATGGTTTATTCCAAAGAGGCGATAGAAGAGTAATGTGCTCAAAATAAAGTTAATAAAATTTCTTCAGGTAGTAGTCCTGTGAGAGGATACTGATTAATAACCCATTCCTTTTTATGAGTGTATTCTTGATGAGTTATTATTGTAATTTGGTCGGATGAGGTTTGCCCTTTCACACAGGGTGCACTATTCAGATCAAGTTAGTTTTTCAAGGCTGTTGTTAACACAGTTCAACTCATGAGCAGTCAGCTAAAACACTGGCAACCAGTCTAAAAGGAAATATCTCCACTGGGTATTTTTTTTTAATTTGTTTTTTATTGTTGTTGTTTTTGTTGTGTTAGTCCTTGCACCGGTGTATTCTCTCTTTTGTTCAAAGATTTATAACGATCATCTACAAACAATAGACATCTGAATTTTACTTTGTTTTTTCGTACAAACTAAAGCTTTAATTTTTCCATTATTTATTTATTTTTTCTATTAGGATTAACTGCATGCCATTGTGTCCCTTTAAGTCAGGATTCCCAACCTGGGGGTCCTGACTACATGTGGGCGAAAATGATTGAAAGTTGAAAAAATGATTACATGATTGAAAACAATCTAATTAGCAAAAAGATTTATTTATGTTTGATCAGAATCAGAATCAGATTTATTTGTCATTGATACAAGTACAGGTACAAGTACAACGAAATTGCTTTGGTCAAAGAGGACCGGACTGCAGCGATACTTCGCGCTGACCTGGCGTCAACTCGGAACCTTAGGAGAGGGGGGGGAGGGCATGTTACAGGTACGATGCGGGGGTAGGGGAGGCATAAAAAACACTACTTCCATGCTGTGCCTGTAGAGGGAGGCACAGATTGAATGCAGGGAAAAAACATTGCCCCAGGGGTCCCCAGAGTTTTATGAAGCCAAAGTGGTGCTACGAGCCAAAACAGGTTAGTAGCCACTGCTTTAAGGGCAACATGGATAATCCTCCTCAGTGTCTCCATGTAGTCACAGTGATAGACAAGACTGTCAGTGCTACATCTTTGAGCGTCTCATTTCATTTTGAACAACTCTAAGACAGCTCAGTTGATTAGTCAAAAGTAAATTCCACTTTAGGACATCAAACATTTGACTTTTTTAATTTCCTTTTTTCAGTTTTTATTCAGTGCCACAGATTGAGCTGTCAGAAGTTCCTTTTTCTCTGGTTTAGCTAATGTTCAGTTAAACGTCCTTACTTTCAAAATAAAAGCAATTGTGAACTCAAACAGCAACTCTCAGTTTATGACAGTTTAAAATATAGAATATAAAACCACAATTAATTTTAGTTTCAATGCATAATAATGAGTTTTAATTCAAATATTGACGAACTATTGAAAAATTTAGATTAACAGAGATTAAACATTTTTGATAGACCTCATAAAGGCCTTTTAGAATGACTTTATGACTCTAAAAAGGACAGTTTTAGAAACCAAATGGTTCTTGTTTAAAATAGATTTGAATGCGTAAATTAAGACATCCATCATGAGCAACAGATTAGATAACCACCAAGACAGAAACAGGGAGAAACATTTGCAAAGCGTGGAAGATCCCATAAAGAACTTTGAGGGTGCTGGTAAGGAGATTTCCTTACAGTTACACAGAGCCAGGTAGCCAGGCTAACATTTCAGCTAACATTCAATAGTTTGTATAACAGACAGCACAGAGTGAAAAAGCTATTTTTTTGTCAAAGTTGGAAAAGTAATTTTCATACTTATCCATAATTTTTTTTACAATGGCTGTTGTGTTAAATATTGTTGGCATTTCTGAGGTGAGCAGCTTGACCGAATGAATGTTTTACTATGCGTTAAATTTGTCTATGTCTCGTTAGCCACAGACGAGTAACAGGACGCTGTGAGGAAAGAGACTGCTACCCAATTATTTTTTGTTTAAAAAGAGTTAAACATGCAGGATGTGAGAGACCTTTGGTATAATGTGTGTATGCTGCTTTACCTTGTTAAAACAGGCCTCCAAGATTTGTATGGCTCTAAAACAAGTCTTGGCAATTATATCACCCTTTACTCCCAAAGCAAAATAGTCCATTGTACACAATTAGCAGAAGAAGCTATTCACACAGTTTAACAACATCTTCACATTTAGATCCTTACACAAACAAACACACTGACCTAGAACAAACTATGCGATGAGAAAAGAGAAAAGAAAGAAAAATGAATCTTCAGTTTACAGTGCAATGTGCAGGCAAAGGAAATGTCTTATGTATGTACTTTTTATTTATTTTTCCTTTTTGTTTAGTCAAAAAGAAAAAAAAAAATAAGATGAAGAGATTGTATCTTTAATGTCATGTTTCAAAGATTTAATAAAAAATATTGAAACGTATGTATCTACACAATGGATGGATGTAGCTCGATATATACTGTAGATACTTTATTGATCCATTTACGTCTAATAATTGGGATTGATTATACTTCATGAACATGTTGTGCTGAAGCAGTCAGGTCCAAAGAAGTGTACAAACAGAGCACTCATACTAGGCAAGGCAAGTTTAATTATGTAGGGCTGCTCAGACACGAGGCAATTCACAGTACTTTACAGACATGAAGCAGAAACAAAGTTTAAGGAAAGAATGCAACAGAAATCTAAAAAATAAAAACAGAGCAAAAGAAAGATTGTACATCATTAAAAGACACAGAAGAATATAAAAGTACTCGATAAAGGAACAACTATTGTGACAACATGTGACTGTACTGCCGTGCTTGTGCGAAGGTTCCTGAAAAGGTCTCACTTTATTACCATTGAAAATATCAGAGGGACATAGGGTTAGAGTTTCTAGTGTCATAAAGTTTATAATGGTACTAAAAGAAAGTTTTGGTTGACCTTGAATATATAACCAAAAACTGAAAGTGTTTTTTTTGGGGGGTTTTTTCAGAAGTCTTTATAATTATCAGTTGGTGAAATCTCAAATTCAATTCTGTTGATCAAGATTCATTCAGTGTATATTTTAAAAAAGCAGTTTATTTTGTCAGTGAAGTTCTTCCACATAGTGTTCATTTTTCATCAAATGAAATAACTTTGGTCGTTTTGTCTGTGGCTTTTGGCTGTACAAAAAAAAAAGATATTCTATTTCAGTGTCTCTGTGTGCTGTAATGAGCGTGAGAGGGTCCTTTCAAAGATACCATCTCTGCCAAGAGGTGCTGACATGCTGGAAATAGAAATAGCTACTGTAAGGGCACATTAATATGGACACTTGAATTACTATGTCGGTGTGTGGCTTCAACAATTACTGGCAAATTAGCATAAGAACAGAAATAGCTCAAATGTGCCCTGCTGGGTCTGGAGTTAAGAATAGTTTGAGCCCAAAACTCCGTTTATACTGTTGCGAAAAGAAAAAACACTCATTTCCTTCTAATGAAAAAGAAAATGTTTGCTCTGCTTCATTGAATTTTAGGGAGTTTAAAACTGCTCCCTCCTTCATTTCCTAGTAACCAAAAAAATGTGTTTATATTCTAATAGCTCATCCAAAGCCTAGTATGTTAATAGCGGTGCAGAGCATCACATTTACTCGACCATGCATCTCATTGCCATTCATTTGGTACACTTATTTCAACAGCGAAAGCCTACAGTCTTATGCATAAGATTTTAATTAAAGTGTGGCTGTGCATTGAAAAAGAAAGAAAAAAAAATAAGAAAAACCCTGAGGATACAACTGTAATATAGAACTGTTTCACAGTGCAGAGCTACCTGATTAATCATTGGTTATTATTCTCTTTGATAGGTCAAATAACCAGGAAGCTACATATTAAATGCTGCGCGAAAGAGTGCTGTCAGACCTTAAAAGCAACATCATGGAGGAATTTGTTTGGATGCTTCGGTGCCTTACAAAGGTTTCTGAGTGCAACTGCATGGCAGTTATTAATAACTCCAAAAATTGCACATTATGTGATTTCTGCTATCTGCGCCATCGAAAGGTCTGATTCACAGAGCATATAGCTCTTATGATATTCAGGTTCAAAAACACAACAGTTGCAGTTTGCTTTTCTTTTGGGTGTGCATGTGGAGAACTCCTGCGCCTCAACTCTGTGTGGAGATGAGCTCTCATGCTGATGGAGCTTATTTGCCCAAATAAAGAGGACGTGCTCAGAGCGGAGAGGAAACTTTTCTCAGGGTATATTTTGATTCCAGACTTGAAAAGTGGTCAAATTAGTTTCACTGTTTAGAAAAACTGCATTTGATTAAGAAAACAGAGAGCGAGACAGAGTACACTGTTTTCAATGGTGTTAAAAAGCACCTCTAACTGTGGCATTTAGCGATGGTCATTGTGAATAAGAGAGTTATTTGAATAGGAAGGGGGTAATTTTTACTCATATATTTACTCATTGACAAATCATGCAAATGGGACAGGAGCACCCAGGACGCCGTCTGCTTGGCAGTGCAGTTTGCATGCATATCACCAGTTGTCCATTCTTCGTGGATTGCACACTACATTTGTCTTTCATTTGCACAGGTTTAGCAGCCTCAAAAGCTGTGCAGTCCTTTTGTTAATTAGGCCCACAGTGAATTGACAGAGCCAGCTATAGGTGTCAGACTCACAGCCTACTGTTTGGGGAAGGCCTGACAAACATGCAACAGCCTGTCCAATATTTACCCTCGTCCGTCTTTGTTGCTCTCTTTTTCATACCTAACTTCATCTGTCACCATCCTCTTCCCTCAATTTTTTTTTTTTTTTTTTAGCTGAAGGCTTGTGTTAAACTAGTGCCGTAGAGCTTTCAAAATACTTCACTTCTAGCTAGAGAACTGCAAGCCACTGCCTAAGTTATATGATTCTAAAAATAGGAAAGGGGGGCGCTCTGGGGACATAAGAGAACCTTCATTCTCCCTGATTAAAGTGTGTGCATTATTAGATGGACTTTGCAATTGCTATAAAAGGTGAAAAAGGGACATAATGGCTTTAAATCGGTGGGAAGACATTCAAATATGTTATTTCACTGAGAATAGTCAAACTAGATTTGCATTTAAATCCCCATTTAGGAGTGATAAAAAGTTATCTTGGTTAAGCTCGTCAGTACAACAAAATATCAACAATAAACAAAGTCAAATTCATTGTATGTGTGAATATATTTGGGAATTAAACCTGATTGTGAAATAAATAGAACATTTAAATAAGAGGTAGCGATGAGTGTAATACAATTTTTTTCATGCAAGCTTGTGAGCCAAACAGTATAGAACCACAGATAAAATACAAATTCACTGCATACGTTCAATTGGAACTGTGTGCCTTGGTTCAAGGTTTGCAAGAACTGATGAGGAAGAGAGAGTAACAGTGGGCAGTAGAAGTAAACTTTGTGAAGGTAGAGAATGATTAGAGCAGCATGCATGTTGGAGTGAGTATATTAACAACCCATAGAATTTAATCAGTTAGAGAACCACAGAGGCTAAGGAGACTGAGGACCTACAAGCCCAGAGCCCTTGAAGGGGGTGAGTCGATTGAGTCAGATTGAGAGAAAACATTGGCTGGCAGTACAAAGAAAAGGCTGTTTGAAAAGGCAAGAGGTAAGGGCAAAAATGGGGCTGTGGTTTGGAAGAAGCGTTAAGGGACTGACTGATTTTAATATGATACATTTGCACACATTCATCATTTTGGGAGCTGTTACTAAAGCTTGGATAGTTGCCAATATTTTTTCATCTGCTTTTTGATCTCTGCACTAAAAAACAAAACAATAATGATACATGTGCGAAGATTCAATTACCACCAATATGTTCATAGTACAAAGGAGATTACAGCTACACTCATTACTCTCTTGGTTCATTGAAGTTTGTGGTGAATTTAATTTCTTGGCTTTGTAAATAATTAATTTACAATAATTTAGCTTGATGCATGTGATGAACCTAAACTGACTGGACATACAAGAAGCGGGTTTTGGTTCGTGCTCTTCAGATGTTTAGATAATGGATGCTGTAGCATCATTGGCGCCTCCAGATATGTCCTCATGTGTTACTGTTTAAAGGCTGACTGTTTACAATGAAATGGCTTAAAGGCTTTCACCCTCGTTTGCCTGTGGTAAATGGGTTGCCATCTGCTTTGGAATTGTATATCATTTCAAGTACACAAAAAAAACCTCTGCACATGTACTCATGCAATCAATAGTTGAGCTACCAAGATGATTAACTTTAAAGACAACGCCTGTAGAATTTTCCTGTTAGTTAAATTGCAGCAGGAACCACCGTATAGGCCCACCATTGAAGGAGATATAGTCGATGTAACGGCTCCCTTATGATTCCCGTATGCCCTTATAGTAATCCAAGGGGTTGCTTTTCCCTTTCTTTTTTTAGCCTAATGTGAGTCTCCCTGGAGTAATCTTGCAGAGTCCTGCAATGAGAGTCCAAAAAGGTTTACAAGCACTTTGCAAGAGAGGAGCTGTTTTATAGTTTGTTGACTCTATAGTTTTTTTTTTCTTTTTTTTTTTTTTTTGGGGGGGGGGGGTTTCGCAATTGATTTTACCACTTGGATTACTCCCCGTAGATGAAGTTATAAATCCAAGCATGCTTTAAAAATGTACACTTCAAGGTGTCCCTGCACTTTAAACTCAAAGACGAGAGAGAGGGTTTTATTGTCACAACTCAGTGTTGTCCTCTGCACTAAAATGCACTTATTGTTGTAAGGATATGGACTTCTCTTTTGTTATTCAATGTATTCTGATCATCCCACAGTATCTGAGAGGGACCAGTTTATATGTGAAAAGGGCAATTCTTCCTGATGTGTAAAACTTCGCCCACATACCCATGGGTATGCTAAGGGTTGAATATCGATAGGATGGCAAGTAGAAAGGGAACGTAAGCATTGTTAATAATTCATGTAGGCACACTCCATTAACGATGCCACAGTATGGGCCTGAGGGTCGTTTGAGAGTGGGATGAAGGAGAGAGGTTAGCCCAATCCCTGATGAGCTAAGTGCTCTGATCCCATGAATCTCTTGGGTTAAACCATACCTGTAATTATGAAAGTGAATAAAAAATTAGATGCTAAGGCTTTAAAAATATATTTTAAAAATGAAAGCTAATCAGTTATACCTTTTTCTACTGTTTTACAATTCTACATTTCATTTAGCAACACTCTTATCCATCATGACGTACATCAGAGAGTAAGTGCAAAGTGGAAATGTTAGTAAGTGAAAGCAATCGGGGACAGGTTCGCAGTGCAAAGCACAACAGAGCAACATCAACACCTGTTCTCGAGTAATCAGCATTAAAACCATCCTAACTATAGTCATTACCAAACAAAAACCCATTATCAATATCATTAAGTGCATAGGTGTTTATGAAAGAGCTGGCTCTTTAGCTTTGTCTTAAAGGTCCAGAGTGACTCTGCAGATTGAATAGAGTTTGGTAGTTCATTCCACCACTGAGGAGAACAGTCCAGCTTGGGACTTAGGGCCCTGTTGTGGAGGTTGGATCAGAAGCTTTTAATGGCAACAGAAATGGGTGAGAGTGTAAGTTTGAGAGGGGACATTTGTGTTGCTGTTTTGTGTAAGTGAACATTAGCATGTGCATCATTTCTGAGCTTTTATTCTGATCTAAAGTCTCTGGGAGTATTGGTGCACTTCAGTGGATGTGCTTTTACTTCAGACTTGTTCAGAATACCAGTTGATTTATATAACATTTTCACCTCATCATCAGCTCTTACAATAGGAACCTGTCACTTTGAGTTGCCTTTTAAACTGTTGTTGGTGTGTACTGGCAGTCTTGCAAATAATGTAAACTGGGGTCATGGCTGAACTGTTTTTTAGTATGTAAAGAAAACAAGGCATAATAGAATAAATGGTAATATTGTAGTTTAAACAGTAGTACAACTACACTCCACTAAAAGCCATATCTTTGTTAATCAACCTTTCTTTAAGCCTTTATTATATTGTCAAAACCCTTGTTTGGCCTAATTGGATGCTCTGCCCTGCAACAAAGTAGGCACTATTGATTTAAGCCTCTGGCTTTTACTTCACATGATCAATTGAAACATTCTAATTTTGAGGCACCTGGCATGCACCTAACATGTTGAGTTTCTGAGAATGTCTCACAGCAATGAAGCAATACAGGGGCCTATAGGACTGAGCAGCCCTCAGTCAAAAGGAAGTGTTGTCTTAGCTTCAGAATAGTGCAAGTCCCAGAGTGAATGTTGAGAAAATAGCCGGCATAGACCCACGGCTCACCCAATCTGGAACTCATTGCCCCCTACACCCTTGGCTGGGTGAGATCTCAAGGAACAGGGCTTGTCTCCGGCCGACCTCGACGAGTACTCTATTTCCAGATCTACTGGCCCAGAAGATGGCTTTTTCCACATCAATGGGCACAGTCACAAATATAGCAATCCAAGAGGTGGAAGCAGCAGTGGTGGTAGCAGCGGCAGTTAGGGTAGATGGAGTGGGGAGGAAAGGAAAGGACAGTAGGAGTACTTACGTAGGATGGGACTGAGTCACCCTCAGCAAGGGCTCTCCATCTGGTCAGTCAGCTGACTTAAGCCCCTTACTTTTCATCTTGTCGAGGTGAAAATATCCCTGCAATCATGAGTTTTGCAGTTCAGCAAACATTTTTTTGATTCATTTTACAGAAAGACAATAGACAGTATTTGTCATGGACCTTTGCACTGTAACGATGAATCTGACCCTGCTCAAACCGAATACGTTGTGTCTCTAAATGTGGTGCCCATTTTTTTAATCCAGTCGTTATATTAAAAATTTTGAGTTTAATGGAGCGCCAGTGGCCTACAGTATAGTGGTTATTTTGCATACCCCATGTACAGAGGTATGTGTCCTCAAAACGGGCGGCCTGGGTTTGAATCCAACCTGCAGGTCATTCCCTGTTCTCCTGATTTACTCCTCTAACCGTTGTCCTGTAACTCTAATAAAGGAATAACAAGCCCTTAGTCATAGAGTTCAAGTGCCAAAAAAGTCTGACAGTCATTCAATATTAAATCATGTAAAATATATTTTTACCATTGAATCAGTTGCTCGTCTCCCCTGATTCAAATACTGTATTGCCATAATTAAGACCACAACAGTTATTACTTTGAAAGAATTCCCTGAAAGACAAAATGCAGAACCCAGTAAAACTCAATTCTCCCTTTTCACTTGTTTCCTAGAATCTGCAAATATCCAACGATTATGTGTAAAGAAAAAAAAGTTGAATATGATATATGTTAGACCCCATCCTTCGCTTCATTAATCTTACTAATTATGAAAGTTATGTTTTAAGCTTCATGCTGAGATATACAGTAATAGTGAAGTTATGATATGTCATGGACTTATTTCAAGACCATGAACATTGCATGGTCTTATGTTGAAATCAATTAAAATAACTACAAACCTTGGATTTCTTGACTTGTTCCGTGGTTAATAATGTAAACAAGAATTGTTTCATGAAAAAAATCTCTCATCTCATATTTCTACAATCTTGGAAATTGCAGTGAAACTACTTGGTCGGTTGTTTACTGGATAGAAAGAAAGGATAAGTTCTATTATGCTTCTTGTAGCAATTCTTCACAAATTAATAGCAGCAAATGACAATAGCATTAAGAGGCACAGTACCTTCAACTGAAAACGGAGTTCAGTCTTCTGTCTTTCCCTATAAACTGTGCACCTCATGTGCAAGTCCCGTTGGAGGTGTACTAAGAGAATGTAAGTGAAGATCTTGGGACAAAACTTAGTACGGGGACTGCACATCCTGGCTACCCACGCAGAGAGCATTTAGGGAATTGTGCAGGGTGGGAAAGTTTATCCTGAACCCAAAAAAGAGCTAAAAATAATTGTAAGCTGGTGATGGAAAGCTTAGGTTTATTTCAATGGTGTCTTTCCTCCAGTCTTAGAAACTCATCTGACTCAGAGGAAACATGGACTTATTATAGGCCATGCAGTAGTTATTTTAAGTGTACTCATTTATTTGATAAGCATCAAATTAATAAGCTTAAAATGAAGCCAGAAGTGAAGTGAAGGAAATTAAAACAATTAATTGAATAAATATTGAATCATGTAGATACCCAGTGTCAAAACAAAGCACATTTCCAGACAACCAAAAAAAGGGCTATTATGATTCTAATCTTTTGATTTTGACACATTGTGAATGAAAACTGTTTTTTTTTTCTTTCATCGTAATGTCGAAAGCTGTCATAGCGATGGTACAAAGAAGTCTGCTTAAAACAACTACATTTTGGTTCCTTCTGTAAGCAAACCAAGCTTCAGGGTTAATTAGAAACCTATGTTTTTTTGTTTTTTTTCTTTCTCATATGCTCAATTGTCCACAAAGAATGAAAAGAAATGTAACTTGTGGATCAGTGTATTTCCAAGTACTTAAACAACAACGGAAAAGTGGTAGCTGGATTTAGCTTTATTTCAAATAGTTGACATAATTAAGAGAAAGCATTCTTTATTTTTTTGCTGATCAGGCAAAATGACATTAAAATATCAATCTTATCCATGGATAAACTGCATATAAAGCCTGTGGCAAATTCACTGGAGTGAAACTTAGCTTATGGAAGCCCATGCACCTTCTCAGTGCATGCATACCACTGTGTTCTCAAGTCTTTCTGGTGGAACAGCTTACTATGCATTCAAATATAAATGTATGGAAATACTTGGTATGGAGCAACTGAACCAAAACCACTTGTGTCTCTCTGGTGTGCAAATGCAAATGAAGAGCTGGAGGGGATGAAGAAAATCATTTTAGTTTGTATGTAAGAGTTGGACCTAAATGTTTACTGTGGATCAGCTGAATATGATTTCCACAACAAATCCAGATTCCTCTGTTCCTTTTTACACGACAAACATCTTCTGTTTTAGTGGTTAACAGAAAACGTATTCAATTTCAATTCATTTATGAGACATTTTGCAGCGTAACCACTGCCCTCGAGCTCAGTTAGAATAGATGGATCAGACGTCCTTGTGAGAAATGTGGAACCTGTTTACAAAATCAGAAGCCTTCAGTCATTGAACCAGTTTAAATCCAGAAGTAGGACGTTTGCATGTTGTAACTCAATCTACATCTGATAGCATCATTAGCACCTCTCACATATGCACTGCAATCTTAAACAAAATACCAAACAGAAGGTGGAATTTATACCAAATCTATTCAACTTGAAACAGAGTTTTCTTGCCAGCCGGCATGCAAACGTTTTCCACCATTCTCTTGTTGTAGGGTGACTAAGTTGTTCAAGAGGATTTAAGCTGCTTTAAACTCTTAACTACAGTACTCTGCCCATTTGCAACTAATCTGTTTTTTAAGCTGGGGTTTGTGTTGACGAAAAACGTGTTACAAAAATGAACTCAGATACAGTTTGCATTGCGAAATAATCTCCTTCCCTCTGCATGCTATACTCAGGAATCTTACTTGATTTTACAAAACGCTGTTTTGAAATGATAAATTGGTAAATGGACTTTAGCTTGTATAGCACTTCTCTAGTCTTAAAACGCTTCTACATCCCAGGTCACACCTACCCATTAACAAACTGATAGCAGTGATTTAAAGTGACCATCAGAAGTAATTAATCCCATTCAAACACACTCATATACTGGCAAAAAAAGCGGAGGGAACTGTGTGTTGCCCAAGGACACAGCGGACATGTTGCTGCAAGGGCTGGGGATCAAACCCCTAACTGTCCAGTTAAGAGACTATCGAGTTTACCAACTGATCCACAGCTGCCCAATTTTGACATTTTCAAAAACTGTCTGAAAACAATGTCCTGCAGTAAGGTATATGCATAAAAGGCAAAATCCTAAAAACAAATTCAAGGCTTGAATTTTCTGCCATTTTCAGAGAAATGCCAAGAGTTCATATTAAGACAAATGATTATGCTAATAACAGGAGCATAGGGCTCCCTGTTGGACCACCATCATGTCTAACCAATTTAGTCATTTTACCTTATCTGTCATTTCTGGGAGTAAACTGATGCACAACCAATCGAACATTAATAATAAAATTTATTAATAAAAAAATAAAAAATAAATCTTATTTTATGTAATGCACGTCATGCGTGCTCATATTCATTTAAACTATATTTCTGGATCACCGCCCCCTTTTGTTCTTGTCAATGATGGATTAGACTGTTATTGTTTGGCTGAGAAGGTCTTTCAAAAACTTTAAGATAGATAAGATTAATCCATTATTGTCTCCCGGGAGGAAATTTGTTTTTACAGCCAATGGTTTTCATGGTAATATTATAGAGCAGTAAAACGAGACGTTAGCAGCTAACAACACACATGTAAAGTCTACAAAACGCAATGAGATATGGGAGAGAGTGAGACATAAAAGTTTAAATAAGGTACTAAATGAGTTGTTTACATTAAGTGGAAGTGTTGTATTCAGTGTGTACATATGGTATGCTTAGCCTATGTATTGGATCACAATTCCTCGTGAACTTGTTTGTGCATGAGTAAAACCCCATAATACAAATCTTGATGCATCCAATGGAGGGACACAGTGTGACATGAATGAGTTGAATCATTCAGCCAAATGCAGAGAGGAGACTCTATAGGAAGGAAAAATGAATCACTGACAAGGGGGGAGACTATTTGACTAGGCACTGTTTCTCTGTTGAAATCTGGCTTTGAGCACCAATATTTTCTGTTTTACATTAATCCACGCTTGGCAGAAACCTTTGTGGGGCAAGCTTATTTGTTACCATCTCCAAAAACAGCACTGGCACTCCTTACATCAATACTCTCCAAGGTTCGCATTGAGAGGCATGAATGTAACAGTGGAAAGAGGGAGGGGGGAGGTTGTGTGGAAGGGAGGGAGGGAGACAGAATCAAAGCCAAGAAGACAGGGGAAAAAAGAGAACTACAATGAAAAATAACTCTGAAACCAACACATCGAGAGGCTTGGCAATCACAGCCGAGGTTTTGCAGGCATCACAGACAACAGATTCACAAACAACAGTGTGGTCTGGAATAGTGTCACCCCATGATTGATTCCCCCAAGCCGACTGATAAGTTTTCAGGGCTAGGCAATCTGTGAAGAAACGAATCAGTTGAGGTGAAAGAAAAAACAATGTTTGAACCTGATGCATGGCAGCCAGCACTTTGACTAGTAACATTTGCTCAGGGGTCAGTCACCTTGGAAAGGCAATCTGTGGGGAACAGCAGTGCTGACTGTACTGTAAAGTAACTGCTATTACCTCAGGGTTTCCTTTTTTTCAGTGTGTTTCCAATAATTTACCAATGACTGATTTTCTCTGTTAGCTTGTGTTATAATACCTCTTTTGGAATAGCACCATCATGGCAAAGAGCCCTGTTTTATTTTTATTTTTTTCTTTTGGCAAGTTGTTACTTGTTTGTTAAATTTTCATCCAAGAAATGTATTAGATTCCCCAGTAAACATAACCACCGTGTCTCAAAACAAATTCTTGTTTCCATTTGCTATTATTTTCATATCCTCAATTGAATTCACAATGTTTTCAATGAGTCAGCCTGGCACGTATGACTTCATCTCTAAACCAGAAGCTCTGGCCTACTTTTTCCGGCTCTGCATGCGAAATATCCCCTGGTTATTTCACACGCAGTCCCAACCAGTCAGAGTCCAACTGATTGAGACTATTTATGGGACAGAGTGGGCAGGTTCCTGGTCAAATAATCCAGCCCCGGCAATATTCATCACCTACTCTTATAAAGAGGCCTATGTCTGTCTAGTTGTTTCTAAATACAGACTTTCACTCCCACATGCTCCAACGGGAACCAAATTAGGACCAGGTTTGGATGGATAGTTTTTTTGACACACTTAACTGCAAAATGTAAGTGTAAGACCTGCAAATAATTCACTCATATTGTTCAATTTCACAACCTCAGAGCCTCAAGCTAAACTGCAGGGAGCACCAATCACACATGACAAAATTTAGACATCACAGTTTTCAAATATGAGAAAGTAAGACTGCTCCGCAAACAAATACTCACCATTACAACACAGAGAATGTTTGAAGGTGATCTAAAGTGGTCATGAGGGCTCATTAGGGGGGTGGGGTGACAAGGCCAGGTGACGGGTATCAGTAGAGAAATGCATGGGGGGATAAGTGAACTGAAAGGTGACAGAGATGAGATAGAGGATGAACCAGGAAATAGGGGAGTGGAGGGGTTACCAACACTGATTTATTCAGGAGCTCATTAGCGGAGACAGGCAGGGGCACAGGGGAACAGGGAGTTCACCATCATTGGGGCTCATTACACACTGGCAGGAAACTGACCCGGCCGGGGCCAAAGTGGCACTCATCAGGGTAACATTGACTACCTTTTCTCAGACTGAGCCAGACTTGGCTTTAGTCCATGTTGTCTGTGAGAAGTCTCATCGTGTTCTAATACACACTCACAGATGCTCTCCGGTTCCTTATCTCAATCATTATCCCTCGATCTCGTCTCTGTGGGTTGACTGACATTCAGAGGAGCACTGTGATCTTCCAATGCAAACATCACACAGGATGAACTTAAACATATGAGGCAGTGCTGGCACAGCTGCTGGCATGAGGTCCTACATCATGTGGAGAAACTGCAGAGTCTGAATAAATTACCTTTTACCAAAGAAGACACTAGGGTATGGGCTCAAAGGGAGGGACATGTTTATTTATTTTTTTATAAAGTGCATTGTGTTTGTTGTTGGCTGAAATATATCAGCTGTTTAGGAAATTGGTTGAGAGACAGCTCATGAGCCTTTTGTCTCAGAATTCATGTGTGAGTGATCACCGCATCCATAGCGACACACTGTGTACCTGAACAATAGCATCGGCTGAGCGGCTAAAAGGGAGCCAATTACGATGGGGTTTGGGGTATCTAGTTGATGGGAGGCGAGCCAATTAAGCTGACAGAGCTGCGAGTGCTGTGTATGGAAAGAAACTGGCAGGGCGTGCTAGCCTCGGGAGGTACACAAAACCAATGGGGGGAGGGGGTGGGGATGCACACTTTAGCCCATGCACTCGCAAGCCCTGCTGGGGTGTGAAGTGACATCACTAGGCTCGGGAAGAGAGTTGCTTCAGTGTATCGGAAAAAAAAAATACAACAGCTGTTGCGCAGTTGCAATTGCTGTCTGATTTTTGCTCCACAGTCTCTCTTTCATTTCTGTCAGCTGTCCTTCAGATTGATTCAAGATCAGCCAGCAGCCATTAATTAGTTGGAAATGGAGTTCTATTAAACAAAAGTACGTCGTCTCCTCCCCCTCGTCTCACCAACAGTTATAAGAGATGTTTCCAGGGATGTCTCACCGTCAGATGTATTATTCATCAGGGGTTTTTTTAAATTTTTTATCTCTCCTAATGACATGCTAAGACTCCAGTGAAAAAAGAAAATGCTCATTAACCTACCATCAATTGAAAATAGATCACACCTTCAAGAGATGGCTGGAAAGAAAGGAGTGGGAGTGAGGGTGATATTGAGCATGGGACAGGAGTGACTGTGGGAGGGATGTGAGCAGGGGTAATAATGTGGTTGTGTGTGTTTATGTCAGGAGAAGTTTACATTTTAAGGAAGGCAAGAAAGGGGAGATAAGTGCTAACCTAGACAGAAACACCAGTTGTTTAGACACTGGTCATAAAAGTAAATAAATAAATAAATTTTAAAAAAAGTAACGCAGGAATTAAAAGCTTTGGAGATTACTGCTCAGTTTCTGCCATACATGCTTTAATTAATTAGAGACCCGAAAAGTAGGAATCAGGGATTACCATTGATGCACACATGCTTGGCCAGGCTTTACTTCTTCTTCATCTTAGCTTTTCATGCATCTAATCCTTGACGTCAGAATTCACGGATCAGTCTAAATTAACTCTTTGACTCATGAATGATTTATTCTTCTTTCAGGGTTTGTCAACAGAAAATATCTCATCCATCCCCAATGCTCCTTTACTACTCCCATATCACATCTGTTCAAGCCTTCCCCAGTTTCCAACCTTAATGCTATTTTAAATTATGGGTTTCAGTTTTGCAAAAAGGATATGTAGAAAATCTATGAGATGAATTGAGCATGCTAGAACTTGCAAGTGTGTTCAAGGTCAGTCAAATTGCTGACTGGTGCCTGAAATTAATGACAAGTAATTTGCAGAGTCTGACATTAGAGCTCGCAGAAGAAGCTTGGAAGGATATGTTTGGAATGTGAATGTGTTTAAGAACTGGATTGATCACTTCTTAGTCCATGAGGCTAAGGTGAAGGGTACAGATAAGTGAGGTCTGTATCTCTCATTTCCTTGTGGATCACCACTCTTTCCTCTACAATTTCTTCTAGTGATGCAGAGAATTAACAAGCAGATGCATGGAAAGCATGATGATGGTGCTGGCTACTGTATAGGCCTTTTTTATGTGTTCAACCAGGGGTTCCTAAACTTTTCAGCCCACAACCCCCAAAATAACTGCGCAAGGGATTGGGGACCTCCATTGGAAAAGATGACAAAATAACAATATGAACAAAAAGAAAAGCAATTGAGTGGCCCCACTTCCAGCCAAGTTACATGAGATGTCTCCTCATGTCAGTCAGGCTGCACTGGAAGAAACTTTGCACACACTAGCTTAAGCACTCTCCCTTTTTGGTGACTAAATAGAGGAGGCATTGCATAGGCATTTCATTTGACTCTATATCTCTCCCAGGAAGCAAAAGCAAGAACCCAGCCACAGCACCATCTCCCTAACTACACTTGACTGTAGACCCGCAAAGATGTTTCTTTTAATGCCTGACTGGCTTTCTAAAGGGCCTGCTACATCATAACTGTTGACATGTTGAATTACAAAGTCACCACAAATAACCACCTTATTTTATTACAATACAATTAGATCTGATTTTTTTTTTCTCTCAGCAACAAGACTTCATTTGTTCACTAGGTGCCGCCTGATCATTGTGCAGAAGATAAAGAACTGCCAATGTGGGTTCACCTAATCTAGGCTAAGAAGATATACATTTGCGGTTTTATGAAATAGCCGGTCTTGGCTAGCATGTTTGAGAAATGGTTTGAGTAGTGTGGCATTGCCACCAGGTTCAATGGGGTAAGCACATTTACTTTGTGTGGATTTGTAAAGACCTCATGCCTATTAAGCTGTGTGTAAAAGCCGCTGTGAGATATAACCTCTAATAATGCAGGAGATTTTATGAAGTGTAGATGAGCATAAAATATACTCTGCTCCATTTTAACACTGTTGTGAAACAGACAAATGCTGCAGCCACAGTCTTCTATAGCGTAGCTTTGGCTCCTGGAACAGCTAAGTGTTAAGTGCTTTACTTTTGAGTGAAACAAATTACTGATTCACTTTACTGCCAATAATTTCCTGATTGCTTTAGTCATGTCTCAGTTCTGAGTTCTGGACACAAACTAAATTTTATAATCTTTTCTTTTTTTTTTTTCTTTTTTTTTTTTTGCAATTCCGATCTTGGTCAATCCCTTATCGTGAAGCGTAAGATATTCTTATTCTGCCCCTAGTAAAGATTCACTTCACAAGGCATACTTGTTCCCAAATAGCTTTGAGCAAATCAGGCTCCCAAACTGCCAACTGTTGTATCCAACACAGAGCCTAAGCTGTCACTCACAATCACATGTGCCACTGGACACCTGCCATAGAGAGATTGAGAGACAATGAACATAAAGCTGCAGGCACTGTTCTTCATGCAAAAGAAGACTTTGGATACCAGTCTGTTTGACCATTAAATCAACCGGCCCCTCAGAAGATACGAGATGTCACTTTAAAAGAAAATCCTCAGATCAAAGGGATATAAGTTGAGATAGTATAAGAACACCGGTTTGTTAGACATTGTGCATCAGACGATTTAAAATTGAAAAGATTCTGTCTTTTTTTAGTTCGTAAGGTAAAAAAAAGCACCCCAGGATTACTATTTAATCAGCGTTCCAAAAGTATTTTTTTCCCCAAGGCAATGAATTATATTGCTTCTACATAATACTTATTAGATAGAGATATTGCCACCATGGCAACAGAGGGGTCATCTTAAATGGCTAGACCTCCTCCCTTATTAGAAGACCATGCCTCAGATAAGCTGTCATTGTCATTTACGTTAACCCCTTGATTGATAGGTATGACAAACACCTTCTGCTTATGTGTGTTTAATAGCTTGAAAATGTTTAAAAAATAATAATTTTTAATGATCTCAGAATTCCAACAGTTTTTCACAGAATGATCTCTGAATTCTGAAACATAGATTTGGTTTAATGTCAGAATTCTGAGATCTACAGTAAAAAAAAAAAAAATATTGAAAAAAAAAAGTGTTTTAGTGGTCCTCTCCGCTTCTGTTGTAAGCACACTAGTCATGTTGGAACTGTAACAGTTCTTTCATCTGGAAGTTTCCATGGGAGAGGTTAATTTGTTATAACCTGTCCACATGGCTTTTGTTCTTCTTTTTGCAAAGTACATTTGAGGTTTTTTTTCTTCTCATTTTTCTCTCTTAAAGATTCCCTTATTCTTCTTCTCTTCTTTGTGTTCTTTTCAAAAGAGGAGTTTGAATGATCAATGGGTGCCCTATGGATCTGGCCCCGGAGTGCTCTTGCCAAGCCCAGTAAACCCAGTCTCATTGTAATCAAACAGTGCTGTGGGATGGGAATAATTTCTTAGAGAGCATGCTACAGTAGAATCAAAGTAATTACTCAAACAAAGCTCACCATTCAAGCAACGTGGCATCCACATCCAAGACCCTGATCCTGCAGAATTTTCAGAACAGTTGGAAAAGAAAGAGAATCCTGAGAGGGGTTTGGGAATCCCAATGGGAATAAGTTTGAGCTCTTGGACTTCTTTTCAGAAGTGTACCCTTTTAAAACACTTTGCCCTTACATTCATGAGCATGTAATGTTGCCATCAGATGGCACATTTATAATAGTCCTTTCAATTGCAGCAGAGCTGAAGAAGTATGTAAGCTAATAAGACTTGATTCTATGTGCAGCGATCACATTTGTACAGAGTCATCGTTGGGTCAATTTGGTATCTGTAGTTTGTGTGGTAATGTCTGTCTCCCATCCATCACTGGCTCGTCTCAATCCTATAGGCAAACATCAAGGGACGAGTCTAATTTGCTAGTGTAATTAAACGTTAATGCATGCATGTCAGCATTTGCAAGGTGTCAATGGAGTTCATGTGCACACCTCAATCACAAGATGAATACATTGATGTTGTATAGGTAGGAGACATTGAGAGGGCTACTTTTAATGTATTTATCTGCTTGCTGCCCAGTACAGAGGCATACGTTATCCTGCATGAATGAAGAGTTCAGACTCCAAAACATGGATTCTATTCTATATTTCATTTCACAGATGGTTGTAAAAAAAATGGAAATAATGACTGAGTAAAAACAATATTTACGGCATACAATTGAACCTAAAACAACATCAACCTGTCAAGCTTAAACAGCCTCTTTTCCATAGCAACATGGTCGTCAAAGTCAGATTTAGAAAACTTTGTGCTGACTTTGTTCTCCACACAGTAAATAGTGTTATGCCGCTGCCTGCCTCCCACCTATGTGCCCGGCTTGACTAAGCTGCCAGTTTTCTTGATTGACTCACCTACAATAAGAACAAACAAAAAAAAAAAAACAAGCAGTAATTCACACTTCCATCCTGTCAACAAGACTAAATGCATACCTGTTAATTGCTGAAGTCTTTACCTCACACATGAATTATGCAGGAAAATGTACACCCTTCCTGCAAAGAAAAGAGTGAGGCAGATGTTGCTCCTCCATGTGTCCTTTTTCAGTAAACAACATACTGCACGGTACTTCAGTCGTGAACTGTGCTGGGCTTTATTGTGACGATAGTCGAGAAAGGGAATTATTAGCCTAAGGCTGCCTCTCTGATTTGTCTTGTGTTGCATGAACTCTTGCCAACAAAAGGGAAATTGCTTTGAAATGTCACCTCGTCCGTGGCACTGTGACTCGGACAGTAAAGTTTAACAATGGCTGCATGCTATTCCAGGCATGTCACGGACATCAGGTCTCCCCTCCAGCAGCCTTTCAATAAGCGATCACACAGGCGGCTGTTTCTTTTTCTCGTTTTTGTTTCTTTGATAACGCTGTCAGTCATTCAGTCAAGGTAAGGTGATTTTCCACAAGCTTTTTCTCTTTGAGTCACAAAGGACGGTCAGTCCTGGACTGGCAATAGAGGAAGGGGCACATCGTATGAGATTAAACGGCCATCTAAACTCAAAAGTCTATAAGTTTCCAAAATTAAGCAAATCACAGGACCTTCAAATCTTCATGTTGTATACCCAATATATGATTTATTCAAAAGACACAGGCTGAGATGATGATGATTTTATTCTACATGTACATTTGATAAAGTCAATGTAATATAGCATATTAGGTGGGAGACTTTAAGTGCCACATGAGCCTTCATAAGACTGATGAAACACATTTACCTTCACCCATGACAATGATTCATTCTAAAATGTTATCCATTCATCCCTCTGTTATCTAATATTTTTTTAATAAATATAATGAACTGAAACACAACCTAAGAACTGATTCCCATCCTGCCACTAATAATGCAGATACATAACTTTGAATTTCACTTCAGCGGCAACATGGAAACCATTGTGACTTTAAATAATCTACATTTTAAATGACTGAGGTTATACTCTCAGTCTATCTTCTGACACTTCCAAGTGAAACTTTGTGAGTTAAGAGACTCATTTGAAGCTTGCAGTCGACTTTGTTTTACCGCATGTCTTATTTATTTCCAAAAGGGAGGAAAGATATGAAACGCATTTGTAAAACATGACAGAAATATAAAGTTCACAGGTGCAAGTGTTCTCCTGTCCGTACATATTTATAGAGGATTGAGACATTTTCAAAGCTCTATTATGATGTAATCCTCAGTGAGGTTCATGTGAAGACTCTGATGGTCACTCCCTTTGAAATGAGCTGCTGGAGGGAGTCTCACACTCATTAATGATCAGCCTTATCGCAAGCTTGCAGACCAAGATTAATGAGTGTTAATAATGAAGTGTACCTGTATAGTGACATTCACTTTCAAGATATTTAATCAAGCTTCATCCACCTCATTTCTCAGAGAGATAATAATTGGGACACAGATTGTCTGGGATTGTTCCTCATAAAATACATTATGTGTAATATGAAAGGGATCATATACGGTAATAACAGTACGCCTGAAGTAAATATTAATGTGATTTGCATTAATCTCCATCAAATTACTGGGTTAATGATAAGGGGTAATATATCAGACAAAATGATCACCCGTAAAATTCAAGGCCAATTTGTATTGTTTTCAGTAAATGTGATATTGGACATAAATCTTGTTAGGCTCAGTTAAGAATGTCCTCTCATTATTTCTTTTTAAAGCCTCCTATAGCCAAATTAAATCATACACTTTATTTAAACATTTGCCATAAAAGCTGTGAAGCCTCATCAGAAAACAAATGGAAGCTGTTAACATGGGATTTTGACCAAAGCCACATGTTGAAGATAAAGATATCGTCGATTTGTGGATTTTAAGAGATGAAAAGTGTCTCGATACAGTAGTAGGACTTTGTGAAACAACAGGTCTCCTGGGCAAAAAGTGTGGCTTTGTTTCAGTAATAGTGGAGCAGAGTGGACAGAGGTTGGAACGACAGAGACCATCATTTATTAAATGGATTCATTCTATTCTTTGTATTATAGTATCAGTAAATCTGTGATCTTTCTACAAGCCAGCTCTAAATAATGTGTACATTGTCCTTTGAGTTGATATACATTTACACACTCCCTGACCTTCTAAAGGTCCATATCACACTCTCTGGATGGTCAAGGAGAACAAATATTTGAGGTTTTACAGTGAGTATGACTTTTTTAACAAGGTCAAGCTGCTGTTAGGGACTTTTAGGTCATATGATTCATCTCTCACCCCACTGTCCTATCATTGTTTAAGAAATGGCATTGATGTTCAAGTCCTCCATTTTCTATTATTGTTTTACAATATTGCATAAAAATCGTAACCTGGACTTGTAGTGATATTGTGAGACTTTGATATTGTTACATCACAAGTTTATATGCTTGTGATGTAACGCATTTATATGCTATGCGATCTTGGATATAACTGAATGTCAACCACTTTCTGACTAATCGGCCTATTAATGTAACTCAAAAAACAAACACATTTACGAAAGTAATGTTTCAATATTGTTGTTCCAAATACCATCCTGAATCATATACTAAATGTCTACCATGGCAGATGGAGTGGAACGTATTCTTTTTCGAGATTAAAGGCCAAAGTTGTGCTCAACACTCTCAGTAAACTGAGCTGAATAGGGGACCATTTTCATTAAATGGTTATCACGATGAAAATTCTCCAGTGGATTAGTGACATCACACCAAAGAAAAAAATGTATTGCACGCTTTTGAGATTTTATTTTTATGTACGCAAATTAGGCCTTTATTCATTCCATTTACCACAATTTGCATTGTTACAAAAACACATTTGAAAATTGAATTTAGCCAGATTAAGAATTGTTGTTTCATTATGTTGAACTAATATAGAAAGACTAAATTAAAGACTACCCCCTGAACTGCTACCTTATTGTGGTAGGGGAGTTTGAGCACCCAAATGACCATAGTAGCTATGTTGTCAGGGGCTTTGAGCCCCCAGCAGGGTCACCCAAGGCAAACAGGTCCTAGGTGATGGGTCAGACCAAAAGCAGTTCATAAAACCCCTATGATGGAAACAAGAACAAGGACCGTGACGTCAACCGGCATGGCGGGGCCGGGGCCCCACCCTGGAGCCAGGCCTCGGGTTGGGGCCCGCAGGAGAGCGCCTGGTGGCCGGGCCTTTGCCTGTGGGGCCCGGCCGGGTTCAGCCCGAAAGGACGACGCGGGCCCGTCCTCCTGTGGACTCACCACCCACAGAGGAAGCCGTAGGGGTCGGGTGCAATGTGTACAGGGGGGCAGTCAACGGCGGGGGCCTCGGCGACCCGATCCCCAGACGCAGCTTCTGGAGTTTGGGACGTGGAACGTTACCTCACTGGGGGGAAGGAGCCTGAGCTTGTGCAGGAGGTTGAGAGGTACCGGCTAAATATAGTCGGGCTCACCTCCACGCACTGCTTGGGCTCTGGAACCCAGGGCTGTACTCTCTTCTTCTCTGGAGTTTCCCGCGGTGAGAGGCGGCGGGCTGGTGTGGGCTTGCTCATAGCCCCACAGCTCAGCCGCCAGGTGTTGGAGTTCACTCCGGTGAACGAGAGGGTTGTGTCCCTACGCCTTCGGGTAGGGGACAGGTCTCTCACGGTCGTCTCGGCCTACGGGTCCCTGGGAGGGGTGCTGGACAGTGCTCCGACTGGGGACTCCATTGTTCTACTGGGGGACTTCAATGCTCACGTGGGCAACGACAGTGAGATCTGGAGTGGGGTGATTGGGATGAACGGCCTCCCTGATCTGAACCAGAGTGGTGTTCTGTTATTGGACTTCTGTGCTAGTCACAGTTTGTCCATAACCAACACCATGTTCGAGCACAGGGATGTCCATAAGTGTAAGTGGCACCAGGACTCCCTAGGCCGGAGGTCGATGATAGACTTTGTGGTCGTGTCATCTGACCTCCGGCCGTGTGTTTGGTACACTCGGGTGAAGAGAGGGGCTGAGCTGTCAACTGATCACCACCTGGTGGTGAGTTGGATGCGCTGGCAGGGGAGGAAGCCGGTCAGACTCGGCAGGCCCAAACGTGTAGTGAGGGTCTGCTGGGAACGTCTGGCTGAACCCTCTGTTAGCGAGGTCTTCAACTCCCACCTCCGGACGAGCTTTTCACAGATCCCGGGGGAGGCTGGGGACATTGAGTCCGAGTGGACCATGTTCTCCACCTCCATTGTCAAAGCAGCTGCTCTGAGCTGTGGTCACAGGGTCTCCAGTGCCTGTTGTGGCGGCAATCCCCGAACCCGGTGGTGGACACCGCAAGTAAGGGAGGCCGTCAAGCTGAAGAAGGAGTCCTTTCGGGTGTGCTAGCGCATAGGACTCCTGAGGAAGCTGACGGATACCGGCAGGCAAGGCGTTCCGCAGCCGTTTTGGAGGCAAAAACTCGGGCCTGGGAGGAGTTCGGGGAGGCCATGGAGGAGGACTTTCGGTTGGCCTTGAGGAAATTCTGGCAAACCGTCCGTCGCCTCAGGAGGGGGAAGCAGTGCTTCACCAACACTGTTTACAGTGGAGGTGGGGAGCTGCTGACCTCAACTGGGGATGTAGTCGGATGATGGAAGGAATACTTCGAGGATTATAAGCAGATAAGCAGAGGCTAAGTTCTCAGAGGTAGACTTGTCCATCACCCAAGCCGAAGTCACAGAGGTAGTTGGCAAGCTCCTTGGGGGCAAGGCTCCGGGGGTGGATGAGATTCGCCCTGAGTATCTTAAGTCTCTGGATGTGCAGGGGCTGTCATAGTTGACACGTCTCTGTAACATCGCATGGAGGTTGGGGACAGTGCCTCTGGACTGGCAGACCGGGGTGGTGGTCCCTCTTTTCAAGAAGGGGGACCGCAGGGTGTGTTCCAACTACCGGGGAATCACACTCCTCAGCCTCCCCGCGAAATTCTATTCCAGGGTACTGGAGAGGCGGATCCAGCTGTTAGTTGAACCTCGGATTCAAGAGGAACAATGCGGTTTTCGTCCTGGCCGTGGAACACTGGACCAGCTCTACACTCTCCAGTGGGTGCTCGAGGGTTCATGGGAGTTTGCCCAACCAGTCCACATGTGCTTTGTGGATCTGGAGAAGGCATTCGACCATGTCCCTCGCGGCGCCCTGTGGGGGGTGCTCTGTGAGTATGGGATTCGGGGCCCTTTGCTAAGGTGCGGTCCGGTCCTTGTACGACCGGAGCAGGAGTATGGTTCGCATTGCCGGCAGTAAGTCGGACCTGTTCGCGGTGCGTGTTGGCCTCCAGCAGGGCTGCCCTTTGTCACCGGTTCTGTTCATTACTTTTATGGACAGAATTTCTAGGCGCAGCCAGGGGCCGGAGGGGGTCCGGTTCGGGGACCACAGGATCTTGTTTCTGCTTTTTGCGGATGATGTGGTCTTGTTGGCTCCATCGAACCCGGACCTTCAGCGCGCACTGGGGCGGTTCGCTACCGAGTGTGAGGCAGCTGGGATGAGGATCAGCCCCTCTAAATCTGAGGCCATGGTTCTCGACCGGAAAAAGGTGGCTTGCCCTCTTCGGGTTGGTGGGGAGTCCTTGCCCCAGGTGGAGGAGTTTAAGTATCTCGGGGTCTTGTTCACGAGTGGGGGGAAGATGGAGCGTGAGATCGACAGACAGATCAGTGCGGCGTCTGCAGTCATGCGGTCGCTGTATCGGTCCGTCGTGGTGATGAAGGAGCTAAGCCGAAAGGCGAAGCTCTCGATTTACCGGTCGATCTTCATTCCTACCCTCACCTATGGTCATGAGCTTTGCGTCATAACAGAAAGAACGAGATCTCGGATACAAGCGGCCGAAATGGGCTTCCTCCGTAGGGTGGCTGGGCGCACCCTTAGAGATAGGGTGAGGAGCTCGGTCACCAGGGAGGAGCTCGGAGTGGAGTTAGTTGAGGTGGTTCGGGCATCTGGTCCGGATGCCCCCTGGACGCCTCCCTAGGGAGGTGTTCCGGGTATGTCCCTCCGGGAGGAGGCCTCGGTGTAGACCCAGGACACGCTGGAGAGACTGTCTCTCGGCTGTCTTGGGAACGCCTCGGGGTCCCACCAGAAGAGCTGGAGGAGGTGTCTGGGGTGAGGGAAGTCTGGGTGTCTCTGCTTAGACTGCTGCCCCCGCGACCCGGCCCCGGATAAGCAGCAGAAAATGGATGGATGGATGGATATATTAAAGAGACTGTGGCTATGTTTCTTTACCATCCCATTCTAAAAAAATACATTTAAAATGGCCTATAAGGTCTTCTTCAGGTTTTCATACATACGCTTTCTGAGCAGACCTGGGTTCACACACTACTTGTCTCTGTAATCAAAAGATCTAATTTTTATAACTGTGTCGAAACCTTTATTCTAATAATCACCTGTTTGCCAATAATCTATCTATCTATCTATCTATCTATCTATCTATCTATCTATCTATCTATCTATCTATCTATCTATCTCCAGGTTCCTTTTTTCTGTACTGAAATTGCTGGTATTATACAGAAGGCCTATAAATGATGTAGATACTCAGTGAAGCTACAGTCTTAATCATGCCAGCTGCTTAATTGAACATCTATGTTTGGCTGTATTTCTTATACATTGAGGAAGGAAATACCTTTAAATGTGATGTTCATATGGCAAATCGTCAGGAAAAACATGACTGTTTTTTTATGAAGACATTTGTATCACCCTTCTCTTGTGATTAGTGTACTTTATTTAAGTAGGAATTAAGTGATGATGATGGTGCTAATTGCAACATCAATTAAAGATGACATTCAAAAAAGCCTAACCTGGTGCCAATTGATTCAATTCCTTGCAGTGTGGGTAACGACTTGAGAGCTAAAAAGACACCTTCATTTACACCTTCATCTGCTACTACTAATTATGGGAAACATACCCGTGTGTTTAGACTTCTGTCAGTGCACATATGAAGAGACATGAACAGCATGCATCACAAGCGAACATCAGCCTGATTCTATCGTTTCCTATTGTAGAAACCTAACCTGCACTTTTTATCTGAAGCCCTGTTTTCATTTTAACCTCAGTTGCTTGCATAGATGGACGGTGAATGTGGACCGAGGGAGGGTCTCTGAGGCAATGGCACTTGCCTTTCAAAATCAAGAGAGCTTGAGTTCGCTTATTTTAAGTGGCAATTACAGTACATTGGTAATATCCGCTCCCGTGATTGAAATGTTGTGCTTCGACTTGTGTCAACAACACTGGAGGAAAATTGATGAGCCTCTGAGCATTATGATTTGAATCAACAGCTTGTCAATGCAAAACACCACGCATCTGTGCGTCCACCTTCAACACAAAAGCGCTCAATGTCATATTGGTTGCAGAGAAAACTGCAAACAATATCTAATATCTATCAAACATCTGATGATCACATGCTGTTAGGACACAGTGTTTATATTTAAGTATTTTCACTGTATAAGAACGTTTCAAGTAGATGTGGTGTTTCATCATTTTTAAAAGGTTGATATTTTAATCCAGTAGCATAAAACATGTGTTAAAGCCCTTGCAATTATCAATCCTTTTCTAAAGTCAATGTTTCCTAATTTAAATTGAAAAGCTCAAACCCGATTTTACTCTTTGTATTCTAACCATTATGTGAATCGTTTGAAGAATTCTACTTCCTGTGCATCATTGTGTTTGATAAAAGCCTTGTACTTGAAATTCATTTTCAAGCGCTTACAGTTGAACTTTGTCGTGACGCAAAAAGTTCAGCAGACTGAAGTTTACCATTAACTGTGTTGCTTTGGGCACAGTTGGATTAAAAAAATAGGGTTTAGAGAAATACAAAAGAAATCCATCTAGGATGTCTGTTTATCTCTAACCAGAGGATAATAGTCTCTGGCATTTACAATATGCTGTACACAGTGGTACACTGATTTAATTATCATATCTTGTTCTTTCCATTTAACAATCTTGTGAGTACCTCTACCACATTTACAATTTACTATCAGACCAGCACCAACCATTTGCTCATATCAGGGAAGTGTGTTTTCTTGACTAAGAGTAAAAGAAGCTGGTTTTAAAATTCAGGATTGGAGGAATGCAGATTCCCATCCAAAAGAGGTCCCTGATAATGATTGCACCTGCTTATGCAACAGCCCACATGAGTCAGATGCTCATCTATTGAACCAGAGGAGAGCGCACAGCTTTTCTAAACAGGAGCTCTAAGCATTTTAGATGTGTTACACTCCGGTTTCCCATCTCTATACTGTGGGAGTTTAATCTCATTCCAACTGACATATCCCCAGGCATGGGTTTTCAGAAAAAAGAAAAAAATATCGGAAACAAAAAAATTAGGACAGATTGAAGTTTTTTTTTTTTTTCCCTGTCTCGTTCAAGAGCACTAGGGTATTTGGGTATCTCTCTCAGTGTGTCAGTCTCTCTCAGTCCATTTTTACAGAGATTATTTTATCTTATTTGCCGGGGTTCTGGCCGTGCTGGCCACAGGGCTGAGGAGGCTTTTATGGACTAATCCCCCACAAAGCCAGTAATAACCTGTCAGTTCATCCCCAGCCAACCCTCTTACCACTCTCCCCTCCTACCACCCCCCACCCAAGTCCCACTCGTCATCCATGAAGATACCAGAATGTGGAAGAAGGGCAGGGGGCCAAACAGAGAGCCGTGTGGGGGTAATGCCAAGCTTCAGGCATCCAAAACTAAAGCGTGAAACTTTTTTTTTTTCTTTTTTTTAATAATCAGGAAATAGACGGATATCTCTATTGCAATGAACTGTGAAGGCAGAGAGCAGTTCTTCAAACAAAGATTCTGTCTGATGTTCGTTTGCTGCCCACAGTCTGTTGGGATGATAAGAAGTCACAGGAGAGCAAAAAGGCCAGGGTGGAGCAGTGTTTATGGGCTATCTGAAAAGCCACGATGACATGCGTCCGCAAATGCAATCAAGATTAACAGTTTAAAAAGATAGGTGTCACAGGAAGTTGGGGGGGGGGACAAAAAGCATTTTTCAATGCTAAATCTAATTTTCCATTTCATCAGATTTAGCCAATGTCCTGACTTTCCTCAGCAACAAACATCTCTTCTCTCGTGCATATGAAATATTCAGCAATGGATTGGGTTTCAGTGATAACAGTGATTCACTATTCTTCTGTAGATATCCTCCTTTTCAAGTTAAAATTCAGTATCTGATTGAGGTTACAATTCCGGCTGACAAAATTGCTTTGAAATGCAATATTTTAACCTCCAACAAAGACATCTATATTGATGTGACTGTCTTTGATTCTTCTCAAATGACACATTAGATATTAATACTGGGTTGCTTTATGAAAATGTCATTCAAGTGTCCACCCTCTCTAATGATATTGTCTTAGCTGACTGAATATTAAAATGTGCTGTGGAAAGTCAAATGTGCAGCACTGTTAGTTCAATGGATTAAGAAATGGATTAGTATTTGCAACAGATTTCCTGTGTATTTTTGGAATAGGCTTAACTGTCAGGATTATGTTTTCATTTGAACCTTATTCTGTCAGAAAAACAAAAGAAATCAATAAAGCTTGTTTTCTCAGCCAAGGCTGTTGTACGTTTCTGCCTCAACGGCAGCCCACTGTGCGTGCACGCTTTCATCTCATTCCTTCCTTGTCTTTCTGCCATACCTTCCCTGTTGGTTTATTTTTAACCTCCCTTTTCCTTGGTCTCATTTGGGCCAGATGGAGTCTGCCCTGAAGCATGTGTTTGGGGCGAAGCTACACTCCTGGTTAGCCTCTCTCACCAGTGGAATGAGGGCTGTCAGAAGGCATCAGGGTGACTCATCTCAGGAGGATGTGCTAACACATCATTGCCCTAGACTTTGTTGCAAGGGTTGATCGTCCATAAACAATGCAGTTCCTGTTGCAAGCTCACACTTGGCCAATTCTTCATCTAGCATTAGATGTGGGGCGGTGTGAAAGTGTAATTCATGACAAAAAATGTTTTGTTTTGTTTTTGCCTGTATTTCAGTTATAGCCTATGACATGATTATTCAATCTATAACTCATTTAAGTTCTGACTAACTCATGTTAGGAGGGATAGTGTCTTCATAGCCCCACATACAAAGTAAAGGCTATAAGTGAGGTCAATGTTTACTCATTGGGGCTTTGGATTCTTAGGTGTGCACCTGTTGTGTTTTTAGATGTATTTTGGGTACCTTCTTCTAAATATACAACACTGATGAGATGGCATGACTGCAATTTGTGCAGTCTTTGTTTCCCTGGCAAGTTCCACTGTGGGGCTGGTGCATTGGAACCAGAGTAGACCATAGTGAGACCCTTGGAAGACCACAGTGCTTTCTGGTCAGACCCTCCAAATGGCACAAGTCATAGATGTAGATGCAAAAAAAAAAAAAAAGAATAATAAATAAAATAAATGCTAACTTCAGTTACATTTGTAGCTTTTCTACACCTAAACCTATAGAGCCTCTAATGCTTCTGCTGAGGTAAAAAAAAAAAAAAACTCCCTGCTTAACAGTTAGTCAGTTTTGCATGCTTATGATATGAATCAATTAAGCTACATCGAGAAAGTATTTGTCATGTACCCTGAAAACTAACGCTCCTTTCTTACTGTAAAATAACCCTCACATGAAGAGGAATATGTGGAGAAGTGGAGCTGGATTAAGATAGAAAATGAAGAACTGTGGGGATGAGTAAACAATGCCTCTAAAGCGGAAGAGTTTTGAAACGGCATTAAGAAAGAATTTGCGGTGTATGACAAAACAAAGCAAATATATTCTCTCAAAGGACCACTGCTTGTACATGTTTACGGATTTCCTTTGTATATACATCAGATATCAGCAGAATCAAAGTACCTGTTGTGCAAACAACAACATATACATATGTTTCTCTTTTGGCAATCATCAAATATGCTGAGATAATGTTCATCCTGGGCACATTAAGAGGAATAGGTAAGTAGACATTATTTAAGTTGAACTACAAGAGATGTTTGTGCAGTAGGTATAGCACACCCTTGGGTTATGGTAATATAACCTGGGTTATTGTGAGATATGTGATCCTTGTTATACCACCTCTGTTAATTAGCTATTTACTGTCATCAGACAGTTGTTTTCACAGGTGGTGAAAATGATTAGTGAAACAATATCTCTCAGCAACAATATTAGGCAAGAAAACAACAATAATTTTGAATTTTAAATTGTTATGGGACATCTCCTCTGTTTGCACTATCATTTAGATCACTTTTATTGTGTGCAGAAAGAAAAATCCTATTTTGTCCCACATGAAACAACTATTGCTTAGAGAGAAAATATATTTATTTTGAAGAAACACACACACCCCACACTATGCCTTGGAGACATGTTCTTGTAATGGGGTGATTATTCCAAAATAATCAGCAGCGAGGCTTGCATATAAAACTGTTTGCCTCAAGCTAAAAATGAAATATGTATATCTCAACTTTTTTCTTTTTCCCGAATGTACATGTACACCAAGTCAGGAGTGGTACATGGGCCTGCCAGAGGGAATAACTGAAGGGTGGGTTTTCAAATTATCTAGTGATTTGTCCCCTCGTGATTTGTGTGTAACAAACGATATTGCATCTTAATAAATAAACAAAGATGAATTCACACACTCAAATCATGCTGATGTCCACTGGGGTTCATATGCATGCACACTAGCCGAGACATTATGTCCCTGAACAAGCATGAGGACGACAGCATGTGTCCTAAGGGCAGGATGATTCAGTTTAGATGCACTTAAGGCAAGATATGGCTCTACTTCACTCCCAACTGAATTGTTTACTGCCTCCTCAGAAAGCAGTCACTGTGTAAGTCAGAGAACTGCTACTATATCTTAAAGAAAAGACAGTCATAAACGTAAAAAAAAAAAAACTGTATCGAACAAAATATGACAAATGTTCACAGGATTTGTTTTATTTTACGCCCAACAGGCAGTTTTAAAGATATGTGTGTGTTTAAAACCTCTATTGCATGTTTTGGAGTTTATTTCTTACAGCTCTACCAACTGACTGCATTTAAAGGTCACATAAAGTGACCTGCTGTCCACACTTTTAAACAATAAATGCTGAGCTGGAGGGAAATTTGAGGACTGTGAGCTGTTTCCTGATTTTACAAAATGAGGGAGTGTGTCATTTGAATGATACCCAAAGTCCTTTCCACCTCTAAAAAGCTGACCTACATCCGTATAGGAAGGTCAGGGGCTTATTTTGTCAGGCACTTCAGTCGTGTATGTTCCCATTACAGTGAAGTATACACAATGGCTTGAACAGAATACAAAGATTTGCTTTGGTTTGTTTTGCAAAATGCAGTTGGGCACATGCATTTTTAATGGATAGTATTCCAGGCAGCAAGCAATAAAGCATCCTTGATATCGCTTTTGTTTCCAAAGCATTAATCTTGTCCATCTATAAAGGGTAAGCCTCTTCTCTGCTGTATGCTACCCATCTAAAGCTAGATAAATAGACGATGGATAAAAACATAAAAACACTGACATTTAAAAAATGTATATATTAAAAAAAATAAATTAGTGCTTCACTTGATCGGATCCTCAGTCTAATCTGTACATTGCTTTAACTCTCCACAGAGTAGAATATGAGCTATGTCAAAAAGCATTTTTTTCAACCCACAGCAATGTGAGCACTTGACATGTGTCTTCACTCACCAAGCGACAGATTTATAAAGCAGCCTAACCAGCCTGAAGGAACAATATCCTGTGCCACTCTTCACTTCTGTCTCTCTCATTAAAGCCATGATTGGCTCGGACATCCCTGGAGATATCCGTATTAGGGACCAAAATACCAACGGTCCCCTGTCTCAGAGATGACAGCCAGTTGTCTGACTTTATAATCTAGCCGTGATTTAAGCCAATCTAATGAATCAAATCACCAGCATTCACCGTTCTCTAAGTCCATCCTTCATGGCATACAATGTCTGCTCCGCCCTCAAGCTGAGGGAAACGAAGAAGGGACGGCAAGATGGACAGAGAGAGAAAGGCAGAAAAGTAATTGTTCTTCCTCAGGGAGTAGGAAAAGACAAAGAGAATCTCTTCCTCATGTATCGCCAATTCTGATGCAAATCTGTCATGAGACACTCATCAAAATGAGAATTGTAAAAAAAATAAAACTTTTTGGATTTGTTGAACAGTATTTGTGTTTTGGCAAGCATGGCCAATTAAACGCAGATGTGTGTCCAAGCATGCAGGGAAATTGGAAAGTCTGTATTCCATAAAGGACCTATTAGTCAGAGTGAAGCTGATTGGCTGTGGTGTGCAGTGCAGTGCCTCTTCTGTCTCTCTCACTGACCCATATCCACAGGTCAGATATTGACTGTAATATACCTCCATTATCCCTCTCATTAACCTCATGATAGCCCGCTGGGAGTTTGAGAATGTGATTGGTGGCAGGGAAGTAGTCACGAGCCACAAAGAAAACTGCTGTCACTGGATGGACAGTGGTACAGGGGGCTGGGGAACCAGCCAACCAGCCTGCTATTGATCTATGTGGATTAGGAGGCCCTTGTCTGTGGGGGCATCTCCCTCAGTTGACAGATTATTACAAGCTTTGCCCAGATTTAGGCCTTCTTGAAAAGACTCCCAGCACAATAACTTTGTAGAGACATATCTAATAAGATACCAATAAAACTCAGAGAGAGAGAGAGAGAGAGAGAGAGAGAGAGAGAGAGAGAGAGGAAGAGAAAGAATTTTTGGAAAGCTTCCGGCAATGGGAGGCAATCTTATATCTTCCTTCCCCTTCTTGTTTTTTTTTTCCTTCCTTCATTCCTCCACTCTAATTCTTCTTTATTTCTGAAATTGCACAAGTGGGATTTACAAAACAGATTGACTTCCTTTATTAGTTAAGTATGTTATCGTACACGCACAAGCTTTGTCGCTGTGCTATTTTTTCTTTTTTTTACTGTATATGGAGGCATATGCCTTACAGAGGGATGGCAAAACGGGCCTTACAATGACCTCAGATTTCTGTCTTTGTGGCTGATGAGAAAGACAAACCACCAATGGCCAAGTCCAAATGCACCCACACTGCATCCAATCCTCAATCTGCACGCAGAGCACACGGTGTCGGCCAAATACAGCAGAAGGAGATGAGAATCCTGTGCCAGGCATGACTTAGTACGTAATTAAGGCCCTGGCTCAGGAATGGCAAATCAACTTGCCTCATTTCCCAAAGGAGTTATGAGGAGAAGTTAGGAAGGATAAAGGCAACCAAGGTACTCATTTTCAGACTGTACTGCAAATGCACTGTGGTAAAGTTTTTTTTTTAAACACAGAATCTTGCTGTACACCACACTTGTTAGAAAGTTTGGTGGCAGAAGTAACTGTGCAATCGATGGCAGAGCAGCTATGATGGGAGGCCAAAGAGCTGTAGCCTTTGAGCTATGGTTCATCAAATCAAAACACTGCGGTCAAAACAAGGACGCCTTTTGGAAAAGCTGTGCCTTTCCTTGCACACTCTCAAGAATTCTTGCTTTCATTTTCTCTCTCTCCCTCTCTCTCTGTCGTCCTCTCTCTCTCTTCACCCTCTATTTTTCCTCATCAGACTTCAGCCTCCACTGATGATGCCCTGAAGGAGAGCCTGTGTGGGTTGCATACCAAGCAGTGTAAGGCTGCTTTTAAAGCGGACGGCTAAAGAAGTCGAGAGGGGTATCAAACATGCTGCTGAATATGCATATATAAATGACCTGTTCAGTAATCATGAACAACCACACAGCAGCTTTTCTTGGGGCTGTTTTGACACAGTTGGGCCACAGCCCCATTAGTCCCACAAATATGTCTTTCAAATCAGTGGTTTGGAGGCATTTCTGTAAACATGCAGAGTAGGCTCAGATAGTGTTCCATGAGGAAAATGCTTTAATGTCTGCACAGGCATGAGGTAAAGTTTGTTTCTTCAAAGGGTCACCCAACTCTGTTTACAATTTAATATTCTGTGTTGTAGCTCAGTGCCTTTAGCATTTAGCATGATGTGTTTTATTGGCTACCTTGGTTGTTGAATAAGCAACAAGGTTAAAATAAATACATCTCCATGGTAATAGTCTTGTACAGTGTGAGAGCAGATATCTTCAAAAGTGTGGACAACAAGGGACAGTACTTTATGTATTCTTTGCTGTGCAGCCAGCAAATAATTAAAGATGATCCTGGTTTAAATACATATATTATGATGTTGTACTGTATGTCCATGCTAAACCTCTGCAAAGTTTGTTTTAAAACAAAATATACACAGTGTGTTAATTAATTGTGGAATTAACACCGGTTTCCTGCTGCTCTGAACGTGACGTTATGAAAACTTTGAAAACAAGTGGTCATGTCTCAAGGACATGACCACTTGGAAGCTAACTCAAATGTCCCTGCAACTGCAAACAGAGCTGGCCAATCAGAGAGAAGTGGGCACTTACAGTAGGAGGGCCTTAAAGAGACAGCAGCCAAAATGAACAGTTACAGGCAGAGGATGAAATGAGGGATTTGTCACGTAAGCAGGCAGAAAACCGGGAAGGAGGACCCAATTGCAGCAAACAAAGATTCATTTAAACAAAAGACACACAAAATCAAAAAGGCAAAAATACAAAACAAAACTTTCTCAAAAACAAAATACAAAAACCACAAGGAGTAAACCAAAGTCATCCACAGGAGCAGGGAGACAAACCACATACCACCACAAAGACAAACTGACTACCATAGACAATGAACCGACAAGGGACTGAGGAAAAACACAGAGACTAAATAGACAAGGTTAATTGGACACAGGTGAGACTAACAAGACAGGTGAGGACAATCAGGGTAATCACACAGGCGGGAAACTTAAAGAACAAAGAGCACAAGACGAGAATACTAGAGGACAAGTACAATGTAAAACCCAACACTGACACCACCAAAACCAGATATACAAAATAAAACAGGAAACACCAAAGACTAGACTTAAAACACAAAACAGGAAATAAACTTACAGGCAACAGGGAAACACACTTAAGACAAACATAAACCAAGGGAAACAAACAGAACACTAAGGGAAACATAAAAACTAAAAAAAAGACAAAACCAAACCAAATCATGACAGGATTTTACTGATACCTGTAAAATAAATTCAGAGGTTTCTGAGCTACATGTCTTGCAATGCCATTCAATAGGTGTCCCAGACTGACATAATTAAAGGTTAAAGTGAGTATAATACAGTAGATCTCCTTCAAATGTTCACAATTATAAAGATAACAGGGGTGCTATGACTTTACATATACAAGGTGCATTATACATAAAGCTAATACCAGCATTCTTCTCTAACTGTCAAGTGTTGTTTAGGAATATTTAATTTATCAAACTTCTAATCTGATTGTGGGAGCACAAAATTTAACCATGCTTGTATAGTGATGTTCAGGGTCCCTCGGAGTGCTCTGTAATGTATATGGATAGGCTTAAAACGTAAACTATTAGTTTCATAGCTTAGCTTTTTTTTAACATAATTTAATATTTTTTCACTGTGTGCATCTAATCTATCTAATATGTCTACTGTTTTTTCTCATAAAATAAGAGGCTTCTAAGTGGTTCCTATATTAAAAAAATACAGATGCAAAGGTGTTCAAGGTCAAAGATTTGGGAAACTTGTTAAATATATATTCATAACTGCAGGGCTTTCTGAACATTGTGATATTTTAATATTCATGCCTTATTATCTGTGCCTGAAAATCATAGATGATACTATCTGTGTGTGATGAGTCACAGAGAGCATGCACAAAATTAAGTATAAGAGGGATGAACAATTTATCAAGTATGAAAATTTCCACTGAGAGTAACTTCACACATTTTTTATTCACTGCTATCTCCTGCCAAGGGCATACAGTGCAGTGTATTTTAATTTGGGGGTGTTTATAATTGATTTGTCTATGAGTAAGAAAGTCCACAATGTGTCTCTTTTTGTGCACAAATTCACAAACATGTACATATATTCACACACCTTTTCACTGGCAGTAGCTGACACCCACTTCAGACAGCCTTTCTGAAGGGACAACATTGCATCCTGTCTGCGAGCTATGGTGAGATGAGGCCCCTGGCTCGCTGTCACACAGATAATGCGTATTTTGCTCGACTTGAAAAGAAACAGAAAACTGCAAGGCAGACACAGGTCACAGTTTGGGGGTGAGTGCAGTCCTAATCTCTGCTGTCAGCCATGTAAAACTCTCTCCTTCCCTTGACCATTAGACCCCTCTTCTTTTCAAGATGACACACCAAAACACACTAAATGCCCTGTTCTGTGGGAGACTTTGTCAGCATCTTCACACGCTCTCACTTTCACCCACTCCCCATGTGGCCAGTTCTGACAGCCAGTCCCATGCACTAAAAGACCCCGGCAGAGTGCTCCATCCGTCGGCTGTTCAGACTCAGACATATTCTTTAGTTGTTCTCTGTCTCTCTCTCACTCTCTCTCTGGGTTTTTCTGTATTTAAAACCCAGCAATCTGTTTACTGTAGGATTACTGCTATTGTATGTTTCAAATTTGACAGCTGCTTCATTCAACTCCCCAGTGTGGAGGCTGCACGATAAGGCCGATATGGGTTTCTAATCTTTTCCCTGCCTAAATCCTTTCCAAATCTTCTATTTCTTTCTCCCTCCCCATCATTCCTTACTGCGAGATTAGAACATTTTCCAGCACACTTCTTGGCTTTTGGCGCAGAGCTTGCTGGAACACTCCGGTAGGACTGCTAATGAAGGGAGATGTTCCTTTGACAGCTGTTGCATCTGACGCAAAGGTTCCTGTATAAAGGGCACAATCAAACACCCTCCACAACCCCATCTCCCTGTATGTGGGCGTGTGTAGCACACATTGACAGCATGCTAAAAATAATTGGGTGACTGGTAAATATCACTCATAGAGGCAGAGTTTGATCTCTTCAGGAAACAGTTTCATGGAGGGCTTTTTGGAGAATATTTTATATTGAGACATAGAAACAGCCTTAAAATGAACTAACAAAACAGGGATGTAATGTTACCTAATGTGCTTTATTCTGCTTGAGGCCCTTTCTCACCAAAAGGGCTCCATTCACAGTTTGTATCAGCTGATTAATTCAGTGTAGATCCTGCAGCTTTCCTGTTGTGATTCCTCTGAGAGCCCTTGCATCCCATAAGACGCAATCTCCTAAAAATGTCCGTTTAGGCAAGACTTCAGGGAAACTGATTAATATTGGTACAGTGGAGGCATCTAGCAAACACATCCATCACAACTCTTACAAAGTACGACTAAAGTCTAATTGTATAGGACATTAGCCAATGCACATGGCATATTCTTCTCTACTGTGAGGAGCCAGCCTCCAATTATGAATAAATCAGAGTATCAGAAATGACAGGTTTTCACTGGGACTTATTGCTGATGGCAGCTGCATTGTCCTTTAAAACCATTCACTGCAGATGATCACAGTGAAGTCTAATTTATGACATCATGACATTTGAGACTGATTCATTGCCGGTCCCGTCCCGTCATCCACATGGAAATACTCCAATTTCACAAAGACTTAATATTGTTATGCCGCTGTTGGAATAAGTCTTACCTCTTGTTTGCTTTCTGTCACCCTTCCAGTGTTTGCTCAGGCTTGAGGAGTCTAATCTACCACATACAGGTATGCTCTTTGTGTGATTTGTCAACACATCCCATGACTGTGTTGTAGAAGCACTTCAACCCCTTTTGAGACAGCTTCAAACAACAGCGAATGAACTCCTTCACAAAAGAAAATAGACTTTGCTGAACACAAGCCTCTGACGAGTGTCAGACATCCCTGCATAAGTGTCATTTGGGTGATTTACAAGCATAACCCAAGGCTAACGGCTCCTTTGATGTGGAATAAAGAAATCCAAAGATAACAGAGGAACGCTGTACTCTCTATCCAGGGATTGTGAAGACCAGAGTTTCCTTTTTTTATTGTGGAATTTGTTAAAGCACACCTCTGCATAGTTACACGAATAAATAACACGTCCCATGAAAATCAATGTTTGTTTAATTCGCTGTTAATGGGGGACATTTTTCAATGCAGTATGACTATAATTAAGGCTTTGGACAGTAAATATTGTCAGCTTTAAAATGGCGACGAATAAAAGGATAGTTGGATGAAGAACTTTTATGATCACTCTTTGCAGGAATTGAATTAAGATTGACTGTCACTCAGGGGGTGTTATTACCATATTGTTTGCGTCTATTTCTGAGAATGTAAACACAAAGCGGAAGTACCTTAACAGCAGAAGTGGAAAAAAAGAGTTGGTCACTGAAAGGCAGCAAACCCGAAAGAAAGGAAGGAAGAAAGAAAGAAAGAGAAGATTATTTCTACAATCAACTTCATGTGTAGAAACTGAAAGCACAGATAATGAGCTCAGCTTGAAAAGGCTCAATGCTTCCTGTGAAGCAGTAAACAGCCATGTGGTCAATGCCTTTAGATTCCATTGGAAAGCATTGTAACAGCTGCATCCTACATGAAAAATGTCATATAGAGTGGACCACTAAATCTTTCTTTTGTACACATTCTATCCAAACATGACAGCACTGAGCAGATTTACACTCTGCAATGACAATCCATAAAATATTGAGCCTCTTAATCAGCAGAATGGAGCAGCTTTTGACTGCCAATTCAGGACTTTTGGACGACAGATGCGTGTTTACCACTGTAATATCCTCAAACCTGTCTGTCCTGAATGGAACATCTCTCATCATTTGTCTTGTGTTGACATGCGATTGCGTTTGTGGACCAACTCTCAAAGCAGGCATGGCAAGAATTAATGTTGTGATGTGAAACTACTTGTTCTCCTCAGCTTGTCTTTTCCAAAATATGAAGAAGACGAAAAAAAATGAGAATATATCTTTTCGTATTCTTTATATTCTTTTTTTCATGGAGACCCTTACATATTATTATCAGTTAAAGGGAAAACAAACCATCCTACAATGCGTGACGCAGTTTGAGCATCTGGCTTTGTTGATATTTTTATCCTTTCATAGCTCTATCTTTATAATATAACTGTGGGATTTATATTATGTTACTTTTTCCAAATATGGAGCTTTGAGTATGGACTCATTTTGTATGGTCAGCAGGGAAATAAGATCACAGCTCCCACAACCTAATAATGGAAATAATGTGCATGATATGACCCAAAAGTTTGGAAAACCATATTACAAATGCACAATTACAAATTGCATTAAAAGTTTCTTGCCACAATTCTCATATCCAGAATTCAGACCTCTGGGAATCTCCAGGAGCTTAAATAATGAGAACAACATTCAAAACCGAGTCATGTAAATGTAAAGTTACATATCCTGGGAACACAGGTTTATTTTTAGAAACAGGTTCACACAAAAATGACCCCTTCAAGTCAAGCAAAATGTCAAATTGGCTTCAGAGTCAATCCCTATTTGCTCAAATTCTTTGTACTCTGACACTGCAATTCATTTTCAGTACTGATGAGGTAGCAGCCATCTGGCTTTCTATTGTCACATCAGACCTGCCACTTCTCACACATATGGAACATAGTTGTAATTAAGGCTATTAGGAGAGGCAGGGGTTTAATCATCTGACACTTTGAAGTCCGATTCCTCTTCTTTACATTCAGTGTAAACTTTAACATACATTTATTTCTGTTCCCAAAGCAGAATACAACTTGTGTTTAGTGGTGATTCTGTTAGGGCCCCTCTGCAAAAATTATTTGGGGTCCCCACCAATCACTATTTTATCCACAAGTGTCCTGACACTCTTCCTCTTTTTTTTTCTTTATCATTTTCCTTAGTGATGTTCATAATACATTAATAAGAAGCAATGAGAGTCAATTGATCCATTAGTTGAGTTTCCTACATTGTGAAATGTGCACATTTTGAGCTAATGTTGTGGTTTAAAAGTTGTCAGCTTTTCAAGGGCCCCTAACGTAACACATTCTGTAGCAACAACCATGATGAGCTCCCACTGACTCCTATGGAACGCTTTAATCTCAAGAAACCGGACAAACAAACAGTTCAACCTTTAATGTGTGATGTGTAAAATTGTTGTCACTGTCAAGGGTCTGTTGATTCAATGCTGTTGTTAATATCAGGCTTACATTTGTGCCGCTGTATTGAAACATTGCAGCAGACTCCTTCTCCCTCTCCTTTATAATTATTTGTTATTTTCTTTCAGTTGCTGCTGTATCCCTCTTGAACTGCACTATTAAAGGAACCACTTCATCATGTATTAGGATCCCCAATGCAATTAAGATGAATCACACACTGACACCACCATTTCAATGCAATTTTTAAGAAAATCACTGCTTTGGAGACTAGTAAAATCCTCTCACCCCACTGCTGCTTTTTCATTAGTTTTTCAAGACAAAGAGTTCGATTTAAGTGCTGACTGCACATTTCTGTGCAGCGTACACACTCTGTTTCACCCGCTTGTCTCCTTTCCATACTCTTTCACTTTTACTCCCTGCCAATCTTTTTTCCCTTACCACTACCACCTCACCGCCTGCCTGGACTCCCCCCCACCTCCCCACACACACTTGCCCATCAGCCCCCCCACTGCGCTGCACCGCTTTCTTCCTGCAACATTTGTCTCTCATTTGGAATGAAGAGGAAATGCCTCCCTGTGGGCTCACAAGTGGCCCATCCTGAGGGCTGGCTGAGATTGATGCCTGTGATCCAGCTGTGCTGATTTACTCCCTGCACCCACAGGGGAGTGGGAGATTACACTGTGCTCTGCTGGAGAGGACGAGAGGCAGAAAGACAAAAAAAAAAAAGTGAGGGAGAGCAAGACGGACGTCAGGTGGTGGATGAGCCCCTTTGGGTCCTCTATTAGCACTCCATCTTCATGTCCCAAACCACTCCTTTCATTACCTCTCAATCTAATTGCTCTGCAAGAGCTGCGTTTGATGATCACCTCTCAAGCTTCTTCAATTTTTTGCACAAGAAGAACCAAATATAAATTGAGAATACACACGCTGGGATTGTAATATAAAAGTGCAAAAAGATTAGCTATGCTCCCCGTTTGGAGTCATAAGTCAATAAATAATGATGTTCAATAAGGCAAAAAATAAAACATGTCATGCCTGACCATTCCCCCTGTGGTGCAAAAACAATCTATATCTGTTATCTGAATATTGATTCTTACATTATCCTCTTGAGGTCATCTGTGTTCACCCAACAGGCAAGGGTGTCTTAAATTTACCTTGTCCTATTTTGGATCATTGGCCCCTCCTCAGCATTCTACCTCAAATTGGATGTAGTAACTGATTATAGGTCACGGACCAATGATAACAATCGATCACTTCAGCGCCTCACATCGAACTGCAAGTGATCCATTACAGTGAGACACAGAGTGATTTAAAGCCCATGGCACTTAAATCTATTGTATCCCTCCAACTTTAAAGTAACAATATGGTGTCGTGAACAGACAGTGTTTTATTCAGTGTCACCTTGAAAAGAAAATGATTTAATATCATGCAAAAGATGACATTGTAAGCTTTGTCTTTGAATTCCCCAGATGTAACAGAATGACTTGTTTACTGTAAATGACTTTAACTTCAATGTGTTTTTGCTGTCACAGTTATTTCTTACTGTTTGCCTTGCAATGAGAGCCTGAATGTTAAATGCAGATTAATCTTCCCATCTTGGCACTAAAAGTCCAGAAAAGAAAGGCTTTGTTTTGAGCATTTATTGACACTTTAAATCTTGCTGCCTGCCAGAGCATAATCTGGTGGGCTGCACGAAAATGTACTTTTCCCTTTGAGTTTTACTTCAGTGAGTTTATGCACTGAATTTATGGTTTTAGAAAAATAAGCTGACAGCTCTCCGCCTGCTCTGCCCATTTCACCTTTAACAAGATACACACTGGCACTGATATAGTTCCTTGGAGGCTAGGTGACACACAAAAACTATTAAAAAAAAAGAAAAAAGCTTTGTGTTTATGTAACATATATGTAATGTATGTGTGTGCAGAATCATTCTATGCTCATATGCATATGTGATCATTATGCATTTAAGAGACAAAGCAAATCCATGGCGAAGGACTGCTTTTGCTCTTAATTCCGTATACACAGAGATTTATAATGGCTCTCATGACCTTTAAGGAGGAACCCGTTGGTTTGTTTGTGGCTCAGGGGCCATTGATTAGGTGGCAAACAGGACAAATGACTTGATGGAACTTGCTGTGTGCAGTCCTTACATGAAAACATAGCCTCCCACTTTCTCAGGCATAGTAGGCTGTAGCTCTGCAATGCCCCATGTGCATTTCAGGTAAGTTCAGTACCAAGGATGATGAGAGGACAAATCCCTTTCTTTTTTTTTTCAGTGTTTGCATTAGTGTTATGATTTGGCCTCCAATGTGATCATGATCTTGTGCAGTAGATGTCCAATGGATTAGACAGCATTAGGGGGAATTTAACTATTTATTTTTTTACACTAAACCTTATATACAAATTTTTAATGACTTCAAACACAGTTTGGTTTAAAATTTTGACTGTAAATCGTAACAGCCAGAAGATATTTGCAAGCTGCAATAGCTGTAATTTTATCCATGTGGACTAATGAGCAAGATCTAAGTACAACCACAAAATCTGTTCATGTAAGCCACTGACATGCTCACATTTTAATCTTGAAGGCAGGGTAGGTAATTTTTGAAAACTAAAATGATTTTAAAAGTAGCATACTCTCCGTTTTCTGTATGCACCCATCCCCTCCCCTCTGTGCTCCCTCAAAAGCCACGCTCCTCACTTACATACTCTAGTGCCATTGGTCTATCAAATAGAGTGCCGACATTGGTCATCTGCTTCAGATGATGGATTTTTTTTTTTTTTTTTTTTTCAGAGCATGTGTGTTATTATTTACTCTCAGAACCTAAAGACAATTTCAACCAAGATCTTTAAAAGGGCGTCTGGAGAAAATGACCTACCCTGCCTTTAAATGTTAGATTTAAAAAAATAAATTATCCATTCAGAACATCTTTTTCTAGATCTCTTTTTCATCTTTTTTCTTTTTTGACCAACTGTCTACATTCAAACATGTAATTTTTTCCCTGTATAAATGTTAACTTATTATAACCTAAACCTAAATACAGGGAAGAAATTAGAAAAAAACTTTTAAATATTTTATGATTATTTCAGGATCTAACATAACACTTAATCAAAACAAAATAAGTATCATAAATACGTGCATTCACATGCACACATATTTATAGAAGTGGATGTGTATTCACTGTAACTCACCAGTATGTGTATTGACAGTAAAACCTCTGTTTGTTGTCCTCAGGCCCCTGATAACATTTCCTTCCTACGTACAGGCCAGATAAACTTAAAGTTTAAATCAAAGAACTATCAGAGGCAAGATTATTATTTACTTCCACACAACAAGCACAGTCAAGGTAAACTAAGATAAATGCGGGGCTATAATGGGAAAATGAGAAAACTGTATTTGTGTCGTCTTGAAAAGAAAGCAGATTGAATTGTTTGGCGTTTCAATTTTAAACCATTTTTCCAATTGCGATGCTAAATTGCACAGGCTGGACCAAGGAACAGGAAACCAAACACAGAAAAACAAGTGTTTAAGATTATGACTAAATAAGATTACAATACAAAGAAATTCAAATCGAAAACACATTGTTTTTGCCACTGCAGGCTTTTTCTTAGGCTTCGTTGCAGACAGATCTAACCACATGAATGTAAATCAAGTCTGAGCCTAATTCTGTAGGTTATACTTGGCAGTAAATATGTTAACTGTTGTCTGTACATTTTTTATATTTGATTGATTGTTTAAAAACGTACTTTGCATTTTGCACAAAATTGCCCTATGGGGCCTACAACAACACAAAAAAAGTAAACCCAATAAAACACATAATTAGATAGGCAGCACTGGCTTCTGATCCAACCCAAGCCCCCAACACTGTCTGTTTTGACCCTGGCTGCAGGGCAAGCATGTAGGAGTCAAAAAAGATCTATCAGCAAAAATGATCTTTATAACAATGTTCAACCAATGCTCAAAGAAAAGGAAAAGTGGTGGCTGAAGCCATGCTTCTGATCCTGGCTGCAGATTGGCTTTCGTAGTCATCCCACAGGTGCAGCCGATCAAGGGTTGATTGGCGTACAGAGGTCAGATCGTGCTTAAAAGAAAATCAAACCCAGGTCAGGTTTGCAAATATCACTCCTATTATTTACTATTAAAATATTTCATTGTTGTTAGTTTTCTCCAAATGCAAAATTCAATTAAATTATTGCAATTAACTTTGTAAAAGATGGTTTTCATTACTTTCGTGTCATGTCCTGACTCTATAAAAAAGGGTGCCAGGCACGCCAAAGTTTTGGCATTTGGATAGAAAGTGACTCAATCAGACTCATTAGACCAGTGGATTGGTTTCCCTTGATGTGGGTGTGAGGGGTCAGCAGCAGTGTGACTTTTTTTCAACACCAGTAGAGGGCATTAACAAGTCAATGGAGCAGAGGCTGATTACAGCAGGACATTCCCACTCGAATATGCACATCACATGGACACCAGTGAAGGCTTTACAGGATGCATATGTGTACTTATTGATGAAGGCCATCGTTATTTTGTCAACATCAAGACAAATCTATAAAAATCTTTAAAAACAAAACATATCTGAAGGGATTAATCCTACACAGTCAGCGTATTATTATTGCACATGTTCTTTTGTTCTTCTTTGTAACACTAACCAACAGAGTTCTTCAAGTTTTTTTTGTTGAATTATTTAAAATGCATATTGAATTAATGTTAATGTGTTTTACAAATTCAAGCACTCCTGTTTTTATTAAAACAACTAGGCGAGAATGAAACATGAATAATGGAATCCAAAGTTAAATCATGTTGTATATCTAGTCCATGTTTAAATATCGACTGTATATACATAAAGCAGTAATATTGCTTGGTGGCTTTTCTCTCCCCCGAGTGTGCCATTTCATGTAATTACGAAACACACATCTTCTGTGACAAAGCTATCATAACAAAAGCTTTGCACAAGAGGGTAGAGATATCCCGTGGAGTCGAAACGAGTGGAGGGCAGAGATCCATTAGGAGGGCCGTAAACATGTCCTTCAGTTATTCATTCATTCATATCCGCACATATTACTCTCCACCAAACTCCTCTCCTGCCTATTAATGGACTTCTTGACATTCGTTTTAGGCTGCTTAGTTCTTTAATCTGTGTCTGCCGCTGCCCAGTTTATGGGGTAGAGAAAATCAAATAAACAGATGGTAATCTGACTAAATTAGAACAAGCGACTCTTCCCAGCACTAAATCCTGCATTATCTATCACATGCCTGTGTCTGTTTCTCCTCATGCTTCCTATTTCTTTTGTTTTTTTCTTTTTCAGAAGAAAGCTCTTGTTCACTGATGGTTACAGTTACACATGCAGCTGTATTTCTTGTGCAGGTGTTATCTGAAATAATTTTGTGGATTGCATTTAAAGGATGTGTTTGAATTTTTATTGCACAGCCTTTGCATCATGCAAGAGCTTGTCTCAGTGTCTATATCTGTTTTCTGATGTTTACTTTCACCTTACCAATGTGCACAAACATTTTTTTTTTTTGATCAAAATTTGATTTGTGTTTTACTTTGAATTGAGTACAGTATATGTCTCTCCACGAATGTGCAGCACCGTTTACTCTGTGTCCATGTGACAGTCGGGGGATGTTTGCTGTTATTTTGCCTGCGTTTAGAGCAAATATCACCACATCCCAGCTGAGGAGGCATTACAGGCTGTTGATTTGAGCGGCTCACGGGACTCACTATCGTAATCTGCGTCTGTTCTTAGGTGTGTTGTACAGGTGGCCGTTCAGGAGAAAGAAGCTGGGGAATTTGGTTAATTAAGCAGGGTAAACAGCAGATAACTGCAAGCCATCCTGATGGGACCACAAACGCCTCACGCTGCAGACATCATCAAACGTTAAATAAAAAATGCCATCAAGATATGTTTTGTCTTCTGTTTGTTTGTTTGGTTCCTGTTGTTATTCACGTGTGTATTTTTTTAATGTATATTGTTTGCAGGGAAATGTATTTTTAGACTTTTGCTGTTTGCTTTATGTGAGTTCTTACCTGTCATCCTTGATAAGGTTCTCCTCTTGGAATGAAGGATGCTGGTGTACAGTTAACCATAAAGATAATGCATGCCACAAAGACGGCTTAAATTATTCAGTGCAACAAGAGGCCACTAATTGACCCAAAGATTTCCTGCATGCTTTCAAATGTGAAACAAAAAATAAAACTGTGTATATTATCCAAGCGTTTTAGTCAGACATCATGATAAGGAAACACATTTTTGTCATCAAAAATCTTGTCTTGGATGCATAGATATCTGCCAATGAGTGATTGAATTGGTAATATCATGGACTTTTGAGCAAAAGCATGTTCTGTCAGCAGTGGTATTAAAGACTATGGACAAGTTATCTAAACTGACCTTTAGTGACACTTGATGGAGTTGTTAGATTGCATAGTTTCTCCAATTTAGAGGTAATAAGTTTCTTGGAAACCGATCGTATGCTGTGCCCTTTTCATGGTAACTTGTTCAGCATGCCAAACATTAGGGTAAGGTGTGTATTTTATTCTAAGACTAACTAGGAAAAGTCTGTTTTAATGTATGTTATCCTCTTGGTCAATTTGATAATCTCAGAGCTGGCAGTCTTTTTCTGATTACTTAAACAAGATTAAATTAAACAAAAAAATGTCTCTACCCAATAAGGTTCTCCATCCAAATAAATAGATTATATCCAACTGACTTTATAACTAAACCCTATGAGAAATAATGAAAGATTCAATGACAATATACTTTAAATCTTTTATATTGCTTACATTTGTAATATTTTAAGAAATGTTCATTGACTTTATTTTTTAATCATCCTGTATCTAAAAGAGAAGTCTAATGTCTTAACTGATACCATTTGTATGCGTGTAGTATTCTTGAAAGACAAAGCCCTTCTGCTTTCTTCTACTGTAAATGCATAAATGCATGCATTTAAATGCAGGGTAGATCATTCTCCCCAGACACACTTTGAAAATTTTGATTAAAATGTAAACATAAAAACTTTGACCAATGTTGGAACTCAGTACACAATTTATAAACCAATCAAGCCTATCTTCCCCATACATGCATGAGCCCACACTCAAAGCGTGAGCTGAAATCTGCTTCACAACTGATGGCACTAGAGCATGTAAGGTAAGTGAGGGGCGCTGCTTTTGAGGGAGCACAGAGGGGAGGGGGTGGGTGAATAAGGAAAATGGAGAGAATGGTACTTTCAAAATCATGCCAGTTTTCTTGTTTTCTAGTGTTGAATACGGATGGACACTTTACATAGCAGCTACTGCATTTCAGTGTGTCAATGGGTAGGCATGACCTGTGCTTTGAGAAGTCAATATATTAGAACAAGGTTATACAAGCTCAACAAGCTCTATTTACCATTTAATTATACAGACTGCATATTATTTTATCAATGCCAAGCCAAGTGACGTGTTTTTTAAAAGACCGCCTATGAGTGATAGATCACAAGGTAATCAGTATTCATTCAGCCTATCTGGTTATTAACACCTCAACATTAGTTTTAAATCTGATGCTTCATTTTTTTTCTGTGGTAGTTCATGAATTAATGTAATGCATGTGAAGCATGCTGTAGTAGACATTCTATTTTCGTATAAATTCATCTCTATTGAATATGAATAGCCTTTCCTATGGCCAGTGTGGTATGCTATTACTTGCACATCCAATTGAAAGCTACTATATCCCATTGCACAGAGATCTAATCAGACCATCACAGCATAAATGTACCAGTAGGCTTCATGATATGGTATATTTAAATACAGTATCTAATACACTATCTCCAGCTATAATAGGACCCGCTCTGTGCTACTTTCATGGCTTTATTTGTCATACATAAAAAGAGACTGTGGTCTGTTTTAGAAATACCTTGTGCATTTGAATAAGGCAGATTGTATCACACATTTTTACCCTGTATAGTAAAAGCCTAGATTCATGGAGTAACCTTCCAGTTAACTGTGGATGATCTATAGTCTTATCGAATGTTTGTCTTAAGCCATGCATGGTCACACAATACCTGATGGAATTTAATTCCTATATTCCCTGCAGAAAAAGCCAAGTGAGTTCAATGTAGAACTTTAACCAGAAACAAATACCGAAATGTAAAATATTCAGAAGCAGTTATAGAACAATGAGTCATGCAACATAGGCACCAATTTATTGATATCATTTTTGTCTATTTCCCCAATTTTTCCTATAATTCTCGATTAGTCATCCTGCCATATTTGGTGATAAACCATGCAACCTATACATAACTATCTTTCAATAGACTCACACTCAACTACCAAACAACGGCAATTGTTATTTAGCAACACATTATAGAGGTCAATGACTCAGACCAGATGATAGTCTCCATCTTATCAGATGCCCGGGGCAAAGCTGACCCCTTCCGCTCTCTCCTTCCATCCTTATCAGAGCCACAGTAAATGTGCTCACCAGGCTGTGAAATGAAAATCATTGATGGTCCCTCAACATCAAAGAACAGCCTTCCCTCTCCCCTCTGTGCCTCATTCATAGGCATATTGAAAGCCATAAAATATGACAATTCTGCTATATCATTCAGGTTTAAATTCCCCATAATTGCATTAAGCCAATCATATTTCTTTTTACTTGGTCTGTTCTTCTTCCCTCATGGAGCGCGTATAGACAGTGATGCATTAGCTCATATCAGTGTGGTAATGAAAGGACCTCGGTCTCCACTGAGGTTACACAGTGACCCAAATTAACAGTAAGTAGGTAGAGTAAGGTGTGTGTTTAGATTTGTGGGTGGATGCATGTTAGAACGGGGTTTAAAGTAAGACTTGAAGATAAATGATGTTTTAAAAAGTGTTAAGAATTACACCTCCATATCAATAAGAAACAATCAGCTACATTTAATATGGCCATACCATTACTGACAGTATCTGTACCTCTTCAAAACATACAAGCCTAAAGGCTCAAATTCTTAGACTGAAGTGTACAAACATTGTGACTTAGATTTGGTTGTATTCTGTGCGAGTGATTTTTTTCTGGCACATGGAAGAAAGTGGCAGGCATCCAGTCTAATGTGGCCGGGCATGATAACTGTGACATGGCCCAGGTTACGCTCTGACCGCTCGGTCAGGCTGTGAGATTTGGCAGGATTACCAGGGAGGAAATGCTGCTGTGGGAACAGTGAAAGGGGAGCAGGGCAGGTCCTGTAAAACATGCAGCTGGAGTTTCATATAGATTAGACATACATGACCACTGTCAGCAGTGCCAAAGCATTTACGGACATTTTGAAAGAGGATTAGAAAGTGAATCCCTTTGCTCAGTTTCTGGTGAAGGATTTCTCAGGGAAATTACTTTTCATTCATTTTCTGCGGCACATTACAATGTTGTTCTGAGAATGTGAAACGTGTAAACAGGCTTATGAATAGCTTAGGCTGCAAAAGTGTATATGCCATAGTGTTTAATACAAAACATAGAGGATTTTACTGCTGTGGTTATATGTGATTATTTATCTTACATTTAATTGTTTAAACTCTTTTGTTATGTATCATGGTTGAAGCTGTAATTCCATGATTTTCTGTGTACCATGTCAGATGACACTAGGATTGGCTCCAGCTGCCATGACCCCCAATGGCAATGAAATGAAAGACTTGGAATCAGACTCTATAAGTTTTCAATGTTTTAGCTTGGCTGTCTGAACACCTGAAAACTTTTATGATTCGTAGATGGCTCTATTTTAATCCACTGTGCTGTGTTTTTTGTGAACTGTACTTTTGTATCTCTTTTTGTCTCCGTCTGTAACTTTGTGTTTTTTTTTGCTGCTGCCCGTCATGGCCAGGTCTCTCTTAGAAAATAGGTTTTTAATCTCAATGGGACCAACCTGGTTAAATAAAGGTTAAGTAAAAAATAAATAAATAAATAAAATGGCCAGTATAGCTGATCAAAGGAAGGAGGAAAGGAAAGGAAAAGATGGTTGAATGGTTGGTTGGCTGGATGGGAGGATTTCAGCTGGGATTGGTGCCAGCTGCCATGACCCCCAATGGCGTAGCCAGTATAGTTGATCGAAAGTAGGCTGGAAGCCAAAAGAGAAGGAATAAAGGAATGAAGAAGGAAGGAGGGAAAGATGGATGGATGGGCAGATTGATGGATGGAGCAGTGCAAATGCAATACATTGTCAACCATAATGTTTCGGTGCTGTACTGACATTAACTTCTTGGTGTTGTTGGATAGAAGTTGCCTATTATATCATTTTCCTAAATGTTGTAAAAAGAAATCAGACTCCTGTTCATAGTTACCTCGGATTTCTCCACACATTCTTTTTGATGGGATGAGAGGAATGACTGGAGGCGTCTCTTTCAGGTTAACAGAGTTTATTAACCAGATGAATCAAGAATGCAAATTACAGAGTCTCTGGGTTTGAGCACTACGTGTTCCTGACGACAGAAATACTGGATCAGTTCACAAAGTCTGAACCTTGGCTATTTTTCCATGAACCCTTTATATACTCTAGACAGAGATTATCCAAATTGTGCATTTTCAGGTGTGTTGTTTCCTTTCACCGATTGGGGCAGCTTCCCTCTGTCCACTCCTCTAGACACTCCATCTGTAGGAAGAGAAACCTCCTACCTATAGTCTGTCTCTTGTCAAGAACCTGACATCGAGCCTGGTAAACAATTCCTTTTAGGAGATGATCATTGAAGTGGTTAACTGTCAAGGCTACCACTAAACCTATATGTAACAAAGGGTGAGTGATTAACGATGAAGGGCCACGTCAAACACATGTAGGAATGTGTGATCACTCCCGTAGGCCCTCTTCACACAGATACCTCCACACACTGATAAGTCAGACGGCAAGATCAACACACACAAACTCAGAACAAAACATGACAAAATAACCGGTACAACATCACATAAGCAAAATCCTTCATACTGTGGATGTCAAAACATTCCTTTATACTAGGTGATCTAGGCCTTACCTGAGTTATTCAACAACACTTGAGTATAAGTAAAAAGGCCTATTACTCTAACAGTGTTAAACACATTAAATCTAGATTAATGTAATGTATGTTTATTACAATCACACTTTTTAAACATTGTTTTATGTAAAAAAAAAAAAAATCTCCACATATACAATATGACATCAACTCATCAATCTCTGATTTACATCCTGTTGTTCTTTTAACCTTTTTTTTCATCTAGACTGTTTAGTATTCAGCATCTGATTGGAAGATTATCTCTTCTTTTCTCTTCTCACACTGTTCTGAATTAACAATGTCAAATTCCCCAGTTAATTTTGTCACGCACCTCAATCGGCAGTGCCAATTTTGTTGTTAGTAGATGCACTTTTACAATCATGCCATTGTTACATGATTTCTTGGTTCCTCTTGTGAGCCTAAAATCACATAGCCTGAATCTAATCCAATCAGCCAGACACATGCTGACAAAACCAAACATTTACACAACCATGCACACACTATGATCAGGGGATCAGAGCTACTTCTCTGGCCCTGATTACTGTTGGTGATTGTCAGATTGTTTTTATACTCACTTAAAAAGTTTGGCAACGCTGTTGTTGCCAAACTGCTACTCCTTCTCCAACAGGTCCTTGTACACCTCATGCAGCAACTTCCAGGGTTTATTTTTTGTGTGTGTGTGACATTTTTTTTCTTTTAAAAGGAATGTGAAAGTAGAAATACAGTACAATGTGTCCAAGTAAATTGGTGTTCTGGTTGCTTTTGTGTCAGAGAGTCATTTCATAAAAGAAGAACATAATGTATTTCTTTGAACCAGGCAAGACATTTTAACAGTTTGTTTTCTGCAATATATTAACATTGACCTCTTACCTCTTTTGTATGAGGGTGTTAGATTTAGACCCCAGCTTCTTCTGTGCACGTCTGCTGATTCCCTCTACAATACAATGCATACATAATTAGTTATAACGGTTCAGTGGCATAACTCACAGATGAGCCGAGCAATGAAAGTGTGCAGCCATTTAAAATGCACATATGTGCAGCAATTTAAGCCTGAATTTAACTCAATCTTGAACATATAATGGAAGGTAAGAGAATACTTGTAGGAGTGCAAAGAGGGTATTTGGAAACATTATTTTGATGATGCTTAGACTGAAGGTTTTGTGCTTTTGCTCTCTGAATGCTAATGGAATTTTCTAGTTCACTCATAGGGCGTCAAATAAAGCATGATTGCTTTGTACCGTGCCAGAGCATGATCCCCCCCCCCCCCCCCCCCCGCTTCTCTGCATTCACATTAGTAACATTGTTCAAAACAATGTGATTTTTACTTCTGATACATCAACAATAACATTCTTCCAACACACACATCTACCATGCAGCTTAGGGCTGGTTCACACGACAGGATTTTGAAAATCTGATTCCCTAAACCTTAGTGACCACACACATAACGATAAATTCCAAAGTCAACAAACGGACGAAGAGGATGCAATGGCGATTGTTGGTGCTGTGTTTTTATCTGAAAAAAAGTGTTAAAAAGAAGAGGTGCTGGTCAAAGGAGTGGAGACAAAGGGAGCATGGATTGTACTTGATACATGATGATATGGAGGTGAGTTGTTGTTGTTGTGCTCCTGGTGTTTCCTCGCAACAGCCACAGTCAACAGGCTCGTGCATGTTTTTTTCCTCAGAGGACACTGCACTTGAGAAATTGGGCCAAAATAATCCAACATGTTGAATATCCCCGATTTGAGATCAGAGCGGTCCCGACATTGTTCCGAGCAGACGAGAGCAGTCTTAACACGCCACACATGGATTATTTCATGAGATTATCTGACGATGATCGGGGCGTCTTTAAGATTATCAGAAGGGGAGAATCGGGGCCAAAATCAGTTTAATTATCCTGCCGTGTGAACCAGCCTTTAGAGAACAAAACGGGCTCTTGATGTTTGGATGTGATGGTTTTCGAAGCGACAGTCATATCAGTCCACTTCATTGTTTGAACATAGTTGTGTTCACATCTCCGGACTGTACTAGAGTAGACATTAGTCATGCTCCAGACCTCCTTTTCAAGAGGACTTAAGGCAGGTACCCGAGTATGGTACGTTTATGTTGATATGATCACATGAACGGGACTTGGGGGTCAAGCGTACTCTGTTCCTAGGCCTGGTCCCTAATGTGAAACCAATAGGTGTCATGATTGGGGGAAAGTCCCAGGTGTGGACCCAGGGGTTTCTTAAAGTTATCCAAGAAGGATAACCACAGAAATCTGTGGTGGCCTTAACACTAAATGGCCTTAACACTAAAACAAACAAAAGTTATTCATTTTGCCACGGCTGGACACAGCTAACCCAAATGCAACAACTCAGGTCAACAGGCAGTTTCAAATCTGTTTAATCAGTCAGGGTCGGTACACAAAAATCCAGGCAAAGGTATCAAAATCGGCAGGCAAAGGACAAGGTCAAAAAACTAACAGGATCAGATCAGAAGACTAGAAATAATGCTGGAACACTAACACAAGGAACAAGACCAACTGGCACAGAGTGAGGGAAACACAGACACTATGTCCTGAAAGGGAGGTGGAGTTAACAAGACACAGGTGAGACACATGAGGTAATCAGCAGAGAGGGGAAACACTGGGGGAAGGGCATGCAGCCAACAGACCTGAAACGAGACACAGGGTAAGTATCTAAGTAAAACACAAACACGAGACATGAAACATGAGGGTAAACAGAAATAAACAGATAACTTAACCCGTGGATGTGACACATTTGTGTTTATGAACACACAGACAAGAAGGGACACTGCAGTGAGAACCTCTCACGACCTCTGAAGGTGAGATAATAAGTCAGCACAGAGTGCTTCAACTCAAGGGCATATTTAAGTTTGACACACCTGGTCTAAATCAGGGCCAATCAGTCCCACACACACCTGCCCCCACACAGAGCGATGATTACCCTCCCACACTCAGCGAGAGAACAGCGATCGCCCTCACAATAAGTGCATACAAAGAATTTGCAGGGGACAATGTTACTTTTATGCCCAATGTTACTTCCAGTACCTGAAAACTCCAGTCACACAGTATTATAAAAATGGAGCTCATTTCATGATGATGACATTTTCTACTTCATTTCAATTTACCTTGCACAGTCAAGCTAAGGGACTGAGGGCGCTGAAAATGCATAGGAAGAAGTGTAAGGTGCGTGTCCTTGAGTGTAATTTGTTTGCAATTTTAGTTGTCACCGTTCTGTTTTGGTTGAAACTGGGGCACAAAACTACAGCACAGCTTTATCAGAGACAATAGCACCAGTGTTTGTTTTGTCTGATAGAAAGTACAACAAAACAAGTAAGGAAGACCAAAACAAATTACTTGCAAAACCAATTACCCATGCACTATTTCTTTATTTTTTTTATTATTGGATTGTTTTTCTTATTAATGTGAATTATACTCCCATGTCATGCAGTAGCTTTGTTTTCTTTTGCTTAATTTCCGATTCCACACACACAACGAGGAACATCATTAGGATCCATGCAAATGTGGAACCAGCAGCTGCTAACAATGTTTGCAATTCAAAACAGTAACACAGATAGGTCAACTGTGAATATTTTTTACTGCCTTAAATTCAAGATCACATTGCTCTGAACACATCTGTGCAGCCTGCAGGACAGCACATTTGATAGCAGGGCTAACAGCAACACATAGAAACAACAGGTAACACAAACAGGCAACATTCTGACACCTTTTCAAGAAGAGTGTTCATTATACAGACACAATCCATCAATGACGGGACGCAAGAGGGATGCAAAGCCAACATGGGTCGTGGGTCCCCACTGTAATCTCACAAAGAATGGCAGCAGTGACAGAATGAGTTTTCTCCCCATTGAATAGCGAGACGGCTCTTTGTGTCTTTTTGATTTCCTCTCTTTTCAGATGATGTGCGGGGAAGGAAGGATCCCCTTTGTGTCAAGCCACAAGACTTAAAAGCAAAGTTGGATCTGGATGCATTTGGGTTGTGTGAGACGCAGTGAGAGAAATAGGGAAGAGTACACAATTCACAAACTGCCTAGATCCATGTTTTTCTATGATACCCTGCACAAACAATGTTTTCTTGAGAAAATAGCGTCACTGCAGCTAAGTTTGTTGACAGTTTGTTGAAAATATTGAAGACTGAACACAAAAATGACAAGATTATTTTACCTCTTACCGAGTTTGTTCTGTAGTGAACCCCTTTTTTCTGTCTGTACATAAACAGTTACTGCATAAAAAGGGGCCTTATTGTGCAGTGTAGCTCTGTGAAATTTAGTGTACAGTGGAAAAATCTAATTACCTCATAGGGCAAATGTTTGCCCTCATTTATTGTTTGTATCTCAATGACTGTGTCTGTCGTTTGAACCTGAGATGCAAGGTTAAAAAGACGAGATGATGAAGGATTGTGTTTAAGACCTTTATTAAGCTCTAGTAACAATCCACTTAACTTTTCACTCCGATTATATTCTCACGTATATTTTCATCCTATGATCTTTCCATGTGTTTCACCTGTTATACCTGCCATATTTGAGGTGTTTGTTTCATGTATGTAATTTTTTAGGGCTAAAGGATGGTTATATTCAACTTATTCAGTTCAGTATTGTGGCTCTATCATGCAGGGACAGTCTTAGCTCAGTCAGTATAGGTTAGGAACAGGAGGGTTGCCAGTTCAAGTCCTGGTGCAGACCAAATCTGGAAATTGGTCTAGTAGCTGGAGAGGTGCCAGATCACCTCCTGAGCCCTACTGAGGTGCCCCTGAGCAAGCCCCTATCCCACCCCCACCACAGAAATGCTTTCTCTGGGCAGCCCCCTCACTCTGAGATCTCTTCAAAAGTGCAAATCCATAGAATCCTGTTTGTACGTGTGTGTATTTCAGAATGTGTGTAGCATATTCGAAGACAAGAGTGTAAAACTGAACTTCCTGTGGCAGAATGAATACATATATCTTCTTCTTCTTCAAGACTGTCTAAGTTTCAGCAGACTTTTGTTGTTCAGTTCCAATAATCAGTTCTACTTTTCCTGACACCTCCTCGTTTTTGTTGCTCAAGAATGCTTGTCAGATCGAGGACTTCCTCTTCTACTTCTCTGTCTTGCTGTGATGGACAGTTACCACAGACTTGGCCTAAATGTGCTGTACAGAACAGACAAAGATGAGCCAAAAAGAACATAGAACTAGCCAAAAAAACTGAAATGGCCTAAAAGTTCTGCAGAACGACAGTTTGCCTCACATTTTATAACAATAAAACAGCTTGTTTCTGTAAAAAGCAGTAAAATGATCTGTTGGGGATTCAAATGTTTTTCTAATGTCAGCATTTGAATATTTCCATGCTCATATTTGCACATTAGCATTTACAGCTCACAGTTCAGAGTGGGAAAATTGGAACGTGTATTGTTTTTTAGGGTATTTGTAATACTAAAGTGTTAACCAAGTAAACATTTTGTTAAAATAAGGGGTTGACCAAATATGCAATCATCTTAAAAGGAAAAATATATTGCAATTTACAGCATAGCTATGCAATAGTGTTACTCAAACCACTAGCATTCCCAGAAGAGGATAGAATGTCAGCCAGTCAATTCAACATAAAAAAGATCCACATAAAAGTTTTGGATAAGCAGCAAGTTAGTTCTCTGTCATTTAGCTGACTCAAACCTTCAAACAATTGTTAACAATTGTCAATAAATGGACTTAAACTTTTATCAAACGTTTTGATTCTTCTGACTAAAAGTGTTCGTTTTTGTTTTTTTTGTCATGTCACATTAACGCCACATCCACATACTGTATAATGTGTCCACCAGTATTATCTAATCCCCTTCATACACATTCACATGCTCCTGACACAGATATGAGAGCATTTAGGGGTTCAGTGTCTGACCCAAGGACACTTTGACATGTGACTCCAGGATTTGAGGATCAAACCTCTCCACCTTCCAGTTGAAAGCGATCGACTCAACAACTGATTCTGCCCCAAAGTTAATACAGTTCACTTTAGGAATTAAACAAAAGCCATCCTGTTTTTTTAAAAGGTAATTTTGCCTATAATGTGTTGTGACTTTCTCATCATACACAAATGTGAGAGTATGTTTTTTTAACTGTTCCATTGATATAAAAACATCTGGACATATTATTTCCTGTTGTCAAGAACAATAAGCAATGACATGTCCCACTGAGGACATTCTTAATCTTTCTGTCATGACTGTTTATTTGTCATTCTGATGTATTAATTAAAGCTGCTAGAAGTGGGACATGGTTGAAAGTAATGCTACTTGAAGTACTTCTGGGAAATGCTTTCTATCCAGATATACCTTTTGCAATTTTTTCAAAGTTCAATGTATTATTCATTACTTACATGTTTACATAATGTTAAACAAATTAACAATGCTTTCATTTGACTCAGGTTTGAAGACATTTTTACATTATCCTGTCCTGCTTTTTAAAAGGACACACTCTAACAGGCCCTGCTGTCCTGTACTGTGCTTAAGCAGGATTGCCGCCTCCCCCTTCCCCGCTGGCCTGCATTCACATTTCTCCAGTAATTACGTGATCTCTGTGTGATTATTAAGCATGCTTAGTTTACAAGAAAGGCAGCCTGGAGATAAAAAAAAGGGATGCACAGTCTGCGTCCGCTCATCGGAGAATAACAGAGAACGTGACAGCTACTTTACTGACTGTCTGGCTTATTTTCATTTTCAGTCATTTTTGTCAGATACAGCCATAGTGTTCCCAAAGCAATACGTCTTCCAATTCTGCCAAGGCCAAGGAGGTTCCAAGGATTAGAGCACTCACACTAGTCAAACGTAGTGGAATTTTGAGGGTGAAACGTGCTTCGGCACGGTAGAGGTATGGAGTACGCCATAACATATATGGTACAAATATGTTCCAACCTGCGATAGTCATGTAGTTCCCTTCTGAAAACTTTTGAAAAAAAAATTCTTCAGGTCCAAAAAAAGAGTCCCAGGCACACTTATGTGGATTTATTAACCTCAATAACACAGCAAGAAGTTGCTAAATTTGCCAAGTTCCATGTAAGTGATCTCTCGGGGGAATTTCCCTTGACTGTGCAGGTAGAACAGAGGATGATTATACATATCACAATGGGGGGAAAAAGCTCCTCTGTTTAAGCCAGTTGTCACATTCTCTATGTGCTGCTCATTGCTGTTGTTCTTTGTCGCATTTGTTCTATACCTGTTCTGCCTGCCTTCCACTCCATCTCTGAACCATGACTTCAGATGCCTGCAAATTCCTGTTTGTTCCTCCTCAGAGGCGAGGAACTGAAAGCAAGGAGAGATGGCAGAAGTGCAATGAAGTGATAATTGATATCAGGAGAAGCGTGCCAGAGTGCATGGCTTTCAGAACATTAAGGGAATGAAAATGCAAGACTTTCTTCATATTAACAAATAAGCGACCAGAATAGAAACTCTGCTGCTTTTCCTACATGCTTGTTTGTGTCTAGTAAAATGGGATGTGAAGATGTATGCTATTTTTTTCTTTGTTACTTTTCAAACATAAGGGGTACCAGAAGGTACAAATCAAGTGTTGTGTTCATTGTAAATGATAATATTTTGTAAGCATTCAAGCCTGTGGTTTACTGACCCACATAAAGACATGAAAATTGAACAAAAATAAAAGTTAAAAACTGGAATATAATATAAAACTTGTAGCTGTTTTTCTTCCTTTTTACTTCTTGTGGAGTGACCTTTATATGGATGTCAGATGACTCAAGAGTGGTGAGGTGCTGCCATCTGGGATTCCCCTCAGGGTGCCATGAGTAACACAAAATCTGTGTTTTTTTTGGGTTTTTTTTTGCAAGTGCAAGCTGCTTCCTGCTGACATGTGACCACTGATGTTGTCAACTTTTATGATATTTTGATGTTCTGTTGAATTGATTTCAACTTTTAGGGGATTGTGGTGAGGAAAAGTTTAAAGAGGTTAGGGTTGGGTTTTTAGGTGTTTTCTTCTCCAGTCCTGCACACCTCTCTACCACTTGGAAGCTCTAGAGGAGCAGATGGCTTGGAATCACCCTGACAGCCCAGTGTCAGCCTGTTTCTTCATTTCGCCATCCAATCCAAGACTAGGTGTTAGCTCTGAATAAATACAGAAAGTGGCACATTGAAATTAGGCATGAACAATCTGAGGGCACAACTGAACTAGAATGAGAATCCAACAAGATACGGCTCAATCTAAAAACAGGTTAGCGCAGCAGGTCTCCCCCTCGAGGGACAGAGACCATTAAATTGTGACGGAGAGAACAAACACATTTGCTTTGCACAGTTGGTGTGAAATGCTTTTATTTATTTTACATCAGCTCTAGATGATCTCAGGATGTTCAGTTTTCTCTGTGATAATTTCAATATTCTCTCTCCAGAAAGCCAAATGAAAAGCAACGGGCTGGTGATGAGAGTGTAGGTACCATGAGCCAAGGAACCAATGTGCCAGTCATCTGATTATTATTAGAATCATTTTTGTTCCGTTGACTCATCAGGTCTAAGAGGATTTGCAAAAATGTTTCCAACAACACCTATCTTTGCTAGCAGTTGCATGGGAATCCTCGTTTATGATTTAACACCTGTATTTATCTTCACATTTTCTCAAAGAAAATCACAGTAGCCTTCCCTCAAAACTTATTTTTTAGCCAAATTACATCTCTGTCCTTCAACAAAGACAAAAACATGATGCAGAGACAGGCACTTGTTCTACAATGTGCTGTGTGCCTAGACAGAAGCCATTATCTTCCCACTGTGTCTACCAACAGGGTTTCTAAACTGACTTGAATATGTCCCCATGAATTGGCACCCTTGAATAAAGCAATTCTTTCATTCATTCATCTAATGAAGGGGAAGAGGGAAACAAATGGCAGCCCTTTGTTTTGCAATGTCAGAAATTTATGCTGAGACAGGCTTAAAGGGAAAAACATCCAAACATAAATAAATCAAATGAAGTTCAGGATGTAAGCGCAAGGTGAATAATGGTTAGTGTCAAGCCTCAAGAGAGGTCCGCCTGCGGGGCTGCTCTGTGGAGTGGCTTCCGCTGCAGACTCTGCTCTCTGCTCTACTGTCAGGACAGGAAATAACAAACAGATTTTTTTTTTTTTACGTCCCCCGAAGGACTGAACTCAAGTCATTCAGGGTTGTTTTCGCCACACTTGCCTCGTGATAACTTAGGTGACTGCTTTGCATTATACACAAGAGATAAAGAAGTCTGACTGCACAGTTCTTGCTAAAGTTTCCCTTTAAAAAAAACCTGCAACCTTTGTTATCTCAAACATGGAATACACCATGTACTGCTGGGTAGGCAATTTTTTTCCAATATTAGAAAAGCTTCTGCTGTGTGTCTCTTTGAAAAGCTTACATTTCCTTTATAAAGTGTTACAAATTACCTTGTGTTAATATGTTGTTCTTCAAAGTTTGTCATAGGGCACAGGTCTACTTTTCTTCAGATGTTTTCTTAGGTGCTCACACTTAATTCTAGTTTGTCCAGATCTTGAGTTTTTCTACTGTTCCAGGATTTTTTGCAAACCAGAGTGAGTGTTCGAATTCTGACCTGGGGCTCCTTTTCTTCATGTCATTCCCCACTTTCTCTCTCCCCAATTCCTAACTCTATCCATTTGTCCTATTTTCTAAATTTAACGTCTTGAAAATTGCCCTAAAATTATCTGTTTTCATACTCAAAGATAGAGTTAGTAGCTTCATCCAAAAAATAAAAATAGACTTTTAATTTTAGTATGATGTTTTTTGTTGTTTAACAGAAGGATTCTGGGTGGGAAGCTTCCCTAAGCCAATTAAAGCAAGCAGGTCGATATGATTCAGTGACTGGATTCCAATCTGGTGAATGTGATGTTTACATGGTCGTAGCAGCAAAAAAAGAAAACGTGTCTGTGTGTTTGTGTCTGTGTATTAATGTCTAAGTTCAATATCAAAAAGAGACGAAAATATAAATTGAAATCACAAATGAGGCAAATGCCAGATAAAGCGTGTTCCGAAAATGGCTATAAACTCTGTGTTGGCTTCTATCTGCAGAGGCGGAGTTTTCTGTTGGACAGGCTGTTGTCAAACACCGGTGGTTAGCTTGTAGCGTGTGGTAGTTTGCCGTTTGAGTCCAAACAGTAAACATACACACAATGTCCTATAGTGACTGTGTGTTTCCATTGGTGAAGAGGGCAGGAAGAGTGATTATGTATTTGCTTTCATGAAGGATAATCAAAAAGTTCTTGTACGCTGTGTGAGTCTACTTCTTCTGATCGTTTGAATTTTTTTTAAAGAAGATTTCACTTATGATTACAGCATCCCTATTCCTAATAACTGATGCCTCTGTCATAGAGGATTGGGTGTCATTGGGTTTAAGGATTTTCTGCCTCAGAATAAAACTAAATGCTGCAAATTGTATTTTATTATTTAACTAGGTTGGTCCCATTGACAAGGACCTCTTCTCCAAGGGAAAACTAGCCAAGAGAGACAGCAACAACAACAAACAAACAGAGACACAAAGGGAGAGAGTTTGATTTAAAAGAGAACCAGCTATGAGTCAAATATGGGAGTCAGTATATCAAGCAGTCAAGCTAAAAGCATCAAGATTCTCTTGAAACTCCTTCCAAGTCATTTAAGTTACATTTACCAACATTTAAGGACACCAGCTCCTTGAGTGATTCTGCAACTCATCCTTGGCCGAGGTTGCAGAATACCCAAAAGCCCTTTTCCCAATTTTTGTCCGAGCATTTGGGACATAGAGCATAAAGAGGTCCTGAGAGCACAAATAATACTGCCTCATACTTTTCCGCATGATAACAACACATAGATAGTGAGGAAGCAGACGAATATTTTCAATTTATATAAAGGTGTACCGATGTAGGAGATCACAGGTTTCCAAAGGTGGCCATCCAACCTGAGAGTGCATCTCACAATGATGAGTCAGAGCATTACAGCTTGTTATGAAACTCATGGATGCATGGTAGGCTGCATCAACCATATGGAGACCCTGAGCAGAGACGAATATTACAAAAGTGAAGCAGTACAGTATGACTATAGTTGTGTATGTGAGAAAGAGACGAAAAGAAATGTGGGAAACTGAGATTAAAGGAAGAAAGTCAGGAAAAGGAGACAGAGAGGGATGGAGGGAGCTATAGAACAATCATATTAGGGAATTGGGGTGGATCAGAGCTGTTACGTGAAATGAGGTGCCCCACTCCAGGTTGGTTCCAGGCAGTGAAATGATAGATGAAAAGGAGAAACAACAGTAGTCAATTACAGCAGTGCATGATTAACCTAAACTAATTAAGACCTCTGGGTAATGGAGGGAAAGGAAACAGTAGCTGTCCCTTCCCTTTTACAGTGTGAACTCCCAGTGCAGGATCTGTTCTGAGACTGCCTTTGTTCTTAGTGTCCCAGTCTGCAACCCAGCTGAACAACTGCCATCTGTACTGTAACTCTCTCTCTGCAGTCTACAGTATCTCTCTGCCAGGATGTTTGTTTGTACAACTCTGCATGCCATTATGCTTGTTATTAGCTCTGTTTGCCAGAAAATTTGCTGTTGCAATTTCTGCATAATAATATAAGAACAAACTACAATCTAGCTATCTGACAAACTTTAAAAGAAACTCAGCTTGCTGCGAAATTAAACTGCATGCCCATATTCTAAAGTGTGAAACATGAAGCTGGAGCTCGCAGCTGGTCAAATTGAATTTGTCCAAAGATAGGAAACACCTGTGTTTGGTCACAATCGTTACAGCACATCTTAAGTTCATTAGCTGAATTGTATTACGTGTATAAAAATAAGTTTATACCCTAAGCATAACAGAGGCTACATCAGCACTGTACGGACCCTCACACCTCTGCAGGTCCAGATCTGTTTTATGTCGGAGTGTGTGGCATCTTCATCAAACACAGAAGAGTCAAGAAGGATATATGTTGCTTTGGACACATTACTTGTTCTGCCGCTTGCAGGACAGCCCACACTTTGTTGCAGACCCACCTTTAGGTCTGATGTGATTTCATACAACTGAACAGCTGGAGTGTTCATGGTGAACTACATTTATCATTATCAAGCTCTATGATGAAAATGTAATAATAATGCTTATATTAATTGAAAGAGGACAAGTATGTTGTAGCATATACTAAAACATGTCCCATTGCCAGTAGGTGGCACCATAATAATTACCAAGTATTGCAATATAGTTGTGTTCAGGCTGGGGCCCCTAATTATTATAAATGTAGGCTTAAGTCGTGCTGGTGCATCAGCAGCCAGGATAAAAAATAAAAAATAAACACTTCCTGGAAAAACAAAAAAAAACATGCTGTTACTAAAACATGCAACATTATTTCTTGCCACTGCCACACCTCTTTCTTTGTGTGTGCAAAGTTGAATGCTTTTAGCATAAGGCCTCCAGAAATTTGATTCATTTGGCACACATTGGGGATTTTTTATTATTTTTTTTATTTTCAAATCAAACAACAATATGGCCTCTTCAGCATTAGTGCTCAAGCCCTATAAACATACACATTTGAAAAATTAAATGTGAAAGAGCTTTTTTTGGCCAGGTACAAATCTTGCCAGTAGTTGTAGACTTATATCTGCTTCATAGGTGGTATTCTTTTGATCCTTTTTGAAGTGGGTTTCCCAAGATACAGAGCTACTGACTCTTCCCCTGATTCTTCATACATTTTTGCCAATTTATTTCAATACTGTTGCGCTACAAGGCTTCCTGTCATACTTAGACCTTAGTCCATTGCTTACTCTCAGATCATGGAACATCAAGACCCAGACAAGCATTACAGAAGACAAATATATTTTCATCAGCTATTCAAAATGAGAGACCAAGGACCATAGGGAGACAAGTGTTGTCTAATTAGGCTAGTTCCCGATATATGGTCTATGATTTGTCAGTAAAAACTAAAGTGGTGATTGGCTGTTTTTTTTTGTCTCTGAGAGATATTTTCCATACTGGTAGGGAGTGGCTGATCGTGTGGATGGGGATCAATGCAAGTTTGTCTGAAATCAGGCCGCATTAATGCATGTGTTTTACAGGTGACCTGGATCCAAACAGCTTTGAAGTTATCAGCAATTTATGTTAGTCATCAATTTGTAAGAGCCCATCATTTGAAGAAGAAAAAAAAAACTCCCAGTGCTCCATGCTCCTGCATCCTGGGAATTTTAAAAGGCTTCTCCCTTCTCTGCTTTGGGTATGCTTGGTAGTAGCCTGAAGGAACAAAGATGCTGACATCAGGGAAACTATTTGGAATTTCTCAATCTGTTTTCCAAAGTGTATGTACCCATAAACTGTATATTTTATATATTTTTTAATCAGCATATGCCTTAAGCTTGATGCCTTCTTGATCATCATCGGTGTTACAAGTCAGTGTACAGTATGTATGTAACTATAAAGTAAAACCTAACCTCTTGTTATCAAGGCATGAGGACTTTTGGTGAAAATACATCCCTCAAACACACATTTTGTCAAATTGGAACATCCTTTCTGTCACTCAAAGAATGATGAGAGGTAAAAACATAGACAGGGAATAGTCTCATCTCCACTAATGATGGGGATTTTCTGACACTACATTATCCAATCTGATTTCCTTTCCCACAAAAAAAGCCGGTTTCACACAGGGCCATGCTTTGACTTTCCTAATGATATGACTTCCTATTCAGTTTGAGTCTGCTGCAAATGCCACCTTCTCTGCCATCGAATGTCACATTACCATGTTCAAACGCCAATGTTTATAATTCAGTTTTTACATGTTAATAGTCCAGGAGGACCAATTAATGAGAGGCCATATGTCACAATGTGTTGTCATGGGTCAAATGTTTAACCCTTGATATTATAATTACTGAGTTTGAGGTTGTGATTCAGATAATGGCTTTGATATTAACTGCAAAGTGATGTTATAACCAAACAAATGTGAGATTAATGTTGATCCATAGTAAACTGGAGGCAAGCTGTTTAGCTTATACTGAAATAAAAACAAAATAATCATCGTGGATTTTTTTGTAAACAGAATGTTAAAAGTCACATAATGTGCAAAATATACTTCATCTTTACTTTACCATGATTTTCTATTTGTCCCGAGCCTATCTACATATCCCCCCACCCCCAATTATGAGAAAGTTCCATCCACTCCATCTCATGCCTGCTACATTATTTTTTTTAAATGTGTACTTAAACAGGCCATTTGGAGATTTTCCCTTTGTGACAACACAAAGAGCTGTAGCCCCTCTCCCAGGTGGGTGACACTCCCACAGCTAGGTGTTTGTTCTGCCCGTTTACAAATGGTCATGGAACAACAAAGACCAAGCCTTGTCCAGTGTAAGAATACACTGGACAAGGGCTCAAACCCCCAACCTTCTTGTTTAAGAGATGACTTTAGAGATGACTGTCGACTCTAAACTGACCTACAGCTGCCCCCTTGGTGTTGAATTTACCTTTAAAGGTGTATTTCTATTTTTAACAGAGAAATAAGGAGGGAAGAGGGCTGGTGGGTGGGGGAGCAGGCAACGGAAAGACTCATTTCTTACAAGGCTTCCCTTATGGTGGTGAAGGTCTTTGTTTTTTTGTCTTTGGCAATTAGGAACTTATGTACTCCGATTGTCCTTTTTTCTTCTTTCTTGTGACTACTTTGTTGTGAGGATGCTCCCCCCATCATGGGAAACATAAAAAAAACAAATAAAAAAATGATCACAAAAAAAATATTTGTTGAAATTACAGCCAATTTTGTTCCTAAAATAACAACAACATTTCTCTTTAATTCTCACTTAAAGCACCATCAATGTTATATAGGGTTTGGCTTTAACACTTAGAAGGAAGTTAAAGAAATAATGACATACTGGATGAAGTTTTTCTCAGCCGTCAAAGCTTGTGTATTCAAATATCAACTTATTTATTCTAATTTATGTATATGATATTTTTTATTGTCAACACAGTTGTTATGAGGGTCATTCCTCTGTTTCAACCTTCACTATTTTCCAAGCAATGTATTTTTTTACAGGCACAGTGTGCGGGTGATGCTGAACTGAATATTCTAGAGGCTGTACAGATCAAATCTGGCAACCAGAAGCTCCTGTCATGACCAATTAGAAATGCTCTGTGACTCAAAAAGTTGCTCACAGCTGTGAGGCAGCTCTACCTGTGGCCATTGTCAGTCAACGGACAAAAGTGCACCAGTAAACCCTGAGCAGGAAGAAAAAAAAAAGAAAGGGGTTGCATCCCTGTGTACAGTAGCCTTTTTATGAGATGAGTACTATGAATATTTTAGAATATCTTCATTATGGGTGCATGTAATCACTGTGTTATCTGTAATGCTTGACAAAGCCTTAATGAGTCGAACTGAAGTGAAAAGCATGGGGGGTTTAAATTTGTTTTCCTACAAAAAAGAACAATATTGTGATTGTTCAAACCTCATTTTAGTACTTCAATCATTAAGCGATGCATGTACTGATACTTTCTAATCCACTTCTGAGTGAGCACTGCTGCTTCATTAAGCCTCTTGGAAAGCCGACCCACTGAAGTTGTTCTGCTGCTCCTTTCAAAGCTATGTGGAATTTGATTTTTCAGATTCTGTTTTTCTTCTCACTTCAATGAGCTCCTAGTTTGCCTGTGGTGATGCGACTAACGGGGAAGACTTGGGGATTATTTTCTGTGCCGGAGTAGAATCTAGAGAAACTTTCTTGGCTGAAGACAAGATAAACAACTCTTCACAAATCATCTGAAGGTCCACTTATGTGTCAATGTTTCCTTTGGTTACCTAACCTTCAATGGCAATGTTTTCTATGAAACAGCTTTGAGTGACATGACCGAATTAACTGGATCAAAGTATTATAGTGTGTCTTAGATTAGGTCTACTTTTCTGCTACATTTAATTAGCTGGGTTTTCAAACATCAATAACTTGAAATGTGTCCAATATTATTATTTTTTTTAAATCAATAAAGATACCATCTGATAAAAAAAGTGATGAAAGAGAGAATCAATTCACTTTAATGATCCCGCAGCTCTTCTTTTGATAGTACATAAAAGCACTAACAACATTACCACGGAACCACAGTGAGAAGTTTAACACATCACATAAAATACACAAAAAAATCTCATTATGTCACGCAAAATAAAACAACAGCAAACACACATACAGTATAGGGCATCATAATATTGACCGTGTATGAGTCAACATATAAAACCGATGCACAACAACACTGGAGAATGATTTGAGAATGTTATTTTATTTTATTTTTTTATTAGGGTGCAGCAGGTGCTGGGTGGGCTGGAGGATAACTGTGACGAGTTCACAGTCTTTATTGTGTTGAAGCAACAGCTGTTTTGAAGTGGTTCATCCGGGGTACTTGTGACTGTGCAGAAGCACCTCCCAATGACACAAGTCACAGAGGGTCAAATCTGCATCTGCAATCAGGTTTTGTCAGAGTAAGAGCACTAAAGTATATACTGCAGTATATGATATCAAACTTAAACTCAAATAATTGCATTTATCCGTTTCAGATGTGTAAAAAGAATCTGTGCACACACAGCTCAATACAAAAACCAACCACACACCCTGCATATATATTTAAATAAGAACATGCTATTTTCCCTATTTATGATGTCTTTCAGATGATTTGTTGATGCATTAGAGATTTGTCTGGGGCTCTGTTGGTTAAATGATTGTGTTGTTACTTGTGATCAATATTGCTGACCTGTTCATAGTTCATGTTGACTGAGCACTTTGCTGTGGAAGCTGCTAAGAGCCTCAAGGATCTTTTTTGGTTTCTCCGTAGCTGCTATATTCAATGCCTCTTACTTTTTCAATGTCATTAGCCTAATTTTTTTAATAGTTTGTCATTTGATGTCGTTTTAATGCTTTGCTGCATAAGCAATCACCCTTTAAGGACGAATAAAGCTGAAGCAGGTGTCACATGTACCAAGGGTCAAGCATTGCTGTATTTATCACAGGATTAACTCCTGATCCTGTTGCTGTTTGGTCCATGTCCTCCCACTGCCTCTTTCCACATATGCTTTGTCTGTCTAAGTTAGTCCTGTCAATCAAAGCCCAACCCCCCCCCCCCCCCAAAAATAAATAAATAAATAAATAAAAATTAAAAAATATATACATAATAATGAAATTACAATCAATTTCTTGTTTTCTCATACACAATATGTAACATTGTCATTATAAGCCAACCATGTATTATCATAACAAGCTGACCAATAAGATTTTTTTTACGCTTACCTTGCACTTGTTTGTTTACATTAACTTCCCTGATTGGCCTGTTTTATTTATATTTATGTGTTAGTGACATTAAGTGTGTCATTTATCTGACATTTAGATGGGCACTGCTATAATGATTTATAGCGGAACTCATCTCGGGGCACATTTCTGTGTAAGGCACTTCTATTGGCTGTTTGCTATCAAGTAAATGGCCTCTTGAAGATCAAACCAGCCGGAGTGTCCCCATCAAATCATTTTTGAAATGAAGGCTGCTCTGTGCTCGCACTTAGAAATATTTGGCAGGGTTTACATTCGAATGGTAAGAAAGCATGCTCCTGCTATCTTTTCTGTTTTGAAAATGGAGGGAAAACTTTGATGTCCAGTATTAAACAGAATCTATTCTGTAAAGTTTAAGAATTTCTTATAAGACATCATGATTCTTTGATTGACAAACAGTGTATATGCATTAAAAAAACAAAAGCAGAGCAGACTTGCATAATTTGTGTTCAATACTTTTCTTTCAATTCTGATAACCAAACACTGATGTCAGACCTTGGTTTTTCAAAGGATAATTTCACATGAGGCAGCAACGTGTTTTGTTGAATCAGTGCATAATGGCTTCATGCAGCTGATCAATAAATCAGTCAGGCTTTCATTGCTAATTTGCATGACAGCCTTTCCTGGTGTACTATTGCAGGCCAACAGTCTGAATGCTGAACTAATTGAAAAAATGCCATCACCTTTACAAATCAGATCAGCCTGCTTGTTGTGCATGTATATTTTACTGCGCAGTCAAATAAAACAACTGCACCTTGAGCACAAAATCAAAAGTTGCTCTCTGTCTCACAAGGTTAATCGGATAATTTATACAGAGTCTGTTGCAACGCTACCTCTGCAGAATGGCAGTTCAGCTGAGGTAGCAGTGGATGCAGAGGAATGCAGGCACCCACACACAAATCCATTCAGGCATTTGCTGAGTACACACAGCACAAGTTTGGCATGACCCTTATCGGGGTCTGACAGACTAATTACAGCTCAGGCAGTGGGAATCCATTGATTTGGAGATAAATGTTAGCACACCTGTGTGCTGAATCCATTACAATCTTTATCTCAATGGCTCTGGGAAAATGGTTCATTAAGGTTCATTAAAATAATGTGAGGCATTAAGCATTAATTAGTTTACCAATGTGGATTGTCAGATTCAGTTTCAGACAAAAATCAAATCTCTGTATTTCAATGGGCAGGAATGGAGTATTGCTATGCTATAATAGATAGGTGGCACATTTCAAACACTGGCAAGCAGAGCAATTTTTTATAAAACACACTTCTGCATCTATTAGACACCACATATACATTCCAGGAAAACACAATATACAAACAAGAACAATGTACAATTAAATGTAGAAGAGAACAAAAAGACAAATGTACAATCATTTTCTTCCCGTGAAGTTTCAGATATTTTCTGTGATTGTCTTAACATTTTGGATAGACAAAAATGAAGAGCTGAGGATGATTTGCACTTTTACTGCATGACCCAGATCTGCCAGGTAATGCATACCTAGTGCCACTTGACACCATCTGAAGCGTATGGTCCTTGGACTGTAATGAGCTGTGAAACTTCATTACGAATAGAGAAACCGCTGCTCCAGTTTGCCCAGTTTCTCCTGTTAACCGAGGGAGGTAAGAAGAGGCAATGAGGATGAGAACTTATCCAACTCATATTCTCATGACTGGAGAGAGGGATACAGTGCAGGAGGCTCTCAGAGATTTTGAACACTGAGAGCGACATAATCATGACGGCTAGAATGGCGAATATTATGAAGCTGCAGTTATTTCAGGAGTGGGAGCACTGGAAGAGAGGTAATGACGGGGGGGATGATTGACATCTCGCAGGGCGCACTCATCGTCCTTTGGATTTGTGTGCAGATGAAAAATTGGCTTGGAGTTACATCACCCTCATTATTTCGTCCAGCAAAGTAAAGCTACAAGTTATATAACAAGTTTGTAACTGTTGCAGCACATTTTCTGTCAGAAGATGGTATATGTCCAAGCTATAACGTGCAGCAAAACCTTCTCTGAAATGACAATTTGTCGGCACTTACACTCGATAAACCATGTCTGACCTTTGCTGATGGGGGGCAGTCTGAAGATATTTTCTAGATATATCATGTAATTAATGAATTTATTTTACCACAAAGTTAGTAAAAAATCCTGAATACAGGAGTTTGTAGACCATGCAGACCAAAACCTCGACAATATTACTTAATTATGTCTACAACAACAGCACATTTAGCAAGTTTAAAAAAATACGGACAATGCCTGTGAAACAAACCAAGTATGGATAATGAGACAAAATGACAAAACTTAATACACTTAAATCTATCACACTGTTGTGTTTTGGGTCTGCACAGTGGTGCTATGGTTAACACTTTGGCCTCACAGTGCGAAGGTTCTTGGTTAGAATCCCTGTCAGACAGAAGTCTCTCTGTGTGGAGTTTGCTTTTTCGGTCCATCTCTCCAAAGACATGCTTGTTAGGTTAATTGTCCAGGGTGTATCACGCCTCTTGCCCAATGACAGCTGGGATTGGCTCCATCCCACCGCGACCCCAAACAAAACTAGCAGTAAAAATATAATGGATGGATGTTACTTTTTGGGAAAAAAATGCTGATCTTCCTCTCGTGTTTTGTTGACTTGTATGTCAAGCAGCTTTACCGGTGGTCAAAAATGGACACATATTAAAGTTTCACTCTGTAATGTGAGGCTCATTTTCCTCATTCCTCATTTATTACCAATAAAATGTAACTATACCTCTGTTTTTTTCAAATATATTTTTTTCTTTTTTTCCTTTTTTCCCCTAGACACACTGTCAACATCCTGTCAGGACTACAATAAAAAAAACACAGTGAGGCTTTAGAGAATAAATAGCAAACATTTTTTTTGCCCGAACGATGACAAGGAAAGAGAAAACAGACAGAAATCCCTTTCACACTCAATTGACTTCATCCTAAAGATAAAACACAATGTTGATGTTGTTTTCTGATACAGTTCACTCAAAAACAGCCGCCGCAGTCAATATAAATTGCTCTACCAGCATTTCGCTAAGTGCTGAACCAGGCTGTCACTGAGAACAGGTGGAGACCAAAGAGGCAGAGCACATCTCCCCTGATTCAGGTCATCTCTCGGTTATCCTATACATTTATATACAGTGCACATTTATTTATTTTCTATTCCCTCTTTTCACCGTTCTTGCAGTCACACTCGACCCTTCCTCTAACAAACTGTAGCATCCCCCAGTCCCCCGCCCCCCAACCCACCCTGCATTTTTCTTTGCCTAAGGCTCGTGGGTGGTTCAAATAATTTGCTTAATTTGTTGCCATTCACTCTCAGGACATGGATCAAAGAACTGTTAAATTGCACTGACGTGGCAGCGGCATCTCAGAGAGGCTGAGAGTGTAAAGGAGAGAGCGAGATGGAGAGTGAGAAAGAGAGAGAGGTAAGCCCTCCAGCAAAAGGAGGAGACTTCCAGCACTCACACTGCCACCACTGTATGTGTATATGTGTGTGTGTGTGTGTGTGTGTGTGTGTGAGAGAGAGAGAGAGACAGTGTGTGCATTTATTTGTGTGTGTGTGTGTGTGCCAAGATAGAATGTGGATGGAGACACCTACTCGTCGCAGTAGCAGGCCAAGTCCCATTGCTGTATGGATGCTGCTGATAATGGCTGCAGCCAAGTAAGATAACATGTCAATAGACATCAGAGCAATACTACACTTGGCTGTTTAAATGAACACAGAATGAGTGGTTATTTATACTGGAAATGTTATGGGATTAAAAACAACAGGGTTAGCCAGGAAATGATGTAAACTTTTCAGATTTAAGCCTCATTTCCTGATCCCCTCGCAGTCCCCGTGCCCTGAACCAAGACAATCGCGATTTCTCCACTCAAACTCCCGATCAGCACTTTCCCTTCAGTTTTCTGTCCTATACTCGCTAATTCTAATTAATAAGCTGCATGAAACGTCAACTTACCACAGAATATGATCACGAAAAAGACTATTAAAATGATGCAATTAGCCAGAGGACTCCGATGAGAGATACACGCAATCAAAGTGTGAAAAGAGGACGGGAGGCAATGTTACAGTGGGCTGGGGGAGGGAGAGAAAAGCACATGCTGCAAAAAATAAAATAGAAAACACATCTTCAAAGAGCGGAATGGGGTTGAAAACCCAGGAGAGGGAGCCACGGGAGCACTTGTCTTCTTAGGCATAAATGTGACAAAGCTCCTCCTGGACCAGTGAAGACATAGAGAACCAATGAGCAGCAGAGGATAGTCTCTACTTCTTGTTAAAAATAAAAGTCCTCTTTTTTGGTTCTTCTAATTATTTTTGTGTAAAGTGCAAGTAAAGGAAACATAAAGCATCTGTGCTATATCCTGTCATATAAGTGGAATGACTCATGATCAGCAAATTGTGTTTCAATAAGAAGAGTTTGACTAACTAAACTTTGATCAGTGTCTTATGTAAATTCTTTAAACTTAACTGTCACTTGCATTAAATTGGATTGCATCACAGACTGTATTGATCACTGGTCAAAGTCATTCCAGGTTGTTTTTTTGTCTTCTTTTGAGCCAAAAATGACCAGAAAAGGGGATGGAACTGTAGGAGAGTTGGTTTTCATTGAGCTAATAAACTGGTGCTCATTTTATTTTTTCAAGGCTCATCCCTAATTCAGGCTTACTGTGATATTTATTGGGATTCTTTAATTAGCTAGCAGGAAAACAGACAAAAAAAGAGCAGTCAGCGTTGTCTTTGTTTCAACAGGATGCTCAATGAGACATTTTTCAGGACATCTTGTAGGTCTCGATCATCACACGGTAGCCACATTATAAAGCAGCATTGATTGTAGGGCTTTTTTTATATATCGGAGAGATAGGACAGTAAGCAGAGCTAGGAATTGGGGAGAGAGAGCCAGGAATACTTGGGGACATGTGCCCGCCACTAGGTCCATAGCTTTGGCACAATGGGGTGCGTGAACCAATTCCCCTTAATGAATTGGTTTATGTTTATGTTAATTGGTTTATGCTTTATGTTTCCTTTACTTGCAATTTACACTAAAAATAATTAGAAGAACCAAAAAAGAGGACTTTTTTTTTTTTAAACAAGTAGAGACTATCCTCTGCTGCTCATTGGTTCTCTATGTCTTCACTGGTCCAGGAGGAGCTTTGTCACATTTTTTTTACCTTAAGCAAAACTTAACTCTTTAAAAAGAACAGGAAGGCTTTATGTAATCTTAGTTTTGTAAGCAGTACAAAAGCCCTTGAGTTTGCCTAATCTGGTTGTAAGAAAGAAAGCAGGTTTAAAGTGGTTTACTAGTTAGCTTCTGTTTTCAGACCAGGACAGGAGGTAATGTCTGCTTCTTTTTATCAGTCTAGACTTCACTGTCATGTATCAACAATATGTTTCAAGTGGGTGCACTGCACATACTGTTTAATTCTGTCGACAAAAGCTTTCTTCATGTGGACTTCAGCACCATGGACAGAGGCATTTAAAATAGAAAAAAAAGAAGCTCTTTGTGCTGAACAAGCAGTGCATGTTGTTCACACAATTTAGTGCTGTACACTGACATCACCTCGTATGTCTATTTATTAATAATGTAATAAGTAGCTACTCCTACTTATTAGTCATTATTAAGCTTTTTTATTGTATGTACTTTATTAATGTGGGCAGATGTGGCAGGGTGCTCTTATTAAACACCCCCCCAAAAATTTGAAAAACACACAGGCGTAGTCGAAGACTGTGATTGGTGGATTTATTTTTCACCGGCCTCCACAAGTGCACAATATTTACAAAAAATGTGAAAAATCCAAAACAAAAAAAATAGAAAAAAAATATTTACAGAACAAAACTCCAACATGAGTAGTGAGCAAACAAACTTTTC